>NW_005364953.1:8107352-8159077 GCF_000412655.1 Myotis brandtii
GGGTGGGAACGGTGGAGAGGAGCTACGGGGGGAAAAAAGAGGAACATATGTAATAATCTGTAATAATCTTTTATAAAGATAAAAAAAAGTTAAAGAAAATTCAAGCACCAGAAAAATGATATCACATGGAAATATGGATCTATACAAAGAAAGGAAGAGCATATATAATACATAATTACATTTATATGAAACTCTAGAAAATGCACACTAATTAGATATAAAAAGGATCAGTGGTTGCCTAGGGAGGAAAATCAAAAATCGTAGGAGGACAGGATTACAAAAGAGGAATAAAGAAAGCTTTTGAGAAAAAAATTTAAAAAGCTTTTGGATGAGGTGGACATATTCATTATTTTGATTCTAGTGATGGTTTCATAGCTATATGTATGTGTCAATGATATCAAATTATATTTTTGAAATATACTAAGTTCAGTGTATGTCAACTATTATAAAGCTGTTATAAAGAATAATACCTATTAACACTAAAAATGCCACACATTCTTTTTAGAAAGAGGAAGAATACATACATTTCATAAACAAACTTTGTTAGGGCCCTTTACAGTTTACAACCGACTTTCACACCCATTCATTTTATTTGATCATGTGAGCTGAGCCATCAGAAAAATGGAGCTACTAATGATTATATACATATTACCTATTCGGCCAGGATCATGGAGAAGATCAAATGAGAGGACAATAGGAAAGCTTTGTGTAAACAAACAAAAAATACTGATGCTATGATGGTGTCCTGTGCAGTGCCAACTCCCAAATCTGTTCACACTCCAATAGAACAAAATTATTATTTCTATGTTTCTAGCCCCTTTTTCTAAGAGATTTTTGTTTTGTTTTTTTAACCCCACCCCTTTTTTTCTTTTTACAACGTTGGAGAACATCCATCCAATTCCTAGCACTTGTGAACTTTTATTTAAATGGAAAAATTTAGTTGTTTTCACATCACTGATTGCAATTCCCTTTTCCTTGGCAGTTTTGAGAATATTACCAGAGAGTTGATTTCAATGACGTATAGATGGATGCCTTCTGAGCAGCATGTTGTCTTTTATGTACAACTGGTCAGGGATTTTCAAAACCTTTAAGTTCTAATCAAAATAGTCTATTGTGGGATGCTCTTCTATCATTGCTAAGTGCTGTCGAATCTTCAGCAGTTAGATTTGATAGCACCTAGAAAATTTAATCAGAGTATTCCACATCTGTCTCCTCTTTTTTCCCATGTTACCAGTCCTACTTTTTCAAACCCTGATTACATTTTCCCTGGCCTATTGCAACAGGAGTCTACTGACCTCCTCGCCTCTTTTCTCTTCTCTCCTCTAATTCATTTTTATACAGAGCTGCCAGATTAATCTTTCAGAAACAATCGTATTCCTTGTTCAAAAATTTTCAACAATCGCTATTACCCGATGAATAAAGACTCAACTAAGTCATTCAAAGTGTGCTAACAACTGATGTTTTTCCTCCTCCTTTCATGTCTACTCAATACACAAACCACTACTCATTGTTTCCTTGAATGTTCACCAAAACTTACCACCTTTGTACCTTTGTTCATGCTGTATCTATGCCCCATTGCTTACATCCAAATGTTTCTCTTTGACAAAGACTTGGTCTAAATGTAACCTTTCTTTCTTGCCCTGGTCGGTTTGGCTCAGTGGATGGAGCATCGGCCTGCAGACTGAAGAGTCCTATGTTCAATTCCGGTCAAGGGCATATACCTCAGTTGCAGACTCCATCCCTGGCCCTGGTTGGGGCTTGTGTGGGAGGCAACCAATCAATGTGTCTCTCTCACATAGATGTTTCTCTCTCTCCGTCTCTCCCCTCCCTTCCATTCTCTCTAAAAACCAATGAAAAAAATATACTCTAAAAAAATGCTACCTTTCTTGATTCTTTCTCGTACTCCCTCTCGTTCTCCCTCTCTTCTCTCTTCTTCTCTCTCTCTCTTCTTCTCTCTTCTTCTCTCTTCTTCTCTCTTCTTCTCTCCTCTTCTCTCCTCTTCTTCTCTCTCTCTCTCTCTCTCTCTCTCTTGCCTTGGTCTTTGCTGTATACTCAGCAACCTACTATTCTGCCCAGCAGTCAGCAAGTATTCAATAACTAACTGACTTCCATAGGTAATTTTGAGCATCTATTTTTGTTCCAGGCTATGTGCTAGATGCTGGGGATTCAAAGTTAAATAAGACACAGTCCTTTCCCCCCAAGGAGTTCACACTCTAGTTTGGGATACAGATGTAGAAGGAGACAGTTCTAGCATGGTGATATAGATGTCATGTTTGGAGAAAGCAGTGGGTGCTGTGGAATCATTGAGGAAGGGTACCCAAACCAGCTTGGGGCAGAGTGGGGAGAGAAGTTAGAGAAAGCTTTCCAGAAGAGGTTATGCTTGAGCTGGAGTTTTAGGGTGTGAAGATGTGTGTATGGTGGGTGTGTGGGGTGTGTGGAAAAGGTAATTCTAGTCAGAGGAAAAGATATAAAACACCACGGCACATTCTAGTGTTGTTGGGACGTGTGTGAGGGGATTGGGAGATAACACTGAGAGGTAAAACAGATAATCAAGGCCTTTAGATGCTACAAGTAAGTAGTTTAGAGTTATCCCATAGAAAACTGAGAAGTACTAAAAAAAAACTTTAAAGAAAGAAATTGGATGGTAACATGCATTTTATTTCTCCGATTACTATTAGGCCCAAACTTTAGTTGCCACAGATGCAAATACATTGATCACCAATCTCTGCATTGTGCCTGGTAGGCAGAATCCTCATGACTAAATACTTACCAGAAAGATAAAGGGCTTTGTCCACCATGTACTCCTCAGCAAAGCGAATGTGACAAAAATTCTTTTTGCTCTTCCGAATAGCAATGATCTCTCCACACTGTTCAAACACTTCCACGATGATCTGCTCTGTCCCATTTTCAGGCAGGCCACCCACAAATACTGTTTTGCATCCTGGTGGTCGTTCTCGGGTTGCAGGAGGTGGAAGATCTAAATGTAAGTGAAAAAGCATTTGAAATTAAAATGTGTCCTTGAGATAGACCTCTTTGAAACCTAACATATCCCAGAGATAGCCTTACTGTCCCCACCAGACTTTTGCTGAAAAGTGCCAGAAGCAAGTAGCTCCAAGATACTCATCTCTGCTCCACAGAAAATTGATTGCATGAACCTGAAAATCATTTTATTCAATGGTTTGGTGCCCATAATGGCTACAAGATATAGACTCAGACCTGTTTGTCTGTCCCATGCAGAGCTTTTCAGTTACGTTCTTTACTTTTGTTGTGACAACCAGTTATTCTTGACTTTCAGTAATTTTTATTAAGAAGACAGTTCTTTGGATGAAATAACACTTAGTTTAAACTCTTTGTTTCAGGAATTCTCAGAACCAGGGTCCCTGAGAGAAGAGTTTGTATAATTCAGTTTGTAGTTACCATATTCTCTCTGTTCATCCTTACTGAAAGAACTGTTTTAGGATTAATTTGAAAATGATGGGGTGAACATTTACAAAAATAGTTATAGATCTCAGAATGATTTGATTGACAATGTCAGTCAGAGTAAAAATGATCCTTTTAAGTTTTTTTGTTTTGTTTTGTTTTGATTTGATACCAGTGAGCTCTTCCTCAAATTCCTTGATGGAGAGATCTGAGGTCAAGAGCCAACCATACAGCATTTAGAGGAAACTATGAAAGAAGAAAAAGTAAACCCACTTGGGAAATCATTAAAGTGACAGAAACTTGGCTATAGACAGACATTATAAACCTGCTTAATGAGATGATGTTCTCTCTGCTTTAAAAAAAAATGGGCTTCCTACTCACTCATTTTATATATGAAGCCTGTTGTATCTTTCATCTCCTTATTGCTATTTATATGTTTCAAAGCATTTTCCAAGCAAAATCCCACAGTTGACAGTCCCCAATACAAAGCATGATGGCCAAGGGTTTTTCTAGTGTTGTTTTTGGATCTGCAAGGATTTATTTTGTGTAATCCGTTCTTTCCACTTAGCTCTTAACAATAATTCTTCCAGCTCAAGATTTGGAGAACTCAACAACCAGTGATTACAGCTCACATATAAAAATAAATGAGTCTCACTTGTGGATTAAGTCCAGGCCCCCACCCGGCTTTTATCCAAGTTAGCAAGCAGGTGATTTTGGAGCTTCCTTGGGTATCGGCATCTCTAGCTTTGTCATTTTGCTACCGCTGTCTGTCTTATCAGTGTGGCTCAGAATAATCACGCTCTCATGATGTTCTCTTTCCCTCTGTTGAGTCAATAAAAGGGGAGAGAGATCCAGGGAACTTACAAAGTTTCTGTTAATTTTTAAAACGTCAGTAATTTTAAGAACTCACTGTATTGGTTTTTTTAAAATATATTTTATTGATTTTTTACAGAGAGAGGAAGGGAGAGGGATAGAGAGTTAGAAACATCGATGAGAGAGAAACATCGATCAGCTGCCTCCTGCACACTCCCTACTGGGGATGTGCCCGCAACCAAGGTATATGCCCTTGACCGGAATCGAACCTGGGACCCTTGAGTCCGCAGGCTGACACTCTATCCACTGAGCCAAACCGGTTAGGGCTGTATTGGTTTTTTGATCCATATGAGAAATTTAAAGGGAAAAAGAAGATAACCTAGTGAGCAGGAATCTGAAATGTCTTAGTCATGGACACTGGAGAGGTTATAGCTTTAATCAAAAGGGGAAGATGAAGTCCAGAATCTCTTGAGACTTATGCTTCTTAGTTTTTAAGAACTGGAAAGGATTCTAGGTATCACACTTCCAGTGATTCTCAATTCTGGCAGCACATTAGAATCAAGTTGGGAGTCAAACAAAGAAACATACAAAAATGCTTAGGCCCCACTCTAATGAATCTGATGCAATTAGCCTGTAATGCAGCCTGTGTATTATTTTTTAAAGCTCCTCAGGCAAGTCTAATAAATAGCTAGGATTAAAAACCACTGACTTGGTCGAAAATCTTATTACAGGACAAAAATCTTAGCTGAGTGAGGTGGAGTGACTCATTCAGGGTCAACAAGTTAGATAGAAAGATAAAGAGCATGAACTTGGAGCAGGAAACCTGGATTTAAACCTTAATTTAATTACCCACTGTTTGTATGACCATGGGAGAAGCTCTGAGACCTCATTTTTCATCTCTAAAATAAGGATACCTTATAAGGTTTATTGTAGGATAATTGATAATCTACTTCTATATTACATGTGGTACAATGCCTAGCACTTGATAGGTTCCCAAAAAATAGTAGTTACTACAGTGTTATTATTATTTATTATTACAGAACCCAGGTTTCCTAATTACCAATCTGGGGCTTCCGAAAGCCCTACCACAAGTCTGGAGTAGAGTGGTAGCTAAGACCTAGACTTCTAAACTCACAGCTCCTTGCTTTATCCAGATCTTTAGAATTCATGCAAGGGACTCAGCCCTTGCAGCCCCCTCCCCCCCACCGCCCCACTGGTCATTCTGTCGTTCTGGAAGGTCATTCCACAGTCGGGTCTAATTAGCATATTAACTCTTTATTATATAGAATGAGTTTGCTTAGTTAGGTCTACCTTTAGATTTGTTGAGAGGCTCTAAGGAATGTCTGTTTGCTGCCGCAGTTACATGTAACACTGCAAATACACTCTTTTCCTTGACTACATTGGTGGGATTTAAAAATTCTGTGATGGCCTGGCCCGCATTGACTCAGTGAATGAGCGTTAACCTAAGAACCAGGAGGTCACAGTTCAATTTCCAGTCAGAGCACATGCTCAGGTTGTAGGCTTGATCCCCAGTGTGGGGTGTGCAGGAGGCAGTCGATCAATGATTCTCCCTTATCATTGATGTTTCTAACTCTCTCCCTCTCTGAAATCAATAAAAAATACTTTAAAAAATAAAAATTCTGATGAAGTCATCACCTATTTAGATGCTATGATTATTCTGTGGTGACTGTCTGCTAAGTAAATGGGCATAAAGGCTACTAAGAGTAGTGTCAAGAATGCTGGGGATTTATTTATTTTCATTGTGTAAATGTAGAAAGCCTCTTTGATAGCATTTGCTGAGATTTAGGTGTATGCCACCAAGCAAGACAACAGGCTGTACTACCTTCCTTAATGGATAGTGCTTGTTCTTTAATTAACAGCTCAAAGCACTTTGTTGTCTGGCCCTGATTTTCTAATCCCACTGAAATACAGTGATCTGGGCATAGCAATGATAACTCCATAGGAGAGCAAATTCCAAGTGCTAAGCTATTAATCAGGTAATGTGATAAGCTCTTGTAAGACCCCAATCACCACTCTGGTTGGAAAAGAAAACTTCCATGTAAAAAGATTCCAGATAGCTGGGAGTATAAAGAACTATAATTTCTGGTAATGGAAAAGGAGGAGCTTCTAACAATTCTAATTACAACTAAGCACCCACTTTGTTGAGCTGTGAGGCAATTAGCACTAAAATCAGAGTCACTGCTGATATTTGAGGCAAGAAGCAGCATAGAGGACCTATAAACTACTTGCATCTTGCTTTTCAAAGGAGCATCACAGATCACTCAACTGGTTTGCCAGAATTTACATACTATAAACCTTTAAGTAGATTTTATTAGGTAGCCCCAAATTGAAGGCCCCCTAGACAATCAGCAGGGGTCAGATATATTTTAATGTAATCCCAACTGATTGGAAATAATCAGAAGGCTGGTAAATCTTTATTAATGCTCAATTTACCCACTTCCTCAAATTTTTTTAAATAAAACTCATTCCTAGAAACCAAAATGAATGAGGTAGGCCTGTTTTAAGATGGTAAAATGAAAATAATTGCTCTTTCCTGGCTTCTGGGTGCTTTCCCACATGCTGGGACACAGATACAAAGTGATATTCCACTATGTATTCCACATGTACTATTATTTCACAGCAGACTCAAAGTGTAACCTTATCCATACAGAACATCTATCAGCTGGGGTAAAAACTCTTGGCGAAATTGAGTTTTCTGGAGAGATGGTGCTGCCCTCTTATTCCACCAAATGAAAACTGCTAATTGAGAATGCAGTAAATCTCTGATAGCCACCCTTGCGGGGGGTGGGGGGAAGTAACTGTGTTTCAGAAAGCTTTCTTTTGCTATATCTCTGACTTCTGGAAATCAGGGGATTTTGCTTCTAGGACAATGGGGTACTCAGTCACCATTTATCTTTAGAAGATTGGTTCACAGTCAGCTCCAGTTTGACCCATCACATTTTTAGACCAGAACTGATTTTGCCTAGTCCAGATCAGAGGGCTTAAGTTACTTACCCAAGATCTCATGGTTATTTAGTGGTGGATATCTGAGATATGAAAGCAGGACTGTGTCACTTCAGGGTGTATACTGTACTGCCTGCTCCAATGAAGGTACAAAGCTCTATGTGCTACCTACCAACTTCCTCTTGCTTTTCCTAGTACATTTTTCGGGGTTTTTGCTTAGGTGAATAATTATTGTGGTGGCTACATTTTTAATGTTAAGAATCATATTTTTAGATCTAGATGAAACCTTGGAAGTATCTAGGTTAATCAAACACAGTACCCTCACTTCACAGACATGGAAACTTAGACCCAGGGAGGTTATACGACAAGCCCAAGATTTGGTGACAGAGCTGGGAGTAGAACACAATTCTCTTGAATTTTAACCTGGTAGATTGTCCACTAATATATAATACCATTTTTTGCACATTTGATGTATATTCACCTAGAAAAGTCTAGTGGTCAGTTGGATATATGTGTCTGAAGCTCAGAAGGGAAATATGGACTAAAAATATAGATTTGGAAATTGTCAGCATGTGGGGTAATTACTCCAGGCTCTCTTGGTTTTCTTTCTAGACCTCTGACCTATCCTTTTGTACCCATCCATACATCCAACCATCCTTTACTCTAGAAATATTTATTGAACACCTACTATATGTCAGATACTTTTCTAACTGCTAGGAATACATTAGTGGAAAAACAGACAAATATACCTACCTCTGTGGAATTTACATTCTATAAATTACATAGTTTGTTAAACGATAAGTGTTACGTAAAAAATAGAGAGGGTAAGTAGGATTGGGAGTGTGGTAGGGAGGGTTGCATTTTTAAGTAGGTTGTCAGAGTCACTGACAAAGAGACATTTGAACAAATACTTGAAGAAAGTGAGTTAGTAATGCAGCTATTTAGGGGAAGAGTATTTCAGGTAGAGGGAAGAGCCGGTTCAAAGACCCCGTAATAGAAGATTGCCTGGTGTGTTTATGGAATAGCATGGGGGTCAATATAAATGTAACTGTGAGTGATGGGCAGGAGAGTAGTAGGAGACAAAGTCAAAGAGATACTATGAGAGAGGGAGGAAAGATCATAAAGGGTCTTCTAATGCATTAAATTGACTTTAGCTTTTATTATGAGTAAAATAGGGAGCTATTAAAAGATTTTGAGTTGAGGAGGGGCATGATCTGACTCAGGCTTTTAAAAGGACTACTCTGCTTAATCTCTTGATAATAGACTGTGAGGGGCAAGAGTGAAAGAGAAAAAACAATAAGGAGGTTATTGCAATAGTTCAGAAAAATGTATAGTTGTATATATAAACGGGGTCATAGTAGTGGTTATTTTGAGGATAGTAGAATTCTAGATTTACCCATATAAATTTGAAGGTAGATCTGATAGAGTTTTCTAACAGATTAAATATGGTGTGTGAGGAAAATAAAGTAGGTAAGGATGACCTTTAAGTTTTAACCTGAGCCACTGACAGGATGGAGCTGCCACTATCTGAGATGGAGAACGATACTAGTGGAAATGGTTTGAGGAGGAAGATTAGGAGTTTCATTTTGAACATATTAAGTTGAGATGTCTACTTGACATCTAAGTGGAGATAATAGGTAGGCAGTTGAATATAAATTTGGGGTTCAGAGACAAGGTCTGAGCTAAACATATAATTTAGGGTCACTGGCATATAGATGGTTTTGCAGCCATGAGATTGGATGAGATGATCAAAGGTATGAGTGTAGCTAGAGAACAGGTTCAAGGACTGAGCCATGAGGCTCTCTCCAATGATAAAAAGGCAGGGAGAACAGAAGGGTATAGGCAAAGGAGACTGCGAAGAACAAATCAGTGTGGTGGGAGGAGAACCAATAGTTTTCCTGGAAGCCAAGTGAAGAAAGTGTATCAATGAGTAAGGAGTAATCAACTGCATCATATATGGCTATTAGGTCAGTTAGGAAGAGAATTGAGAATTAACCCCTGGCTTTAGTATTGTTAGGTCACCAGTGCCTTTAAACAAGGGATATTTTGACAGAGGGGTGGAGAAAAAGCATAAATGAAGAAGACTTAAGAGAGAAGAGATAAATTGAAAAGATAAAAGTCTTTTGAGGACTTTGCTGCTAAGGGATGTACATAAGCAAACTATTCTTGCTCCTTTAAATTTTGAAATGTTGGGATTCCTCAGGGTGCTCTGTTTGGTTGTCTTCCTTCTTGATCTATATAATCTCTCTGGTTGTCTCATTCAGTCTTACACTTTCAAATGACCTAATTTTTCAAGAAAGATGAAGGGGTCACTAGCACTAAATAGAGCAGAGATAAAGGAATTTAAGGACTAAAAAGTATCTATTGGATTTAGCACCCAATATTTAAATGGAAATGCATTGGAGTGATGAATGATTAATGTTTTATTTTCAGTACCTTCCACATGGAAGTGTTTCAGGAGAGGGTAGACTTGGATTTGGACTGGAGAGGAGTGTGAGATCAGGAAGCAGTTGAACTTAGCTAAAGAATGGGTAAGTGGCAAGTAGAAATGATGGATTGAAGACAGTCACATGAAGCAGAACAGTGAAAGGCTTTTGGAGTCAAGTTGGACTCTGAATTTGTAGTTACTGGGAACCCCAGGACTTTTAGAATTCTGTATATGTGACAAGCACCTGGATAAAGTATTAGGTGGGAGAGAGGGGAAGGAATTGATGCTAAAGATACTTTCTAATGAAGCAACAAGACAGAAGCAGATTAAATGGGTTCATAAACAGCCACTATATCACATGACCTTATTGCTGAGAGGGCTGTTAACAAAAATGGCACTTTTGCTATTATCTTAGGCTTCTGCATTAGTATTTTCCGCAATTAAACTGAGTGCCCTTTTAAACAAAATTCAAGCTCTAAAAAGGAAACAGAACACCAGTTTGCATTAAGCAGTGTCAGAAATGTTATTTTTTGAATCCAATTCCAAAGCCATGTTTTTTCCCAGAAGCCACCACTTTACTCGTACTAAATGCCCTGTCAGTATCCTTAAAAAAACCTGAAGAACTAAAGGATTGAGTCCTGAAGGTAAAATGCGTCCCTCTTGCTCTGTGGTCCTTCCAACTCAGAAGTGAGAAGGCAAATCTGTAGATGGGAAAGTATAAATGTGTTTGAGAGCTATCTGTTTCCTTTGATAGAGACTATCAAAAGTTAGAGCCCCTTTAAGCCATATATTTCTACATTCATTTAAAGGCTCAACAAGGAAGTTTATGTGTTATACACGAGGTATCTGTGCTATTTTTGAAATTCAGGAACTGAACATACTGCAAAGTAATCCCTTGTACCCAATATAAACATTACAGAGTATGAGCCATCCTGTTAGATTAGACTTGATTAAGACTATGGAAGCCTCCTGCAGGCTGGTAATGTGATAAATGAATGATTAAGCCAGTAGGGCTCTACTTTTATATAAGCAGGAGGTTTTAACACTGTAATGCCTAAAGTCATGGCTTTTGAAGTAAAAAAAGGTAGTATCAGGGATGCACAGCTTTCTCTATTCTAAAAGCAACAAGTAGAAGAAAGGGAAAAAAGTCCATTGACCATTTGTTGGGACAGTGGCACTAAGAGTAAGAGACAAGGGTACAACAATGCCACTCATTCACCGAGGCACTAAACACAAATCCAGAAATGGCCAAATGAGCTGGCAGGTAAGGTGTACTAGGGCCATCTTATTCTCCATTTCCTAATTCTCCTGTGACATGCTAATTATTCTCCTAATTCAGTCCTCTGAGATGTTGGACTCCTAAATTTCTTATTGGTCTGGAAGGAATACCCTGCTGACAAGTTCAAAGATTGGAAGAAGGTATAAGGACATTTTTCACTAGCAAGAAGGGTCAAGATGATTTGTTCAACCAACTCTGATGGATTCTAAAATCCTCTCAGTTCTGAGCAGACCATACTAAGTAGAATCTGGGTCCCTGCCAAGGCCTGATTCCATGATTAACTGGTTCCTATGTAAGGTGGGAAATAAAATAGTTGCCTGAAGTCACATGTGAAAGGTTCATTGTGTTAGGCAAGTTCATTTGATCTATGGCCTACCCCTAGACTCTTGAGTGCGTCCCTTAACAAACAGTTTTTTAGAAAAGATTTTTATTGATTTTTGGAGAGAGAGGAAGGAAGAGAGAGAGGGAGAAACATCAATGCGAGAGCCTGCAACCTGGGCATGTGACATGACCAGGAATCTAACTGGAAGTCTTTTAGTGAACGGGACAATGCTCAACCAACTGAGCCACAACAGCCAGGGCCCTTGGCAAACAATTTTAACCTCTTAGCACTATAATGGTGGCTCTCTTAAGTAGGCCACCCAGTATCACTAGAACTGTGGGAAAAGCTTTAAGAAGGCTTGGGTTATGTGAAGATGTAGCTTTTGATCATTTAAAGTAAATAAAACCCCAAATAGATCTGGAAAAATGATTGAGTCAATTATTACTGCAGCTACATTTAAACTGAAAAATGGCCACCATATCTTTGAAGATGTTTTTAAGAGTCTAAAGAGAAACCTATTAATTACTGGCAAGACAGCCATCTAGATCATTTCCACATGAACTGCATTGACTGAATAGCTGCAAGTAGTTTGACTCAGTCTCAATATTCCTCTTTGCCCTCACAGTAAGTTGAATTTGACCTCACTGCCTACTGCAGTCCATCAATTGAATAGCTGTAGTTTGAGTGATGTGTGAATAGCTCATAGCAGTGGAGGATCTTTAGCACCAAATTTACATTCTCATGTGCCTCAGGTAGGCTTAGAACACACTATATTTCTGCCATCATCAGAATGTAAGTCAGTTATGAAAAAAAAAGACTGCAAATGACAGTGCTGAGCAATTTGTGTCAGGTGCCTCTTTCTGTATCAACACACTAGAATCCCTTACTAGATGACATTAAAAATACGCTTTATCATTTGTACTGCCACCAGCACACAGAAATCTACTGCTATGAGCATAAAATTCAGCCTTTCCTAGTAAGAGAAAATTTTCCTGTCTTCAATTTTCTAGGTGAAGCTTCTGTACATACATCTATGAATCCCTTGGATATTCTTTTGAAAAAGAAAAAGGTGTTCCTAGACAAGAAAACACAATGATTTGTGTGGAGAAAAAGCAGAATATTACTTGGATTTGGAGGGAAAAGTGTGCAGCTTTTACAGTGTATGATCTCTTTTACTACTGGCATATCTGGTGGAATTGGAGGAGGTACTATTCCCAAGCCAGGCATCATTGGAGTTATTGGTGGAATTCCGGTCATCATTCCAAGAGCAGGATCAAAGTCTAAAAAAGGAGAAGAAAGAAAGAACAATAAATGACACCAGGAAAAGTCAAGTGGACGCAGAATGTTAACATAAGCTTCATACCAAAGATCTCTCTAACACAGAGGCAGAATATTTAAGAAAACATGATATTAGCACCAGGTCTTAAATACTGTATTACAGTATACTTGTGCATTTTCCTTTTGGGATGGGGCTTTTTGGTTATATTTAGTGCCTATTTGTCTCTAGATCTCATTTTGACATCCAAGGCATATTATTATATGACTGTGTCTTGTCTATTCGTCTTGCCTTCCACTGGTTTCCAACACACACCCTCTGCTCCATTCACACAAGACTTCTTACTGTCCCTTGTAACACTCCCGGGCTTTCAGCAGTACAGCAAGGTGTTAAGAGCACACAGTTTTGGGGATCAGGCAGACCTGGGTCCCAGTTCTACCATATGTTTAGCAGAATGAATAGTTTGAACCTCCATTTCCTCTTTTGCAAAACAGGGTTAATTCTATCTACCTTATAGGGAGTTGTGAGGACTAAATAAAATGATGAATGTAATGTGCTTAACATAATGCATAGCACAAAATGCTCAATAAAGAACTATTTTATATGCTTTTCTTCATGTTGATATCCCTGTGTGGAATCATTTGAGCCTCCTTAAATTCTACCCATGCCCACAGGCCTGGCTTAAGACCCAACCTCCTTAAATAACCATTTCCAGATAATCCTGGTTCATTTTTAACTCTATGTCTAAAATCTATTTGTTCTACACATGTTGCCACTGAATTTCATTTTATACCATCCTTTGTTTCATTCAAAGATGCTCCTGGGATGTATGGGGTCCCCAATCAAATATTTTTTGTGGGGCCTGTCTATATACACAATTTGATTCACTCCAAAACAGCATCAACACTATTCTGTTGGCACAATCTCATGTGATACTATTAAAGAAATACCATACCAGGCAGCTGGAGTGATTTACTTGCCAGGCTACTCTCCTGGAACCAAGACTCTGGGAGGACCCCATAGTCATGAATTCTGAGGCTCCTTGGGGGCATCTAGATGACTACAAATGTTGGATAGAGGGTTGGAGAGTACCTCCAAGAGGAGATATGGGAACTGGTGTCTATGTAGGTTCATTTTGAGATTGGGGCTCCTTGCTTAGATGACACTGCAAGTCCTGGTCAGTTCTAGGCACTGGAGGGGAACTTAGAAAATTTCAAGAAAGGTGCTTCTTGCTATAAAAAAACAAAAAACAAAAAACAAAAAAACCACACAGGACCTGATCTAGACTTGGGGCACTTAACCTGATGGCACTACTTGCCTGGTCAATGCTCAGTATTGGAAGGGGACTTAGGAAATATCAAGACAGGCATTCTAAAGAACGAAGTCCCCTAAGGTGTGGGCCCAGGGCAGGGGCCCCACTTGCCTGGGTTTAAAGGTGGTATTTCACTGTTTACATTTTGTCTTATATCCAAATGCAAGTTATTCACGAGAAGGGCATGCATTTTACCTCTTTATTGTCCCATCTCTCAACCGTGCCCTCTGCTACAGAATGCACAGTGGACTGCAAACTATTGCATAGCGTAGGGGCAGTTGCATTAGCAGTAGTAGGTCCCATGCCTAAAAACTTGACTCTGCTCAACACACAGGTCCGAGGAGCAATGCCTGTAAGCATGACCCTAAGGTGGCTCTGAATCCCTGGGTGCCTCGCTAAGATTTTGAAGGAAGTAGATCTAAGCAGTGGGAAGAATCTGTGGTTCTTACAAAAGCAGAACTTCAGGTACAATGGTCCCAATGTGAGGGAGTCTTGTGATTAGACAGATAGGAGGTAGGGGGTGACACATGGGCATCCCCCATTGCAAGCCAGCCCAAGAGAGTTTAGGCATTCCTCATCCACTCACATGTCTGCCATGCTGAGAGGTCAAGACCCTAGACATGTATGGTATGCAAAAATTTTCTTCTAAGAGTCAATATTATTTTTCTGAAAACAAATTTACTTTTAGCCCTCATATGTCACCTCACCCCACATACATGTGTGTACACACACACTCCTTCCCTTCTTCCCTGTGGCTCTCATATCCCTACTTTCCTCCACATACTAGTTATGTGACCTTGAGGCAGGTTTCCTAATATCTGTGTGCCTCCATTTCCTTTTTTTTTTTTTGTAAAAGTGGGGATAAATAATGAGGTTTATCTCAAAGAATAAAAGGACAGAACAGATAAGAAAACTTCTGGCATGATAGGTGTTAGTCCTGATAGGTAACTTTCCTTCTTGTCATTCAAAGAATGCATATATACACTAATAAATTCACTTATCCAGGCATTCATTCCCACAGTCCTCAAACATTTGTGATAGGCCATATTTCAGGCTCTAGGCCAATGGAGAAGGGGGTTCAGGTCTTCCTTTTCATTTTGGAGAACTTAAGGCCCCTGATACTCTATTCCTGTGCTATGGAATATGAACGCTGAAAATTTCATTCATTATGTATAAGATTTTGGAAAACCTGTTAACATTACTTCACCCATTTACAAACTGTTAATTTTCAGTAGGAAAAGATTAGATTACATTGTGTGCCAACTAAACAATCCCATCTATTTTTCCCTCCTACTGAAATGTTTGTCTTCCTTTTATTGTCCTGCCTGCCTCCTCATTGTTATTCATATAGCTCTGTCACTCACAGCTCTACCTTACCACAGATTACAGAAACATCAGTTCATTAAACAAGTTCTGCCACTTTGACTGAGAAAGAAATGCCTATCTCCATGTACTGTCTACTAATAAATGGAGACAAACAAAAAACAAATACACAGGATAAATATAACTTCCGACTAATGTACTCACCCCTCTGCTGTTTGGTATGATTACATTAATATTTTATGAAATTCATTTAAAAGCAAATGTATTCATGACATATGGCCAAAGCCAGAGTAGATAAACTCCCTTTCTTCCTTGTGTTCAATATCACAAGAGTTCCACAGACCACACTTCCTGGCAGGGCTTGCTAGAGGGCAAGTTGTATATGACATTTCAAAAGTTCCTAACACATTACTTCTTTTCTTTATTTTCAACCATTAAGCAGCAAAGGATACGTGAATTTCCAATGCCAACTAAGAAAATAACCATTTAAAATCATGGGTCTTTTATAAGCATTGAAAAAACCTGAGAAATCAAAGTAGTCCAACAATTTAAAACGCCTTGGGAACAGAACACCAGAGAAATTCTCTTCCTTTTCCAGGTCCCTGACCTGGCTTGAGGAGTACTATCAGCAAGTACTTAGTACTACCACTTATGTTAGGAATTTAATCTTCTGAAGGAGATTTGAAATCACTTTATAAAATGTTGTGGAAAAGGCCAAGATGTATTCCTTCAAATCACAATAAATACCCTGTTCTGTTTTGCTTTTACCATTTCTTTTTCTAGCACCCTTTCCACAATGCTTTCTTGACTCGGCACAGTCATTGGTGGCAGTGTCATAAGATGTTGGTTTGTACTCCCTTTTCTGAATTGTGCACTTCCCCAAATACCAGCTTACTGGAAATGCTGCAAATGCTGTGTGTTAGTTGGGCTAGCTAGTTCCTCAGAATTAAAATCATGTAATGTTTCAGTGTAGCCTTAAGTCTTTGTGCTGGCTAGTGACTTATACTTACTCAGCCTAGAGTAGTTACCTGGCAACATTATCAGCCTCCATTCTCTGTACACATCTGAGCTAGGGAGTTACAAAGAGTCAAATGTCATTTCTATGCTGCAGTTCAGTCATCCATTTGTCCATCCATTCAATATTTTGATGCCACACCCTCTACCAGGTGTTGGGTTTGGAGAAATGTGTAAGACAAAATCCTTGACCTCATAGTTTAGTTTGGAAAAAGTCAAGCAAACAGTTGCAATGTTGTATCATCAATATAATTGTTTATTGGGTGCTTACAAGGTGCTAAGCATTGTGCTAAGTATTTTATATAATCTCACTCCAAAAGACCTGTGAGCTAGGTATTCTTCTTCTTTTTTTCATTTTATAGATAAAGAAACATGGGCTCAGAGGGGTTTAGTTACTTGCCCAAGGTTTCACAGACAGTAAGGGGCAGACCAAGGATTCAAAGTCAGGTTAGTCTAACTCTGATGCTCTTAACCACTGCAATGCCACTCAATGTACTATGACAATTGTTTTAATAAATTAATTTAATTGCAGGTATAAGGTGAAGCAGATGTGCTGCAAAAACATGGCAGATGAGTAACAAAATACTTCTATATAATTAATTTCCCTAGAGCCACTGTATTGAGCAATTGTTGTCATTGTACTATTGATCTGTGGACTGGCCAGTTGGAACAATGCCAGATGATTGACACTGTACTAGATGTATAAAGGTTACTGCTGTCTATAAAACACTAGTGACCCTAGAGGTTGCCCATTTTTGATGCTTGACAATGATAACACACAGGCTAGTTTGGTAGTCCAACCCTTGATATTTTCTGGCTGGCCAGTTCACTCTGGCTTTCTTCTTGTAGAGAGCAACCTCCTCTTTTGTGGCAGGGGTGGGGGATGGTACCCACAATTTTGCTACCCATTAATTGAGTGTGTATGAATTTATTACACTGCTTTGCTTTTTCAGAACTAGACCCTGAAGGCCCTCTATACCCTCAGAAAAGCTCTGCCTGCACTCCTCCCCATCCAAGTCTTCCCAGGTCCATAATGGCATTTCCAACATTTTTGGTATTCCAGAGAGCCTTCAAACACCAAGAGGTAGTTTACACTCACAGTAAACCACTGAAATGTAACCACAGATTAATCTAAAATAAGTGTTCTGAATAGGATCTAATTGAGCTATTTTATAAAAATTATGATTTCAATTCAGGTATACATTTCCAAGACATTATTGCTATTTCTTTAGAGTTGCTACAAAATTCACTGGAAAATTAAAAATTATGCCTGGGTATCGAGATATTTTAACTCACTACAGTCCTGATTGCCTCCTCTCTATGCAGATCCTTAAAAAGACTTTTCAGGCAGTCAACCTGAAGAGAGAACACAGATTTCTAAGGATAGCTTGGCTGAGCTGCAAGATGACCTTGGACTTATCATCAGCCCTTTTGGAAATAGAGCATAAGTTTCCAAATTTTGCACAATGAGACTCAAAATCTACCAGCAACTATCCTGCTTCTCCAGAAGGTCATAAAAACCGTTGTTTCAGACCAGCTGAAAAGTTGAGGTAGGACCTGGCTCATGTAACAAGGTAGCAAACTGAGCTTGGGTATGCCCTCAGTAATTATTCCCAATAAAAATTTTTGAGATAAAAATATAAGAATTTATAATGGACCAAACTCTGGACTAATTTGGTGGGGGTGGGGAGAGACTGATCTAAATTACTAGGTTTTTTAAAGGACAGCAAAGTATTACTATTTTCAAAATATATATTAATTCAAAGTACCTATTAAATGTTAGCAAGTAGAGTTCTTGCTAGGATTGTTTACATGAACAGACAAGGAACATGTGTAATTAACAGCATTATTTTGCTACAATGAACTTGGTTCTTAAATTCGGAAGGAGTTCTGCCTTAAATGTCTTTCTCATCTCCCTCTCCTCCCCCAACACTTATCTCTACCTGTCAAATCCTACTCGTTTTTCAATGGTCATCTCAGTGTCACTTTGCCTGTGAAAACAACTCACTGGAATTAATTACTCCCTCCTATGTGTTCTCATAATATTGTATCTAGAATTTGATTTTCATATGCTTGCTTATTCTCTCACTCCTCCCCAAATCAAACTTTGATTTTACAATATGGCAGTTTCTGTGCTAGTGACTAAGAACACAGAGATGAAAAAAACAAAACAAAACAAAACAAAATTCTCATTAACTACTATGGAAGACCTCACATTACAATGAAGGCTAGAATGCTTGGACCATGAATCTCCTTGGGGCTTGAGGGGGCAGGTGTGGGATGGAGGGGGTCAATGGGTAAAAAAGGGGCATATATAATACTTTCAACAATAAAAATAAGTTTTTTTTAAAAAGAACTGCCTTCTTAAGAAGTACAATGCTCATAGAAGGGCAGGGTCTTGCTCTGGGAATAAGTTCTATAAGTCCTTATTTTCCAACATCTCTCATTATGGAGGAGGCATAGTCAATACAGTGGAAACACATAATGAGGGACTCTTTTCCTCCTGGGACTTCACAAGCTCCACATTTGAATGCTAAGGATATTTTAATTGAGGGAAAAATAAAGGAAGCAGCACAAAATATTCAAAGGGTACCCCTTAATTGGTCCATCCTTGGGTTTAGCTGGTATGATGGGCAGAACAATGATTCCTAAACAGAAGGCTTAACATTTTTTGGTGCATCTTTCCATGTGAAATCTAACATTAGTCTTATTTGACTAGCTTGGAAAAGGAAACATCCTTTCAGGAAAGAAAGCCAGTAGCCAGAGGAGACCTCCTAATCTGCCATCATTGTGGATTAACTTTATTGAAGAGCAGCTGTACAAAACACCATTTTCGATGAAAGGAAGCTCCACACCACACCCTAGAGATGGTTTATCTCTGCTCCCCATTCAATGAATATAATAAGCCAGACATTATTCTGATGACAACTATGAGTCTAAGAGACTCAGCATCCATGTTAATATGGATTTGAGCTCTGGGGGAAGACAAGGAAGCTTATCTATTATTTGTTTTAATCAAGGCCAAAAGATTTTTCTATTATTACAGATAGGCCAGAGAAGACATGACAAAAGTCTACTGGCTCAATAGGAAATCTCCCAAGGGACAGAAAAATAGCTGAATTACAGGGCCATCAATGGTGACCTCAGGGAACAATTCCATGTGGCTCATTGCAGCTTTTTCCATTTTAAGGAATTTTGATGGGTAAGAAGAGAATTGGGGAGATGTTTTATCCTGTTCAGTTGTTAAAACATTACTTAATAAAGATTGCAGGGACCCTGTTCCCCAGACTTTGGCAAGAAGAAAGGTAGGCAGTATTGGAGTATGGTGCCAATTTTCCATTTCTTAGAAACCACCGCATTTATAGGGAATAGTCATTAGCACTGTCAGACATACACTGTTCTCTTCACCTGCCATTATCCAGTGCTTCTCCAGGGGGGGAAAATGCACTGCTGCATTCATTATACTTTACTGTTATTAAGAATACAAATGAGCCATAATTCAACTTTTTGTGAGCTATATATCACATGTGAACTTAAAACATAGACAAATTCATTGAGAGACTACTGTGAGCCAGACATCATTCTAAGACTTTATATGTATTAACTCATTAATCCTCATAACAACACTGTGACAAAGGGGCTATTATTATCTCTATTTTATAGATAAGGAAACTGAGACATAGAGAGGTAACTTCTAAAAGTTACATAGCTACTTAATGGCAAAGCAGGGATTTACTTAAACCTACACAGTGTAGATTCAGAGCCCATGTTCTAATCTTGGTAAAACTGTCTTCCTAAAATAATACAGAGAGGAGAAAAATCAGTTCGCACATACCTCAAGTGATTTTATGTGTGGTTTTACAAAGTATGTCTCAGTCTAGTCTAGCTATATTGCCACATGTACTTTTAAGACAAGAAGGACACTACTGAACTAAATATCAATATTTCTAAGACCAGGTTTTCAAGAAGTCAGTAAGTTTTCCTGAAGCATAACTCAAAGGTCACTGGATCACAAGGTTGAAGGGTACGCTGAGAAGCCACTTCTTCATAGTCCTTAAGAAAACAAGATGTTAACAAAGGGGGCTAGTCACCTACAGCTCACGGTATGAATTATAGTTTGATGAAACAGTTCTTTGCCTCTGCTACATATAGAATCCAAGCTCCTTTTATTTCTCCACCCATTTCTCTTGCACATATTTTTTCTTTATGTTTGGCTGCTTTTATACCTGTTTCAAAGCTTTCAATGTAATCATGTTTCTTAATTTATTATGAAGATTATTATGTATCATTGTTGCCTATCCTACCTTACCCTCATTATAACCTACAAGAATTCAATATCTAGTCTGGAATTGTGAAGTTATTTTTTTGGAGGATGGGAGTTGCTAACTATATAACCAAATGGCACAACAAAGTGGTATCACTCTAGACCTGTTTCTCAGCTTTTCTGTGCTTATGAATAATCTGGCGAATATGTCAAAATGCAGCTTCTGAGTCAGTATGTCTGGGCTGGGGCCTGAGATTCTGGATTCTCAACAACTCCCAGGTTATGCAGAGCACATTTTGAATAGCAAGGTCCTAGACTGGCCTGATCCTGTCATGCTTTAAAGTAGGACCATAATTAAATGAATCTGGGGAGGTTAATATTTAGGATGTTTACAAAGCATGCCAGGTTTCCTGAGATGGTAATTCCCTAATAAATGTCTTCACAAATCCATTTCAATGGTCAATTGCTCTGACAGTCCAGGAATATTTTTTGTGTGTCTAAACTATAAACCCTTCAGGTACTGGGCATTTTTTTCTGATTTCATCTTTATTGGAGATAGATTTAGGGACACCATGACCATTCTCTTATGGGTTAACTTGTTTAAAAAAATATGAAAAGTTACCAAATGTTTCTTTCCTTCCTTTTAGGAATCTAAAATTTTTGGGATGTCTCAGTCAGTTCTTATTCCAGCTCCATGTTTATTTGCCTCCTCTAAGAAATCCATATATTTAGAGAAGTTGCATAATCCCTTGCCAAATCCTGTTGTTTAAATGTTCAATGAGCATGCCATGCCTCAGATATACCCCCAACTTGCTCATAGGGCATTAGGGAGTACACTAGTAACTACTGGCCACTCAGCCTTAATAAAGCTCATGTTACAAAAATGCACACTCTAGGCAGAATCTAGTAAATGTCAACATCAAAACAAAGTGTCATACTGTTATATTTATGACCACATGGTCAATAAAAAGAAACACTTGTGAGGTGATTAAAATAGCATACCAGGTAAAATTGGTTGTCCAGCAATTCCCAGTGGTGCCATTCCAAGGTTATTCATTGCTGTGGCCCATGCAGTTGGATCAGACATAGGTAGCGTCATTGCAGTGGAATCCACGTTCACAGTTCTATTATTATCACCTAAAAAGAAATGGCAAGCAAAATAATTTGTTGTATTACGGTTTCACTGTCTAGATTACTTATCAATGTACACTCTGGAAAACTGTTTACAGAAATTGATCATGGAAAAATGGTGGGTAAGGCCTTAATTCCAGCTCTTTACAAGAGTTAAAATATGTACTACTCTTTGTAATACTTTAAGCAATAAAACAAAATTAAAAAAAAAAGAGTTAAAACAATGTAGCTTGAACTGGCAGAAGTCATAGAATCTAAAAACAGTTTACCAGATGGCATTTTAATGTGTTTCTTTCTCTTTTTCTCCTCTCTCCTCGCTCCTCTCTTCACTCCCTCTATCCCTCTTTCTCCTTCCTTCTTTCCTCCTGTTTTTTTTTTAATAAAGACTTTTTTAAGAGCAGTTTTAGGTTCACAGCAAAATTGAAGGGAAGGTACAGGAATTTCACATATAACCCCTACTCCCACATATATATAACTGTCCCCATTATCAACATCCTCCACTAGAGTGGTATACTGGTTACAACCGATGAACCTAAATTGACACATCATAATTACGCATAAGCCCTATAGGGTTCACACTGATGTTGTACATTCTCTGGGTTTGGATAAATGTTCATCATTCTAAGTATAATACAGAATATTTTCACTTCCCTAAAAATCCTCTGCTTATCCATTCTTCCCCACCCCGGCAACCACTGATCTTTTTCACTGTCCCCATAGTTTTGCCTTTTCTAGAATGTCATATTGTTGGAATGGTGCAGTATATAGCCTTTCCAGATAGGCTTTTTCAACTTAATAATACACATTTAAGATTCCTCCATGTCTTTTCATGGCTTGATAGCTCATTTCTTTTTAGTGTTGAATAATATTCCATTTCTGGATATATCATATTTTATTTATCCATTAATTTCCTGAAGAACATTGTGGTTGCTTCCAAGTTTTGGCAATTATGAATAAAACTGCTGTAAACGTTTGTGTGCATGTTTTTAGGTGGGCATAAATTTTCAACTCCTTTGGGTAAATACTAAGCAGCACAATCACTATATCATGTGGTAAGAGCATGTTTAGTTTTATAAAAAACTGTCAGCCTTTCTTCCAAAGTAGCCATACCATTTTGCATTTCCACCAGCAATAAATGAGAATTCCTGCTGCTCCATATTCTCACCAGTATTTAGTGTCAGTGTTCTGAATTTTGGACATTCTTATAGGTATGCAGTGGTAACACATTTTAATTTGCATTTCCCTGATGACATATGATGTGGAGCATCTTTTCATATGCTTATTTTCCATCTGTATATCTTCTTTGGTAAGGTGTCTATTAAAGTCTTTGGCCAGCTTTCAATTTTCTCCCATTCTGTGGCTTGTTTCTTCATTCTCTTTCATGGAGAAAAATATTTAATTTTGATTAATTCCATCTTATCAATTATTTCTTTGATGGTGTATCTAAAAAGTCATCACCATATCTATGGCCACCTAGATTTTATCCTCTGTTATCTTCCAGGAGTTTTATAATTTTGTGTTTTACATTTAGGTCTTCAATCCATTTTGAATTAATTTTTGTGAAGGGTGTAAGGTCTGTGTCTAAATTATTTTTTTTGCATGTGGATGTCCACTTGTTCAGCAGTATTTGTTGAAAAGACTATTTTTACTTAACTGTATTGCATTTGATCCTTTGTCAAAGGTCAGATGACTATTTCTGGGGGTCTATTTCTGGGTGCTATATTCTGTTCCATTGACCTATTTATTCCTTCACTAATCCCACAATGTAACTTTGCAGTAAAATTTGAAGTTCGGTAGTATCTTCAAACTTTGGACATTCTTATAGGAATGGACAGTTTGGACAGTATTCCAAGTTTGTTCTTCTTCAATACTGTGTTAGCCATTCTGGGTCCTTTGTCCCTCCATACAAATTTCAGAATCAATTTATTGATATCTACAAATTAACTTGTTTGGATTTTGATTAAAATTATACTGAACAGTTAGGAAGAAATGACATATTGCCAATATGGAGTCTTCCTACCCATGAATATTAAATATCTCTCTGTTTGATTTTCATATGCTTGCTTATTCTCTCACTCCTCCCCAAATCAAACTTTGATTTTACAATATGGCAGTTTCTGTGCTAGTGACTAAGAACACAGAGATGAAAACAAACAAACAAAAAAACCTCATTAACTACTATTGAAGAACTCACAATACAATGAGAGACATGGCATATAAACAACCAATACAAATTATTGAATAAGTGCTGTAATAAAACTATGAGTAAAGTGCTTTGGGAACAGAGGAGTAATTAAATCTGCTGGAATGGGTTTGGATGTATGTGTTTGGGGTTGGAGGTTGGTAGGTGGAGGAGATGAGGAATGCCAGGAAAGCCTAGACTGGCAAAGAATCATTTGGAATGAATCTTTAAGGAGCAATAGGATTCTCCTCCAGGTAGTGAACAGAGGATTAGTGTTGAAGAGCATTTCAGGAAGCAAGAACAACTGAACATTTATCATCGACTGCCTTGAATTATAGTTATTGGATACATGTCTCTCTTCTGCTAGCCTGCCTGCTCCTTTAGATCCTTATAATTCTTTGTATTTCTGTGGTGTTGATTGTTAGTTCTTCTCTTTTGCTTATGATTTTATTTAGATCAAGGACTGGGTATTGGGCATTTTTGTTCTCCCATTTATTGGTTCAGTGTCTTGTATACAGTAGGTAGTCAAGAAATATTTGAATAAATGAATAAAGAAAATCAACTTACATTAATTTGGGGCACAATAAGTAATCTATGCAACAAAACTCATTGATTATTTGTGTACCTTTTTATAATGATAAATTGTCTTAAAAGGAATGGTATAATTGCTAAACGGGAATAGATTCACCCAACTAATAATTCAGTTTAATATCATTAGCTATAATATTTTTCTCATAGACATAGTCATACATATAAGCAAACTTGTAAATTTTTACTTTCAAAGAGAAATCCCAGGTGATCATATCTGGAAGCAATCTAGACTTAAGAAGGTTTGCACTAACAAAACATGCTATGATAAACATCTGTTTGGAATCATCAGTTAATGGTGGAAAAGTTAAGTCCTGGCCTGATTCACTTTCCAGACTAAAAATGGACATCTAGCAATTTATTTAAGTGTTTGATAAAAGTACTTCCATGTCATTAAATGAAGAGATTTCTCTTATTCCCATGTGTTTTACACTCACTGTCAGTAGCCAAGAATATTCAGAAGGCAAGGGCTAGTGGTTGATCAATGGTCTTCAAAATACCTCACTGAAGTCTGAAGAAAATATTCTGCTATCCAGGTTCTCTTATTTCACTTGTGTGGCAACCCCTCAAGAGATCACAGGTTCTAGAGTGGCTGTGAATAAGTGCCTTCTAGGTAAGTTGACTGAAGATATGGCACTTCGGAACAAAAGTTCATTAGCACCAAAATAATAAAAGATGTGGAAATGATCATCCATTTTATGTTGGTATCACTTCATAACTATTAAATCCCTTCCACTCCATTGTTTATGTTTAACTGATTAACTAGGCAATTACTGTCAAAGTTATTTGATCTTGAAGAACACACACACACACACACACACACACACACACAATGTTTCCTTTATTTCCTTTGAAACAAGTTTAGACATTTAAACAATATCCTGGGAATTGCCTAGGGGCTTGGAAAAAAGGAAAATGTATCGATTTTAGAATGGTTAAAAAGTAAATGAATTCTTTAAAAATAATTCTAAATAATACATCAGTCATTTTCAAGACAGTGGCGGAGTGGGTGGATCTTACATTCAACTTCTCCCAGGACCAAATTGGAAATACATCTAAATTAAAGAACAATCATCCTGAATAATCAACTAAAGACCAGCTGAACTGTGGTTGGGTAGCTCAGTTAGAGCATCATCCTGATATGCCAAAGTTATGGGTTTGATCTGTAGTCTGGGCACATATAAGAAGTAACCAATGAATGCATAAATAAGTGGAACAAAAAATTGATTAGATGTTTCTACTTCTCTCTATTTCTCAAGTCAATAAATAAAAATTTAAGAGAAAAAAAAGACTAGCTGAAGAGGAGTTTTATAACCAAGGATTTACAGAAGAAGCCACATGGAGATTATCAAGAAGGGCAGAGATGTGAAAAGGGCTGGCCCCACTTCCATGGGAAGCAGCTGAGGTTTCAAAGGGATATCTCACCTACAGGGGAGTTACCTCTGAAAAGTGTGGAGCCTAAACCCTATGTAAGGCTCCCCAGCCAAGAGGACCAGAGCTGGGAAGAGGTGCCTAGATAACATCTGTCTGTAAAAAGCAGTGGGGTTTCTGTCCACTAAGGAGACATGGAATCCACTGGAGATACATGCATCCTCTTGAAGGGCCAATGTAAAAAATCTCCTTCACAGTCACTCACTCTGGACTCCGGCAGAGAGAGGGTGGTGTGGACTAGAATTACCTGAGGAGAGTCTAAAAGAGCTATATGAAATGGAGGCAAGTGATTTATCAGATATGCAGTTCAAATTAATGGTAATAAGGATGCTCAAGCAACTTAGTGAGAACTACAACAGCATGAAAAATTACATGGAAACCATGATAAAGAACCAGTCAGAAATGAAGAACACCATATGTGACAATAATACACATGAAGGAATGAAAAGTAGCTTGGATGAAGAAGAGGATCTAATCAGTGATTTGGAAGACTAGGTAGGAAAAAACCACCCAATCAGTGCAGCAAAAAGAAAAAAAAGGATGAAAAAGAATGAGGACAGTTTAAGGGCATTTTGGGACAACATGAGACTTAACAATATCCACATAATAGGGTTACCAGAAGGAGAAGAGAGAGAACAAGGGATCAAGAATTTATTTGAAGAAATAATGACTGAAAACTTTCCTAACCTGGTGAAGGAAAAAGACATACAAGTCCAGGAACAGAGTCCCAAACAAGACGGACTCAAAGAGTCCCACACCAAGACACATCATAATTAAAGTGGCAAAGTTAAAAACAAAGAGAGAATCTCAAAAGCAGCAAGATGAAAGCAGAGAATTACAGTGGAACCTCAGTTCTCAAACTTAATTCATTCTGGAAGGCTGTTTAAGAAATGATTTGTTTGAAAACTGAATTATTTTCCCCCCATTAGGAAAAAATGCATATTGAATTAATCTGTTCCAGACCCACAAATGATTCCGTGTTTTAACCTTTCTTATTTACAGTACACATCTAGTGTACTGTTTAATCTATACATAAATACTTTAAAAACAAAAGGACATGAAATGTAAATGAAAATTTGACAAAAAGGAAATGAAGTGAACAGTAAAAAATGGAAATTTATGTACATACTAAAACTTATCTTTAATGTTGAGAACTATTGATGACTGATTATGGAGAGGAAGGATAGAGGGATGGAAGGATGTTATTGTTTGGAAGGGAAGTCCTCTTCCATAAAAATGTCAGGTAGCTGTTTTTCTGGGGTTATTTCTCTCTTTTTTCTGTGCTGCACTAGAACTTGTTTCAGGTTCACTAGGCCTCTGTCTTACTAAAAACCTATCCATTGATGTTTGTTTTGGATGCATTTTAACACCTGCCTAAAATGAAAAACTGCATTGTCATTGAACAAGTTTATCACACAGTTCGCTGCTTCGTTGTCAAGGTGATATTTCTCAACAAAACTTTGCATTTCTCTTCCTTTCCCATGCATTTCTTTGATTAGTAAAGTAGGAATATCCTCCCTTTCCTCCTCCTCTGAAGAGAGCTTCTCAGCTGCCATCTGTTGTTGCTCCCACTGAAGGTCTTAGAGTTCTGTGGTGGTCGTTTCAGTGTTGTGGTCCTCCATCAATTCCTCCACATCATCATCATCCACCTCCAAGCACCTAGACTTGCCCAGAAACACAATATCCTCCATATGAAACACAGGCTCATCCTCAAAACCCTCAAAGTCTCTTTCAGCCACAGACTCTGGCCACAATTTCTTTCAGGTTGAATGCATGGTCCTGGAAGATGCTTCCCCCATGCTTTGACTACAAGCTTCAAGCAAGTGAGGATATTTAAATATTCCTTCCAGAATTCCCTGAGGGTTAAATTAGTTTCAGAGGTCACCTGAAAACACCTCTTTTTTTGTAGATATTCTTAAAATTAGAAATGACTTGCTGGTCCATGGGCTGGATGAGAGGAATTGTGTTAGGTGGTAAGAACCTAACAGTGATGAAGCTGTACTCCTCCACCAACTCGGCCTCCGAGCCTGGAGGTGGGCAGGGGCAGTGTCCATTACAAGAAGTGCCCTGACTGACAGTTGCTTTTCCTGGAAATATTTCTTCATACTTGGGCAAATACTTCAATAAAACATGGCCTGGCTACCCAAGCTTTGATATTAGTCCTTCAAATCACATTCAACTTGTTCCAAGATATTATTTTTCTTGAAAAGTTGTGGGTTTTCAGAATGGTAGACGAGTAGAAGATTCAATTTAAAGTCCCCACTCACATTTCCACACAACAATGACATCAGCCTATCCTTCACTGGCTTGCATCCTGGCAATGACTTCTCCTGTGTGACATAGGACCTCTTTGGCATTTTCTTCCAGAAGATGTCTTACTCATCACAATTGAACACTTGTTGGGGAAAAAATCCCTTGGCCTCTATGTAGTTTTGACATTCTATAACAAAATAATCAGCAGGTACTTTGTTAGAACTGGCAGCATCCCTATGCTTCATTACATTATGAATGCCACTCCTTTTTCTTAAATTTATAGAACCACCCCCTACTAGCCTTAATCAAATCATTTTCAGCACTCATTCCAGGGGTGTCATTCAGGAGGCCAGCATGCAACACCTTCGCTATTTCACATATCATTGCATCTGAAATGCTATCACCAGTTAACTGCTTTTCATTTATCCAAATCAACAATTTTTCTATCTCTTCAATTGCTTGTGATAATTGCTTTGTGAGCTCTTTCAGAGCCTTAGCAGCATAGGCATTTTTGATGGTCTCTTTATATTTTAAAATTGTGCTAATCATCAATTTTGCCATGCCATACTCAGTTGCCAGAGCAGACACGTGAACAATTCTATCATACTTGGCGATTATTTATTTTTTAAGCTCTATCATTGTTCTTACAAATTTTCTTTTCACTTTGCTGCTATCACCAACTTCCTTAGGACACATTGTGACTTACTGTACAAATTTATTAATAATAAGCAGCAACAAAAGCAAAAAAAGAGAAAATATACACAACACAATTTCCTGAGATATTAACAACATAAGGTTTAGAGGTAAACGAACTCATACTCATGCATTCACTCCTTTGTTTGTCACCTGAAAGATGCGTCACTAATAACATGGGTATCAGCATGAAAGGTTTGTCGGATTGAGAACTGAAGTTTTGTTCAACAACCATTTTTTCCATGAAAAACTTGGTCAAGATCAGAACTGTTTGAATGGGAGATGTTGCAGAACTGAGGTTTGATTCTACCTACAAGGGAGCTCCCACAATACAGTCAGGTGACTTCTCAACAGAAACATTTCAGGCCAAAATGAATTAGCATGAAATGTTCAAAGTGATTAAAAGAATAAAATGGCAATAAATACAAACCTATCAGTAATCACTTTAAATGTAAATACCTTAAGTGCTCCAATCAAAAGACATAGACTAGCTGAATGGATAAGAAAGCAAGACCTATATATGCTGTCTACAAGAGACCCACCTCAGAATGAAAGATATACATAGACTAACAGTAAAGGAATGAAAAAAAAATTCATGGAAATGGAAATGAAATAAAAAATTGGGGTAGAAATACTTATATCTGACAAAATAAAACAAAGGCTATGTTAAGAGACAATGAAGAACACTGCACAATCATAAAAGGAGCAATATAATTCTGGTAAGCATTTATGTACCCAACATAAGAGCACCTCAATATGTAAAGCAAACCTTGATGGACATAAAAGGAGAGATTGAGAGTAATACAGTCATAGTATGGGATTTTAACACCCCATTTACATCAATGGATAGATCTTCCAGACAGAAAATCAACAAGGAACAAATGATGGCCTTAAATGACACACTAGATCAGATGGATTTAATTGATATCTTCAGAACATTTCACACCAAAGCAGCAGAATATACATTATTTTCAAGCGTACATGGAACATTTTCTAGGATAGATCATATGTTAGAACACAAAATAAGTCTCAATAAATTTAAGAAGATTGAAATCATATCAAGCATCTTCTCTGATCATAATGGCATGAAACTAGAAATCAAACACAAGAAAAAAAGAGGAAAAACACAAAATCATAGAGGCTAAATTCATATTACTAAACAATGAAAGGGTTAACAATGAAATCAAGGAAGAAATAAAAAATTACCTGGAAACAAATGAAAATGAGAACAAAACAACACAAAAATCTATGGGACTGGTTAAAGCAGTCCTAAGAGGGAAATTCATTGCATTACAGGCCTCAAGAAATAAGAAGAAACTCAAATAACTAACTTTACAATTGAAGGAAAAGAAAAAAAACCCTCAAAAATGAACAAACAAAAAACACAACAAAGCCCAAAGTGAGTAGAAGGAAGGAAATAATAAAGATCGCAGTAGAAATAAATGAAATAGAGTCAAAAAACAATACAAAGGATCAATGCAACCAAGAGATGGTTCTTTGAAAAGATAAACAAGATTGATAAACACTTAACCAGACTCATCATGAAAAGAGAGGACTCAAATAAATAAAATCAGAAAGAGAAGTAACAACTGACACCAAATAAATACAAAGGATTGTAAAAAATATTATGAACAACTATATGCCAAACAAGAAGAAGAAATAGAAGGCATTCAAATTGGAAAGGAGGAAGTAAAACTGTCATTACTCACAGACGACATGATATTGTACATAAAAATCCCTAAAACTCTCTACCAAAAAGCTACTATATCTAATAAATGAATTTGGCAAAGTAGCAGGATACAAAATTAATATTAAGTGGCATTTCTATACACCAATAATGAAATATCAGAAAGAGAAATTAAGAGAACAACCCCTTTTACTATTACAAGGAAAAAAAAGACACATAGGAATAAATTTAACCAAGGAGATAAAAGACCTATACTCGGAAAACAAAATATTATGAACAACTATATGCCAAACAAGAAGAAGAAATAGAAGGCATTCAAATTGGAAAGGAGGAAGTAAAACTGTCATTACTCACAGACGACATGATATTGTACATAAAAATCCCTAAAACTCTCTACCAAAAAGCTACTATATCTAATAAATGAATTTGGCAAAGTAGCAGGATACAAAATTAATATTAAGTGGCATTTCTATACACCAATAATGAAATATCAGAAAGAGAAATTAAGAGAACAACCCCTTTTACTATTACAAGGAAAAAAAAGACACATAGGAATAAATTTAACCAAGGAGATAAAAGACCTATACTCGGAAAACTATAGGGCATTGAAGAAAGAAACTGAAGAAGATACATATAAGTGGAAGCATATACCATGTTCATGAGTTGGAAGAATTAAATCATTAAAATGTACATACTACTGAAAAGTAATCTATAGATTCAACAGAATTCCTATTAAAATACCATAGCATGTTTCACAGATCTAGAACAAATATTTCAAAAATTTATAAGGAACCAAAAAAGAGTCTAAATAACCTCAGCAATCTTGAGAAAGAAGAACAAAGTTGGAGGTATCAGAATACCTGATATCAAACTATACCACAAAGCCACTATAATCAAAACAGACTGGTATTGACATAAGGACAGGCAAATAGATCATTGCAATAGAAAAGAGACCCCAGAAATAAACCCACACCTATATGGTCAACTAATATTTGACAAAGGTGGCAAGAGGATACAATAGAATAAAGATAGTCTTTTCAATAAATGGTGTTGGGAAAATTGGACTGGTACATGCCAAAAAAAAATGCAACTAGATCACCAACTTACACTATACATGAAAACAAACTCAAAATGTATAAAAGACTTAAATTTAAGCCGTGAAACCATAAAAAATCCTAGAAGAATATAGAGGCAGTAAAGTCTCAGACATCTCTTGCAGCAATATTTTTACCTATATGTCTCCTAGGGCAAGGGAAACCAAGGAACAAATAAACAAATGGGACTACATCAAACCCAAAGGTTCTGCACAGCAAAAGAAACCACCACAAAATGAAAAGGGAACCCACTGTATGGGAGAACATATTTGCCAATGATACTTCTGATAAAAGGTTAATTTCCAAAATATATAAAGAACTCATATAACTCAATAAAAGGAAGACAAACAATCCAATTAAAAAATGGGCAAATGACCTGAACAGACGCTTCTCCAAAGAGGACATAAAGATGGACAATAGACATATGAAAAAATGTTCAACATCACTAATTATCAACGAGATATAAATTAAAACCACAACGATGTATCACCTCACACCGGCCAGAATGGCTACCATCAATAAATTAACAAACAAGTGCTGGCGAGGATGTAGGAAAAAGGGTTAGGGTGGGAATACAGACTGGTGTAGTTACTGTGGGAAACTCCACTTAAAGTTTCCTCAAAAAATTAAAAATGGAATTGCCTTTTGACCTAACGATTCGATTTCTGGGAGTATATCCTAAGAACCCTGAAACACCAATTTGGAAGAATATATGAATCCTTATGTTCATAGCAGTGTTATTTACAATAGCCAAGATCTAGAAACTGTCCAAGTGTTCATCATTAGATGAGTTGATAAAAAAGTTGCAGTACACTTACATGATAGAATACTGTGTGGACATAAAAAAGAAGGAAATCTTACTTTTTGTGACAGTGCAGATGGACCTGGATATTATTATGCTAGTGAAATAAGCCATTCAGGGAAAGACAAATACCATATGATCTCACTTTTATGTGGAATCTAATGAACAAAATAAACTTGCACACAAAATAGGACCAGAGGCATGGATTCATGGAACAGACTGACAGCACTCAGAGGAGAGGGAGGAGGGGGGGAACTGGATGAAAGAATATGAAGGGATTAGCCAAAGAAGATATATGCATAACCCATAGATACAGATGACATTGTGGCTATAAACAGAGAGAAGGGGGAGGCGAGGGCCAGGTGGATATGGGTAAAGGATGGGGAAATGGGGACATCTTTAATAATGTCAACAATAAAAATAAAATTGAAAAAAAGAAACAAGTTTAATATTGGTATCATCTCACCAACTATATTCTTTTATTAAGACAAAAACTCTACTTCTCCAGCAATTTACTCTTTATAATTCTCTTTCTTCTGTCCAGGGTTATATCCATTGGTTTTTATGGTTCTTGTAATTTTGCTACTTAGTATTGTACAAAGTTGAGAGAGGATTTTGTCAACAAGCATCTATTGAAAGTCTGCTAAGAGTAGGAAGCAATCCTGGGTAGTGAAGAAGAACATGGACTCGGGATTCCGATGGCTCTGGACTAGAGTTTAACTCTACTACTATAATGTGCTCATTCTCTTTTCTTTTCTTCTCTTTTTGTTGGTCTGCATTCCAGCCTTCTTTTCATATTTACTGTTCATTAGTTGAATATTTTCTATGTGTCAGACACCATTCTAGTTGTTGAAAACATTATGGCATGTCAAACAGGTTTCATCTTTGGTCTTACCAAGCTATACTCCAGTGCAGGAAGGAGACATTAAAATACAAATGAATATAAACTAATTACATATTATGATAAGTGCTCTGAATAAATAACTGGGTTTGATAAGAAAAAAGGTAAATGAAAAAGTTAGGAAATGATAATATCTACCTGGTAGGTTTGTTGTAGATTAAATTAGATAATGTGGGTAAACAATTTAGCATGGCTCCTGGCTTTATATTGAGCCCTTGGTAAGTGGTAATAATAACATGGTAATAGTTAGGATGATGACGATGAAGTGGTCCCAGCCCTTAAAGGGCTTTAAGTCTACTGAAAGACACAGTATATGCATGAATTATTATAATTCATCATATGGATATGAAACTGAGGTACAGAGCTTAAGTAATTAGCTGAATATCACACAGCTAAAAGTGGTAGAATAGAAATATGAACCCAGGCAGCTCTGATGCCAATGACCAGTGTTATCTGTCACACTGAATTCCCTCCCAAAGAGCCCCTTTATTTTCTCTGTTCTCCCAGCTCATTGAGCACATACTATTATAATCCTTACCATATTATATTTTTATCACCTCTTTCTATACCTAAATATCCCACTAAAACTCTGGAATCCCTTATTTCTCCTTGTTATTCATAGTATCTAGACACCCATGTCTGACATGGAGATGTTCAATAAACTATTTTAAACAAATGAATGAATAAATATATGAATATATAAGAAAGTTCTGCACAGACATTCTTCAGCCCAGAAGCAGGTGCCAAACTATTCAGAATGGGATACTACTCTGTTGTTGTATTAAGATAAAATCTCTTTTGGTGGTTTTCTTCTGAGTACAGAATATTAAACATTTTAAATGAAGAGTGGGAGGAAGATAAAATGGTGATAAATTGAGGTATTATATTTCTAACATGCTGATAATATGAGAAAAATCACAATTACAGAGATACAAAATTTAAGGAAGATAAATCTGGAGATGAGAAAATAATTTTCACAGAGGAATTCTTCATGGGTAAGAAGGAACTGACTGGAATTTCTTTGAGAATTTAAGGTAATTAAATTTACTAAAATAAATGTGCATGTAGTAGCCATATTTGTTAGTTCCTTAAAGGCAGAGGATATAAACCTCATTTATTTTTGTATATTCTACAGTGACTAGCTCAGAGTAGGTGCCAATAAGTGTACTTTTAAATAAGTTAACTCTGTAAGAACTTAGCAATTGTACAAAGTGTGGCTTACCTGCAATGCCTATTTCATAGACCCACATCCACATAAAATCTCTTTGCATTTTGCGGTCCTGAACCATGCACTTAGGGCTCTAGAAGGAAGATAGTGGTCCAAAGCTGGGTGAGACATTAGACCTCTGGAATATACCAGGACTTATATAAATGGTGAATAATAGTATTAATGATAGTAATTATAGCAAGACTAATAATAGTTAACACATTTAATACATATGTCAGGCATTCTTCTAGGTACTTTATGCACATTAATTTAAAACTCACAACAACTTATAAAATACAACCTCTCATTATTCTTGTCATTATCCCCATTTATGGATAAGGTACCAGAAATAGATAATTTAAACAACATGTTCATGGTCATATAGCTAGATTGCAGTGGAGCCAGGATTCAAACCCAGGCAGTTTGGCTCCTTAACTACTATGCTATACTCTTAACTACTATGCTATACTAAACTAGGGAAGTCATGAAGTTATAGAATATTTGAGCTAGGAGGGCTATAAAACTCATCATTATAGAGATGGGTGCTCCCATCTATTGCAGTGGTTCTTAACTGGGGCTAATTTTGCACCCCAGGGTACATTTGGTAATATTTAGAAAAATCTTTGGTGTCACAGTTAGGAGCTGGGCATAGAGACCAGGGATACCATTAAACATCCTATAATGTATGACACAGCCACCACCCCCCCGCCCCGCAACAGCAAACAATTACCTGGTGCAAAATGTCAATAGTGCCAATGTTGAGAAACCCTGCTTTGTTGCAGCAATTTTCATGTGTTCTTACTGGAGAGTCCCTTATATCCCTGGTTTCTCATAATCCCTTCCCATCCACCACATGTGCAGCCAATCCCAACATCTGAAGTTTATGCTCTACTCCTTTATGCTATCATGCTAAAACTAAGCTGATTACCTCCCCCCAACCAAGAACATGTTTAGCATGGTTACTTTTATGCTTCACACAAAAGAAATTATCCTCTTGGTAGGGAGTCTAGGTGCCATGGAAGACTGACAGGTACTTGTTTACAGAGTGGTCCTGGGAATAGCACTAGGAATATCATGACAAAGGAAAGAGAGAGGAAGTTTAGAAAATGCTTGCATGGAAGACAGAAGAAATCCCCATGTGTAGCATATTACATTCATACAGCAGGCAATCAGGAAGTATTTCCTGTGAAAGATTACCGTACAAGGGCATGATTTGGTGTCCTAGAACTAAATAACAGTGTGTTTCCTGTCCTGTCTCTGGTTAAGAAAAAGGAAACTGCAGGATAAATCATGTTTTTGGTCTGCATTAAGCCTAGGGCTCAAGGTTTTATCTTCTGTTTGGTATTTATTGCTCATGAAGCAATATATTGTGCATTGTAGGTGTTATTTTGAACTCTTCTTCATTTTCTTTGAAAAGTAACAATCTATCATGGTTTGTGATCAATGCACTTCAGCTCCACTCTTTCTCTGACCACAGATGTCACCAGTAGTGACACCACAACTTGCAACATCGCGATGCAGGGTGAGACAACTGACAGAGGCTTTTGTAAGGCAAGGTTCCCTGGTGACAAGGTTCCCAGATGGTTTAAGAGAGATGAGGCTATTAGGCAAGCAAGGGCTTTGTCTCCTTGTGGGTGTTACCAAGGAAAGATCAAGGAGCCCTCAAGGGGATCCAGATGTTATAGCATATTATTCCTTGGGGAAGGGGGTGGGGAGAAAAGGAAAAATAAAAGGGAAAGGGAAAGTTTTTATACTAGCCTATATAGTAGAGAATCATTCTCACATAGACTGCAAGTATGGCGGGGTGCAGGGTGGGAGACAGCAGCTTGATCCTCATGGTATGCAAATGAAAACCTCCAGGTAAAGGGTACTTTCACAAACTGAGCCTCACCCAACTGGGAAGATTCACTATTCTAGTCTATAAGCTGAAGGATCCTAGAGATAGCCACATCCATATTAGAGCAGTTATAAGGATGTTCAAGGCTTTAAACTAGATCTATAAGAAGCTAGGGCAGCAAGCCAGACTTCCAGATGGCAGTTAAGGGGAGTGGGAATGTATTAAGGAGGAAGTCCATAGGTTTTGGCCTGTGCCTCTCCAAGGAACTCACAGTATATACACTACATTTATGAAGGCAACAGGGTATAATTGAAATAATACAGATCTTAGGGCCAGATAGATCTAAAATCAAATCTGGGCTCTATTATTTACTAGCTTTGTGACCTTAGGCAAATTCTGCAAACTTTATAGCCTGTTTATTCACCTGTAGTTGGAGATAATAATACCTATCTCTCAGGCACTAAGCTAATGATAATAATGTTGATTTCTAATATTGACTTAAATCCTTATGATGTGCCAAACACGGTTTTAAGTTTTTATATGTATTATGTAATATAATCCTCACAAATCCATGAGAGAGGTAATATTCATAACTAGACCCATTTTACAGATAAGGAAAATGAAACACAAAGAAGTTAGGAAGTTGCCCAAGGTCACAGATGGAGTTAAAGCTGGAATTGAAATTCAAATTCAGGCAGTACAGCTCCAGAGCCCACACTTTTAGCCACTGAGCTAGATATCATCACTACAGTATAAAGAATGCGGAGCTGGATATCTGACACAGAGCAAGTACTCAATCATGATCTTAGTTCCACTTTATCTTTCCCTTCCTTTTTACCAGTTAGGGAAGAAACCATCCATTTGCCCTGTGGGGGTAGCTTCTCTCTGAACTGAAACCAGGGGCCTCCTTTGTTATTTCGGGGTGGGCTGGCACGGGTTGAAGAATCTCAAGGATAGTCCTTGTCACTTCAAGGTCATTACCTAAATGTGAGCCAGGTGAATAGATTGAGTTTGGATGCAGGCATTCTGGAATACTGGTAGGCTCAACCATGGCAACCTTGGAGAGCTTCCTCAGTAAGAGCGGTGGCTAACTGCACTAGAGAAGTTCTCTGGACTAAGGTCCAGAATTCCCCACCCCTGGCTCCTTGGGCTTCTGAAATACCAGTGAACTCACACTACCCAGCTCAAAGGTGAATGGTTGACTGTGGCCCTCTAATCTTTAGGACTGCATCATCACATCCATTCCATATTTCCTCACTTAATATTTAGATAAACAACACTGAAAGCAAAAATGGATGGCAAAAATGCTACCTTACCCTAGATCTTTTAACATCTGCATTAATTGCCTAAGTCACATAGTCCTTTTCCTGGTTTTGAAACAGACATATTAATATTACTGTCAGGATACCAAATGTTGTAGCTACTGGTTTTCAACTAGAAATTTTAATATTTATCAAATCAACTAATTGCATTTCAAGTACTGAGCATGCTCTTTAAGTTAATGGCATGCCTGGTGGTAAAGGGGGGATGGAGAAAGGAGTGATAGAAGAATGAGCTCTGTAAGTTCCCAAAGTTCTGTAATCTATGCTTTTCTAAGGTAGGTTGACTTGGTAACCCTGCTGCTATGCTGTTGGGAGTTTGGCAAGATGTTTTGGATGGAAAAAAAGAATAATACTGGGGTGAATCCGCAAGCCATTTTCATTTAGCCCTTACTGCTGATAATCTTTCAAACATGTCTCAGTCCACTTCCTAGCCATAGGAGATAGACTACAACAAAGAGAAATATAGCATGGATTAGATCTGGAATTAGAAGGGCTGAGTTTGAACTCTGGCTTGACTATTCACTTGCTGTGAAACAATCACCTACACCTGTGTCTGTCAAAATGCAGTCCCAATATGAAAATCAGAATCACCTTGATATTATATTAACAAATATAATATAATGTGTTAAATTCATCACTATTGGGTGGTATCAAGGTGAAAAATCCATGTTTTCCTGCCCATTGAGGGGCTCATAGACTAGTAGGAGAGACATACATGAAAAGAAAAACTACTGTATAGTTTGATAATGACTAAATAGAAATATATGAAGAAGGGAGAGGTAGTTACTCTGCTAGGAGGAGAGGTGGTAGTGAAGGATGAAGAAGAGCATAGAAGAAGTGATGTGAAGCTGGAGAAGGTGACTTTAAAGTGAGTTTTGAAAGATCAGTCTATTATTATGGTACTCTGGCTATCTTAAAATGTGTAGGAGATAAGGCTGTATCTGTGCTAAGTCTAAAGCCTGGAATAGAAATTGTTCTTGTTTGGGGGATGGGCATTTGTGGCGAATATTTTTTATATCATTTTACTTATTATTCCTCTCTCCTACAAGTAGAATGTTAAAAATCTGGAATCATTTTGTATTTTCCAGCTAGCTGGTCTTTGAGAGGATGAGTATGAGACTCTACTGTTAACTGGCTTTTCAAGTCACTAACTACAAGGCCATGGTCTAAGTCATTGGGGTGCAACACTGGCCATGACCGCTATAAACAAGTTAAGTGTTAAATCCTACTAATAAAGGGAACTTTGGCTTGAGAATTAGCTGCCTCAGCAAAGTCATCCTCAAATATTAAGGGCAATGCTATATATACACATACAGACACAGGAGGCAGTGATTAATGGCTCTGCTTTGGCCCAGCAGGCCTGGCCCCTTTCTAGCATCTTTGTCTCTATAGGCAGCCTAACTCGAGTTTTCAAACTTTACGTCAATTTGACAAATAATCAGGAACTTTTATTATACAGAACTTCACACTTCCCCCACCACCCTTCATGTTTTAAAGTGACTTTTTTTTTCTGCAACACACTTCCATCAAACCTTATTATGTCTTTGGCTAGACCAAGCATGATAAACTTTCAAGCCTTAATGCTATGTGACCCTGAAAGAAGAAAAATATGGTTGTAACAATAGTTAAGATCATGGTCTTTGGATTAGATCTGAGTTCTAATTCTGACCCGCCACTTATTAGCTGAGTGATGCTAGGGATGTGACATAATGTCTCTGTTCTTCATTTTCCACATCTGAAAAATGAGGATAATAATAGTACCTATCTCACAGGGCTGTGGTAAGGAGTAAAGGAGAAAAATGTGAAAAAGGGGCCCATTACAGTGACTAGTTTTAGTAAGTAGTAGTAGAATACTAGTAATTGTTATTAATATATTGACCACAGTATACATTACATCTGATAGCTTATGGAAAACAGGGGCCACTGCAGGTGGAGACAGTGTTATAATTCCTTCAGGTGAAAAGGACAGGACAGTAACAATATGGGAACCAGCCATCTATACTAATAAAGAGCTAATATGCTAATGGTTGACACGCCGTAACGACCAGGTCATTAGCATATTAGCTGGGGCATTGCTCCAGAGACGGGGCAGAAGCTGGGAGGCGCCTGGGGGAGGCGGGACCATCCCGTGCCAGGGAGGGCAAGGGTGAGAGCCCATAGCGCCCCCCTCACCAGTCCTTTGCCACCCACCACTCACACTCTGAGTGCCCCACGGCCCACCTGCCAGGGGAAGGAGCACAGCACAGCAGGCGGGAGGCTTCCACCCTCTCCTCTGGCGCCATGACGGGGCGGAGCCACCGCACTGCTCTGGAGACAGGGCAGAAGCGGGGAGGCTCTCAGAGAAGGTGGGACCAGCCCGAGGCAACTCAAAAGACTAAGGGTAGAGCTTGAAGTGGCCAGAGAAGGCCAGAGGGTTTGGGGGCTGGGCCAGGTGCGCTGGAGCTCTGCGTGGACAGGTTTGGGTGTCAAGGCAGGGCTGCAGGTGGGTGGGCGGCGCTGCGCGATGTCGCGTGCTGAGCTCCTAGTTAATAATAATGGGGAATGTATTTAAACAAAAAAGAACAAGGTGGCTTTTCTTTAACCTGTTCTTTACCAAGAATACTGCTACAAAGAACAGTGGGACTAATTTATATGCCTCATATGACTGATGGATTTTCCAAAAGTGGTACTGCTAATAAAAATCCTCAAAATATTTTTCTGGGGTTACCCTCACCCTCCACTCTATATATCCCCCAATCCATCAAACCTGCTGCCAAAACCCATTTTGCTTTTATCTCCAAAAGCATAGATGGCATTTGCATCTGTGCTCTTTCTCTCGCAATCACCCCATCTGATAAGGACAGGAAGCAATGGGGTAGGCAAGAGAAGAACTTGTTATTTCATCACTAGCTTTACAATAAAACAGAGGGAGGTTATAGCCATGGCTATGATCTCTGTCACAGCTGGGCAGAGGACACCCACTGTATCACTCTACTTGAGGAGCAATCCACATGCAAGCGATATGATTATTAGTTTGTGATTCTGAGACAGTATTAATAATAGTGCCCATCCAGAAAAAAAATTCTTATATATGACGTACTTTGCCACATTTAATTCAATAGTTCTTCTGAATATTTTTAAAATATATTTTTATTGATTTCAGAGAGGAAGGGAGAGGGAGAGAGAGAGATGGAAACATCAATAATGAGAATCATTGATTGGCTGCCTCCTGCATGCCCCCTACCAGGGACCGAGCCTGCAACCCAGGCATGTGCCCTTGACTGGAATCGAACCTGGGATCTAAGCTCTATCCAATGAGCCAAACTGGCTACGACTCTTCTAAATATTTTAATATAGCAACATAGCAGTCCAAATAACAAACACATGTGAGTTATTGATTTTCCTTCTTTTTACCCATTTTGCCATAAATTAAATTTTCTTCTTGAGTGAATCTCCAGGCCACTAGTGACATAATTTTTTATCCATTGGTGTGTATCTTTAATTGGCATTAACAGGGAGGAGACATAAGCAGTTAAAAAATAATGCAACTAGGTTGGTGATTATCTTCAGAACAAACCTTCCAGGGAATGGTAGAGCAAATTTGATTTGAAAATGATTACAAAGGGTGAATTCCCTATAAATAATGAATTGGAAAGAAAATCAGGCTGGGAGTATTTGCTTATGCACTTATTTCCACATGGAAGAAAAGCAATAATTCCTGTAAGCCTGTGCTTACAGCATGCCTAGACTGGCCAGATAGAAACCAACCAGTGATGAAAATAAATACACAAGCCCACCCCGTTCATTGCATTTTTTGTCAGGTCCAACACCAAGGAAAGCCATAAAGATAATAAGTCTTTGGATAACAACCCATAAATCTATGGTTACAGTTCAACCACTTAACTTCAAATTCCCAGATGATCATGCCTCTGTTTTTTGCTCTCCCAGAAGCTAGAAGTTCACTGTCAGAAAGGGGGAGGAAAAAAGGAGGATGCAAGGCAGCTGGAGGAAACATAAGCTGTTAAAAGAATAAGACAACTAGGTTGGTGATGATCTTCAGAGAAAACCTTCCAGGGATTGGTAGAAAGGCCATATTCATTGACCTCGGGAAAATTCTGGGAAAGCATGCTCTCCTCACAAATCACAACTTCTTGAGAAACTAACTGGTATGTCACTCAGAAACACAGTCAGGGAAAATGGGCTGAGGTGTTTATCAAAGTGCACTTAGCTTTCAAGAGTACCTTTCCTTAAAAATGTAAAGCTAATTTCTGTATATCAAATCCTATTTTCCACTGAATCATGCTGTCTTTTTCTCATTGCTTAAATTAAATACTGAGTAGATACAGAGGGGAATTTATAAGTTATAAGTGTAAAGTAAAAAAAATGATGCAATTAAAATTGTATATTCAACATGCAGTTTAAGGAAAATAATAAAGCCATTACCTTTAAAGGTCACCATGTGCCACTCCCTGATTCTATCTCCCCCTCAGAGATTACCACTGTTCTGAATTTTGTGCTAATCATTTCTTGTTTATGTTTATAGTACTACTAGGGGCCCAGTGCACGAATTCATGCACCTTGAACTGTGGGCCCCGAGGCTGCGGTGGGCACAGGGGCAGGTCTTGGACCCACCTGCTGTGGCCCCCTATCCCCTGTCTGCCGGCAGCCCTGCTCCCACCACCACCACTCCCATGTGCTGATGGTGCTACCCCCACTTGCACCTGGTGATGGCCTGGAGCGATTGGGGCTGGTGCCAGCAGTGGGTGCAAGTGCCACCTGCTGCCTTGATTACCGCTCATGAGCAGAGGGAGGTGGAGAAGCCCTGAGGGGCGATTGGGTCTGGCAGCTGCCGCTCGTACCTGCTGATGGTGCCAAGCGATCAGGGCTGGCACTGGGCGCCGACAGTGGGTACAAGTGGCGGCTCTAGCACTGGCAGCGGGTGCGGGTGCGAGTGTGAGCAGGGCTGGCGACAGCAGCAGGTTCAGGTGCCGGGTGGGACCATGGCATGCGGGAGCAAAGAATTTTCAGTAACCACTAGAGGCTCGCCCCGATGACAGCAACCGGTGCCCCGCCTTGGTCTGGCACCCTGCTCACCTGCTCCAGCATCCCACCATGGCCCGCCATGTTCCGCACTCTGCCGCCTGCTGCCAACACCCGCCATGTTCTGCGCGCACCCCCTGGTGGTCAGCGCACGTCATAGTGACCAGTTGTTCGGTTGTTGGGTTGTTCCACCATTTGGTCTATTTGCATATTAGGGTTTTATACATATAGATTACACATGATGAGGCTGTCCCTTCAGAAACATTTTATCTGAATTTCTGAAGGATTCTTTAATTGCCAGGAGCTTTAATTTGTGCTGTTCTCCCTCACATCCCTCCCTTCTCCCTCAATTCTCCCACCTAGCTTGTCCAGAAGTTAGTGATCTATGAGCAAACACGAGTGTCAAAGGTATCATTTAGTACTGAACCCACATGGAAAGACAGTAATTCTTTTGTAACATGGCTACTTTCATTTTGTTTTTCAAGAAAATCCATGCATAGGCCTTAATTTGATTACCTGGAGGTTTGGGGACATGGAAGTGGCAGTGGGCTAGAGACCAGGAAGGGTGACAGGGCTATGTATATTGCCTAGCATGGGTACTTGAGGGGTTTGGAGTCAGAAGACTATGATGTGTGACTTTGGGCAAGTCACTTAATGTCTCTGAGACTTGGTTTCCTCATCACAAAAATGCAGACAACAATAATACTGCTATTACAGGGTTGATGAGATGGTTAATCAAGAGATTATTAATTGTAAAAATGTTTTCAACTCTGTAAGGTACTCTATAAATGTTAGTTGTTAATGATGCTGCTTCTCTTTTGCTGTTGTTGATGCTGTAATATCAGTTCTGTTAAAGTCAAGGTAAAGGACTAGATGGTTATGAATTTTCAAACTCTGAAGCTAATTCACAGATTTATCCTGGCAAGCTATCTGACAATTCGGGCACAACACAGACAAAATTAAATTTTCTTTTCCAAATCTGTATTACCAGTTTATGTGGGAACTTTCCACCTAGAGAAACATCTTTCTTAAATCCCATTATACCTGCCCAATTGGCATGTGTGGGAGTTGTGTTTGTTCTAAACTACATCAGTACTGGAGCCTAGGGCAGAAAGTAAGTCACATATTACAGGCATCTAACATTATCTCTTCTTAGTCATTTCTCAGAGGAAGGTGCTAGCTGGTAACTCAAATAGAAACGTATGCAAGATTTGCTCATCACCTGATCAGTTTAAGCCTGAGGAACCTTCTGAAGGTCCTGACTTTTGCCTGTGCGATATTGCCATAATCATTTGCATGTCATTTCCTTTTTGTTTTTAAAAGAGTTTCTCCTTGAAGAGTTACAAGAATGAGAGTAAGCAGTGGAAAGCCACGTTTCCATTCTGCAAAAGATATAATCAAATCTGTAAGTGGTCAAAAATATATACAAGAGACATAAAACTGCTGATAATTATTTCAGTGAACAGACGTAAGTTGTGCATGATTCCTCACTGCTGCCACAAGTGTTGAAGGAAGAGCTTCAAACAACAGAGGGGAAATATCCATCATCTTGTTGAACATGGAGCTAGGCTACCTGCTTGGGTGCCCAGGAGGGAGTAAGGGAGGAAGAGTGTAGGTGATGTTCTCACACGTTTCCCAGCCTGGAGGCTAGACAGCCACATGCCCATCTGCTGCTAAGAAAAAAAAATAGATAGGCTGTTTGACCTCTGAGGTTGCAAGGCTCTTGCCCTCCGCCTAACAGCTGACGCCTGGAACAAGCAGGCCAGCCACACATGGACTCTGCAGGGGCTAGCACTACACTAGGGATCCAGCTGAGTGGGCGGCTGCAGCTATGGCAACAAATGCCCAGGAATGAGTTAATACCAGCCAAAGGGGTTAATGGGAGAGGCAGGGGCTTTTATACAAATGCATTAGGGAAAGACACTCAATACAGCAAGAATGAGGTCCATTAATAAAGCTGAGTGATAAAATCCACCACCATTCTTAAATTTGACTTGGCTACTTAAACTGTGTTTCTAAATCAGTCTCCTGTGTTCTAGCTGTTCATAGAGACGCTACACTTGTTTAAAGAATAAAAACAATGCCTTAATATGCAGTATAATAGGAGAAAATAGGATAGGCAAAAAGGTGTAAAATTAGACTTGCCAACAATGATAGGAAGAAAAACAAGAGATGTGTATGTTCTGAACATGTTTAAACAGCTTGTTATTACTACCACCACCTGACAAATTACCCCCCTATATGTGGATTACAAGGTGCAGTATTATGATGCATTAGAATCAATCTGAGAACTAACGATAATGGGTGGTTGGGTGGCTAAACATGGCCCTCAATTACTGCTGAGTGCCCTCTCCTTTGGTGGCTACAAAATAACTGTCATCAATATTCTCCTATATAGAATGTTTTCTTATCAGCATTATGTCTTCAAAACACCCCTGGAAGGCAGGTCAATATTGATGGACTTTTTTTTTTTTAAGAAAACAGGGAGGCATGGTGAGGTTAAGTGAAAATTAGCAGAGGCAGCACCATCATTCCATAACAGAATATGGGTTATAAAAGGAGCCAAGGCACAGATACAAAGGGCTTTGGGCTGTTCTTTCAGTGATGGCAGTGCCTACTGAATGTAGTGGATCAGAGTTTTCAGTCACTCTTTCAGCTACAGAGAAACTAGAGACTCCTTAAGCCACTACAGTAGGAATTTCTGATTGTAGCTAAAAGCACAGAAGCACAGAAGTACATTTTTATTTCTGGCAGAATACAATACAAGCTCAGAGTAAAATGTTACTTCTGAGAAGGAAAAAAGGGTACATTGGAATTCAAAAACGAGTATAATCCATTTGGTTAGTATTTCCTAGTTTCCCAAATTAACAAATGGAACTTATTGAGCCTCTGTTATGCTTTTTGTTAGTGTCTAAGAGGGACACAAGAGAAGCAAAAAAGTTACCTCCCTCAGAGAGCTTATAATTTACTAGAGGTGAAGGTGGGCAAAGTCACACACAAAATAAAGACCAAACAAAACTCCACAGAAGGCCTAAGTACAATCCTCTTTGTCCTACTGGTTAGAGAAAAAGAATGAGAAAATCTGAAAAGTGGGAAGTTGGTAAGTTCTTACCTGAATATTACCAGTATAACTTAAACTGACACTTCCATCAGCAGTGAATGTACTCACAAATATTGGTGGCCAAAAAAAAAAATGATCAGGAGAGAGCATGAAGTAAATGAAGGACAACTGAGGTTTAAGAGAACCAGGATGGAGGTGTCTGCCATTATTTGAACATGATCATGTCATTTTTGAACCAAACTCCACTGATAGGCCCTGCTTCCCTGGGGACAGTGCTTCTCAGGTAAGCACATCTGGTTGGCATATCCCTATATACAGCTAAGAGCTAGAGGGCAGATAAATCAAGATGGTGTGCTCTGGTGAACATATGAAAGGCAGATAATCTGTGTTGTACACCGAAGAGAGGCCCACATGTTTTAGCTATCAGACATAGAAAGTGGCTAAACTGTCATTCTGTTTCAAAAATTAAGGCGTTTGATTTGTGTGCTTGTCCAGATGAAGTGTTAGCCTCTCCAAGAGGGATTACATTTTCCTGAAAAAAAGTATTTTGAATCTGTTTTAGTGACTTAGCTGTATTCATTGATATTCCAGATGACGCCTTCCTAAACCACTTCACCCTCTACTCTCCTCTGCACCACAGCCTCAGGCTATACATCTCACCTCGCCTTGTCTTGCAAACACCAGTAGCTGTAGGAGATTTGGGCAGGGATGTGGATTACTCTATTAAACCCAATCACTGAATACACACATTGTCCTGCATACAGTGGGTCAGCAGCCTGACTATCACAGGTGAAAGCTGAACATTATAAGGAGCAACAAGCTGCAGAGCTTCCCTAGATCTACTAGTACAGTTCTCCTTGAGATGGATTAAATTCAAAATTGAAACCTGACTATATTTCCGTCTATAGAACCTACTCTCTGGAATAGAAAATTGACCACTATAATTTCTTTTAAGGACATTTGAAAGAGACCACAATTATGCCCAAAGGAACCATCATGCTATAAGAAGTTTGTGACCCCAGCCCCTGTAGCTTAAAGATATTATAGCTCTTATAATAGCCTGGATGCTACTTTATAGCCTCAGAGACCACCCATGTTATTTTGCAGGAATATAAATGGAAAGTTATTACATGAATGTTACTTGTAGAACTTGAACTGATGAGTATATTAGACACATACATCAGGAGAATGCAAACTCAAACAGGTTTGGCCAAAGGAGGAGAGCTGGAAAGAGAGCCCATGGTAAATTAGGAAGACAGATGAAGGTTAAAGGAAACCAGGATGAAGGTGTCTGCCATTATCTGAATATAATTATATATTTTTTTCAGCCAAACTCCACTGATAGGTCCTGCTTCCCCAGGGACTGTGCTTCTCAGGCAAGCAAGCTTGGAAGTCATTTGGTAAGAAATATTTCTTTCCTCTGACATGAGCAGTTAGGTGTAAACGATGACAGACATTTGCTTTGGGAGCAAGAGGTGCTGAGCTTAATGCCCATCATCTCCCAGAGATGATGATGTACTATATATACACATAAAATCACTGCAGCTGCTTGCTATTTCCAGGGGGTCAGAGTACACAGTCTTTTATCTCCAAATGTCTGGTTTTCAATCTGGATATATTTTGAAATCTGTTTTGAATACAAGAGCAGACAGGAAGCTTTTGGTCAAGCATGCAGAGACTAACCTTCAAGCACAACAGAATGCTAGGAGAGCAGCCTGACCTTTGCAGTAAAATTAATTTGATGCTTACAATCTAACCCAGAGTCCGTAGCCTTTATTCATATGACAGAGTCACAAGACAATTTAGCAGGGATTATTAAATTCCACTTAAGCTCATCAGAGGGGAGAATTGAGGTTGATGCATTTCAGGATGCCAGCAAATTGGTCAAAGCAAGTGGAAAAGAAAAGGAAGACTTCCAGGAATAAATTGAAAGGGGCTACACTTGGTGCACAGCAGGCACTCAGTGAGAACTGATTCAATGACTGAGGCAAAGAATAAGCCAGAGCTGATGTCTGACACCTAGGAAGTCCCTTCTCCAGCACCCACTGATGCAACATCAATCCCTATGAGCTTCTCACATAGGGAAGCCATTTGGCAAGTGCCAGAGACCCCATGGTGAGCCTGGAAGGTGAATAGGTTAGGGATGTACAAGACATGCCATTTTGCATTCCCCTCCCATTCCAGCTGGTGGTAAGAAGTCTGGGGCAGGAAACTGCTAATTAAAAATGAAGAAAGTCAATGGATACCAACGAATTAAGGATGCATCCTCTCTGAGATGGCTAGGAATACTTCAAATAAGAGAACTCTGTTGGGTTTTCAGAAAGCCTTTGCAACAAGCAGTACCAAACTCCAGCATTACCCAAGAGAAATCAGTGTTCTAGTCATTGCACTTTAACAAGTGTGTTATACACAAAGGCCTGTTGACAGTGGGATATCTTGGTTGGTTTTATTTAGGCAATAAATAATGTAACTTTCTGAATCTGATGCTTTTTATTTGAACATTCAATATAATGACTCGTCTCTGCTCTTCTTTCTTTACCAATGATATTTGCATTTTATTAGCAAATATAATTTCATATGGCATGATAAGGGAATCAAAATTACCCAATTTGTTTCCATCATAGGAGCAGAAGGAATCCTTCAATGGTCTGTTTTGCATCATTCTACTGATTTCAGTAAGTTTTTTACCTTTTATAGTTTTGTTAATCCTCACCTAAGGATATATTTCCATTGATTTTTAGGGAGAGTGGAAGGGAGGAGGAGAGCCATAGAGAGAGAAACATTGATGTGAGAGACACATCGATTGGTTGTTTCCCACACAGTGGCTGACCAGCGCCGGGGATTGAGCCTGCAACCAAGGTACTTGCCCTTGATGGGAATTAAACCCGGGACCCTTCAGTCTGTGGGCTGATGCTCTATCCACTGAGCCAAACTGGCGAGGGCAGAAAGTTTTACTTTAATACTAATTTAATACCACAGAGAAAATCTGGTTTTGTCTAAATGAGCCCCCTCTTATATTTTTCCTACAGAATGCGGACTTGTATTTTCTAAAAGACAGTTAGCACTAATATGGTTCTCTAAATGGTTATCAGCATTTCACATTATATGAATAGTTAAATGGGTGCCTATGATATTTTCCCTGATTGTAAGAATTTTTAGGGCAGGGTTGGTAACTTATATATTTTTACTTACCCCCAGATTATGGCATAGTGAATGAACAAATGCCAAATATAGCACTATTAATTTTTACCTTTTTTCATTTGCTGATAGCACTGTAATGCCTAACAATAATTGTGGCTCGCACTTTTGTTTAAAGTAGAGACACTTTCCCCAACTTTTATAAACATTTTCCCCAAGTTAATCCTGATAATATTTTCCATATTAATTTATTCTTTCACTAACTGAATTTAGCCTACATAGGAGCTATAAACTATATTAGAGTCCTCTGGTAAGCTAGTTGATTCTGTCTACAAAAATGACTTATATCATGGGAATAAGATTAGAGGATCCAAGAGTGATGTTTAAAATATTCAAATACCAGAATGGCACTAGCAACCAAACACAATTGGATACCAAACCTTAACACCGGAGCAGGGCCTGGGAGAACCCATTGTTGTAACAGAGGTCAACCCATTTTTGTTAGACTATGGGGAACCCTAAAGGATACTAGGACAATCAGGGTGGCCTGGGTGACAGACAGTCACTTATTTTGGACAGTGGCCATTTATTGGCCTGGGTGGCCAATGATCATTAAGGGGCTCCTGGCAGTACCTGTTTACCAACTGGCATACATGTTTTTAAATATTTTAAAACTGTATGTCCATCCAGTGCACACAGGCTTAATATCAGCCTGGAGGATAGAGAAGTATTTTCACATGAACATGCAGCATAAGTAAACAGATACTTTTACCCACATTTGTAGTCTACTGAAGTAATTGGCCTTAATGTTCAATGAGACCATTGTGATCAAAGTTATTCCTTATATTAAACCCAAATGCAAAAACCGTTCCTACAGAAATATTAATCTACTTTAATTCTGTTTTTATTTTCTCCAGGGAATGATCGCTAATCACTTTTTATCTGTTAAATGTGTTTTTTTAATGTTTTTAATTATTTTTTTAGGGTGAAAGGAAGGGAGAGGGATAGAGATAGAAACATCAATCAGAAACATCAGAAACATCATCAACCAGCTTCTTCCTGCATGCCCCCTACTGGGGATCGAGCAAGCAACCCAGGCATGTGCCCTGATGGGGATTCGAACCAGTGACCTCTGGGTTCATGGTTCAACATCACCCACTGAGCAACACCGGCTGGGCAAAATATGCTTTTTTTCCTTAAAGAAATTATTTAAAACTTCCAACCAGTAGAGTTTTAAGCAAAAAACAAAAACAAAAAACCCACAAAAAATATAAAACAGATTCCAACATCTATAGCTTTTCCACCTCATGCAATAGAAGGTAAGTCAGGCAGGGAAGAAGAGACATATGGTAGGAGACTGAGTAGTTGTTTTGCTGTCTCCTACTTGAGTAGAGAAAGCAAAAAATTAAAAAAAAAAGGCAGAGACCAGACAACAAGGAGTTCTTCCTGCAATTCAGCAGACGCAATGAAAAAAGTGATATGCTTTTGTGTCCTCTAAAAATCCTTTGTTATCCTAGTTCAATATCCAGATATCTGAGTGGTAGATATATTCCACCTCAATACACAGTAACTGCTTAGTTACCTCATTGTCACCTATCCCCACCTGCACTTCTATCCATTGGGGCTGTGTCACAATGAGTAGTAATTGCTGCTCTTCTGGGAGACTGGCTGGATTCCAAGACCTTCATTTGGGTAAGCTTGTGTTTGACATTCAGTGTTTTAGTTTCTAGGAATGCTAGTGAAACTGGTCAGAAAGTTGGATAGAACATGTAGGAAATCGATGAGGTGACTAATTCCTGTTTCTCTGGGTGGTGGCTGAAGCTGTACTATAGTTGCAAAATTCCTTAGGTATAGGCTGGGTAAAGGGGTTAATCAGATTCATAATTTCTGCCTGGAGGGGATATCTAAGCAACAATATTTGGCATGTGATGTTCAGCATACTCTAGTGATGGGGAGGCAAACCTGAGATTCTCTCTTATTAATAACACCAAATAAGAAGAAATAAATAAAATAATACAATCAACAATAATAAAATTAAAAAGTAGGAATTCTCACAGATATATGTTTAAAAGAAGAGCTCAAGAGTACCATCTAAACACCAGGGGGTTGAGGGCATGAGTGAGGGGGGGGGGCAATGGGGCGATAAGGACACATATTTAATACCTTAATCAATAAATAAAAAAAGAGCACCATCTATACCAGTGATGGCAAACCTATGACACGCGTGTCAGAGGTGACACGCAAACTCATTTTTTTGGTTGATTTTTCTTTGCTAAATGGCATTTAAATATATAAAATAAATATCAAAAATATAAGTCTTTGTTTTACTATGGTTGCAAATATTAAAAAAAATTCTATATGTGACACGGCACCAGAGTAAAGTTAGGGTTTTTCAAAATGCTGACACGCTGAGCTCAAAAGGTTCACCATCACTGATCTATATCTTACGTTCTGGGACACCATTCAGGTTGCAAGCTGCATAAACAAAGGAACTTGGAGTACTCACTAATGAACAGTTTCAAATGCCATGTCACATTGTAGCTCCGATGCAGAGGACTTACAACAAGTATTTACTTGTGAGTTCCAAGGATATATCCCACAAATGGACATTTACTTCTTATCTGCACTAATAAAAGACAAAGATGCTAATTGACTGTGCCTTTGCTATCCCCCAAGCCACACCCACCAGCCAATCAGAGCGACTATATGAAAATTAATCCAACCAAGATGGTGGTTGGAAGCCACGGAGCTGGAGCAAGCAGGAGGCTTGGTTGCCTGGGCGATGGAGGAAGCCAAGCTTCCCGCCTGCTCTGAGCTGGCTGTGGCCTCCACTCATGGCAACAAAGTTTCAATTATAGAAGACAAATAAATCCCAGATACCTGCTTCCACCCAGCCTCCACTGGGAGCTTGGGTGGCTGGGGGCCGTGGCCAGCCTGCAAACAGCCATCAGCCCATCACCCAGG
>NW_005364953.1:8160015-8166112 GCF_000412655.1 Myotis brandtii
TGAGGGACCCCCCAAGTGCACAAATTTTTGTGCACCGAGCCTCTAGTCAAGTATAAAATAAAGAGATCAACAAAGCCCTTTCCCTTATGTGTAGGATTTCCTTGAGAAGCAACGGCTCCTTGGGTAGTATTGATGCCTATGGAATACACATTAGAACTAATGGCTGGGGGTCCACAGCATAGAAGAACTCTATCAAGATAGTCCAGTGGAATAGACTGATTGGACAGTTACAGATTTCTCCAATTTTCACACCTACCCCTGCCCCCTGCTAAGTTGCCTGAGCTTCAACAACAAAGATTAAGATACCTTATTTAGGAATTTAACTTATGCAATAGTCTAACCAAATATTTATACATGAATATAAATGGATGCTTGTGAAGCACCTGAAGTTTGTTCAATAAAGGAGTTTGTATGTGTCACTTGGTCTGCACCCTGCCAGGGGCACATTGCGCTGACATTAGAAAAATGTGTTCTTTTCAAAAAGATTTAGCCACATTTCCCTTTTCTTCCCAGTCTCTTTCTAATGACTGGAAGTAGAATGAGACTTCGATTTTAGGATGATTTAGAGGTCTGTGAGTTGGTTTTTTCTTCCCTTGGTATGTGGCCAAGTTCAAAGAAGCAATTGTGTAACTATTAAGGAAATTAGTTATTTGCCAAAGGACAGAGACCTTTTGTCATAAGCCAGAATGAATAACTAAGCCCTTCTGTCTCCATCTGAAGAGGGCCTCTGGGCTGAGAGGAATGTCTGGCTGGTGGTCTAGGTTTGTTCACTGAAGCAGCAGGCAGCCAGATGCTCAAGAATATTGGAGTCAGGAGGCTAGAGTGGGTGTTGGGAAAGACAAAGAAAATAGGACAGTAAACAAATTAACAGATGTAAAATATATAGCATGGGTGTGCTTGCCTGTTGGGCACACCTCTACATATAGCTACCACTTATTGAGTACCTCCTCTGTGTAAATTACTGTACTAAACAATTTATATGCATTTTATCCTTACAAAAACCTTATGAGGCAGGTATTATTATCATCCCGATTTTATGGAGGAGCAAACTGAGTCTTGGAAGTTGAAGTAAATTGTTCAAAGGCTTCACAACTAGTAAAAGATAGGCCAAGATTTAAACCCAGGTTTCTTTCTTTTGAACTTAGGTGTCAGGCATTATGTCTGGCACATTACATATGTCTAATCATCACAATACTCTTGAGGTGCAGGTATGATTATTTCCATGAACAGTCGAATAAATGGTTTTTTCAAATAAGTTAAGCAACTTGCCCGAGATCACATAGTCAGTAAGTTACAGAACAAGGATTGTAATCTAAGTCTGACTCCAAACCCTATGCTCTTAACCACTAAAATGTCACTTCTATTGCAATCTGATAACTGTCCCTATCCTGACTGGTACAGTGAAAGTAGTGGAGGACAAAGAGTGGAGGGTAACCTGAATTTGGTAATCAGAGCAGGAGAGGTTGAGTAATGGAGCTGGAGATAAAGCGTCTATTTACTTTGGTATACATAAGGTGTCGGGAGGGGCAATGAAAGACATAGGGAGACAAAGGGTAATGGATTTCTATTCCCTCATGCCCAAATTATAAGAGGAACAGAGGCTACTTAGAACATGAGCTGGGGCTAGGAACTAATACTATTAAAGAATTTCTATTATCTGAGCTGGTTGCTTCTTAGCTCCAAAGTCACCCTTGTTGTTTGCTCTGGGAAAGGGTTCTGGGCCCTTTAAATATTTTACCTTTACCAGCAGGCACAGTGTTAAGCTTTGCCAGTAGGGGACACAAGAGAAACATTTTAGGAGGAAGGGGCTTTTCTTCCTGGTTCAGATGTGCTGGAGTGCTTGATTTTAGTCCTGAAATGCCAATACCTACCTCGCCCAGTGTCTAGTTCTAGCAGCACACACATCTTCCCCAGCACCAGCTTCCTGTAGTGCCTGCTGCTTTTCCAGCATTCATTTCCTGTGGTACATGGTGCTTAACAGCACCCAGCAGCTTCTCCCAGTACCCCTTGCTCAGGTGTTTTTGTAGTGGAGTGCCTATGCTTTGATACTTCTCTGTGAACAGCTTTCTTTGGCACTGTAGTGGGTAGATTTACTACAAGTTGCAGAGGGCAGATTTCTAGAAAGTTTTAGAAGGCAGAATTCCAGCAAGTTCTGCTGGCACAGCACCACAGCAATTTCTCTGCTATCAGGTGAGTCACAACTGTGACCTTTCCTCTAAGTTGGATCTCATCCCTGGGAGAAGGGTTGTCCTTTGGGTGTCTAACTCAGCCATTGGGTTAGTGGATGCTCCTTATATCTGCTATCCCTACATCTTTACAGTTCTCTTTAATTCTTACTAGCCAATCCCGTTATACTTAATACTTATATTAAAATTTCTCTGTTCAAATTACTGTGTGGTTTCTCTTTCCTGATTTATCCCAGACCAATACAATTAACTCTTCTCAGATCTCAAAGTAAGGCGATTCCTAGGGCAAGAGGATGCTTCTAGGAGGAGAGTTCACATAGGGAGGATAGCCTTTTCCCAGGGACAAGGTCAAAGAGAAAAGAACAATCTTATTTATTTAGGAGGCAGAAGATTACTGCTCTGTCTTGCTTTCCAGTACAAGAAAATTAATTGAACAGCTGTGGCCTCTCAGTTGCTGGAATTCATTCAATGAGGAGGAAAGAAGCTGCTACATAGGAGAGGAAACTGGAGTCTGAGGACTGCTTAGACCAGCGGTTCTCAACCTGTGGATCGCGACCCCTTTGGGGGTCGAACAGCCCATTCACAGGGATCGCCTAAGACCATCGGAAAACACATATATAATTACATATTGATTTTGTGATTAATCACTATGCTTTAATTATGTTCAATTTGTAACAATGAAAATACATCCTGCATATCAGATATTTACGATTCATAACAGTAGCAAAATTAGTTATGAAGTAGCAACGAAAATAATTTTATGGTTGGGGGTCACCAAAACATGAGGAACTGTATTAAAGGGTCGTGGCATTAGGAAGGTTGAGAACCACTGGATTAGACCATGAGACTCAAAGGGATTATGATCATTCCCAGTCCAAATTGTACTTGAAGTTCTTTAGCTTGGGTGCTCCAAAGGGGAAGTGGGTATTTATGATGACAGCCTCAGAATGACCACTCTAAGAAAATGACAAATATTGAAGTCAAAATCTCTATAATTGCCCACAGAATCCCTCTTCAAATTTAAGGGTATGTTCCCTCCACTGCCAGAGAGAAAATATTTTCTATTTTGGCCTGGATTTCCTGTGCACATATATATAGAAATTTTCATACAGCTTAAAATGTCATGAATTCTGGGAAAACTTTTGAAACCTCAGGATAGAAGACAGGTATTTGGAGTTGTTGTGTCAAGATGTTATCCAAGTGCCACAAAGAGAAATGGCTTTCACCAGTGAAAGAACAACAACATAATTTTTATATTACTCATGGATTTGTGCAGTTGAGTTCTTTTTGAATTTAAATAAAATATTTTCTGAAACACATGGTGGTAATTAAGCATCCTTTTGCCCTAGGAATCACCTTATTTTGAGATCAGGGAAGAGAGTTAATTGTATTGGTCTGGGATAAATCAGGAAAGAGAAACCACACAGTAATTTGAACAGAGAAATTTTAATATAAGTATTAAGTATAACGGGATTGGCTAGTAAGAATTAAAGAGAACTGTAAAGATGTAGGGATAGCAGATATAAGGAGCATCCACTAACCCAATGGCTGAGTTAGACACCCAAAGGACAACCCTTCTCCCAGGGATGAGATCCAACTTAGAGGAAAGGTCATAGTTGTTCTCTCTTTTTTTTTCCAGTCCTCACCCAAGGCTATGTTTATTGATTTTAGAGAGAGAGAAAGAGAGAGAGAGAGAAACATCAATTCGCTGCCGCTTGCATGCACTCTGACCAGGAATGGAACTCACAACTCAGATATGTGCCCTGACTGGGTCTCAAACCCGCAACCTTTTGGTGTAAGGGACATTGCTCCAACCAACTGAATAAACCAGCCAGGGCTACTTTTGTTCTCTTTATGCCTCAGGCATCCTCCTTCTTCCAACCACCTCAAACTACAATACTGCCTCCCCAAAGCTCAATAAATGCAAAATAGAAGGTAAGCATTTAAAAAGGAGAGAATAAGGAAATGTAAATCTCAAGGTCTGATAATTAACTAAAATGCTCCCTGTACATGATATAAGGTCATTTTTGGAGAATTTAGGAAGCACTAGCCCAGATAAAATTCAGAGACACTAAAATTATCATAGTTCATCAGCCAGTCTGCTTAATCACTAGGAAGTTTCCAGTACACACTTCCCATATCTTAGAGGCCTCACAGCAACAACAACTACATTTGGAGTTGTAGCAGCTTTCAATAAAGGGTGTTTATTCAGAGTTGCCTGTAATACCAATGGACTTTGAGAGGCTTCCAGGTGGCTCACTGGTTAACATCAGGGTACCATGTGTTCATGTTTTGGTGAAGATACCAATCAGCATGGGTGAAAGAGAGAAGTTACAAACCTTCCCTAGGCTTTCCTCTTTTCCTCTCTCCCCATATATATACACACACATACATATACACAGAGGGATCACATAGTCAAGAATAGAATGGGAAAAGAAGTAGTGCCTCAGAGCAGTTTGATAGTTTATACTGTAGCAGCTGGTGGAACAGGTAGAACAGATGATATGTAGGGTTTTTTGCATTAGTTAAAACTTCTTCCCGAAAAGTCAGAAAGCCATTGATATAAACCAGGGGTTGCTGTAAAGCAGTACTGACTTGCTTGCACTTTCAAAATAGGAATCACTCCTCTGCTGCTGCCATTATAATGATTATAGATTAGAGCACTGGTTCTTACCCAGGGTGCTTGGATGGTCTGGCACATGAAGAACTGGTTTGGAGAGAAGTGATAGTCTAGTGTTTATGGTGGGGCCTAAGACCAAGACCTAGATATGACTTCCAGATTCACCACTAACCATGAATAAGGTAATTAACCTCTCTGAGTCCATTTTCCCATCTGCAAAATAGTGATAATAGTAGGTGTAATATAGGATGTTGTGAAAAATAAATGTAATAAGGTGTATAAAGTTTTTGGCATACAACAAAAACTTAATATATGTTATCTACTGTGGTTCTACAGTGTTATTTACTAAAAAGCACATGGTCATAACATCCTTGATTGCCTTGCTCTCTTTTTCCAGTTTTAGAGGTGTAGATGTTGCCAGGAGTAAAAATATGTGACCCACAGAGATATTCACAATTAAATTTTTACATTAGTGCAAAACTAATTCAAGGATTTTCAATAAATGCTGCTGTGGCAATTGGACATCTTAGGGAGAAAAAACTTGACCTAAGTCATACACCTTATACAAAAATTAACTCAAAAGAAAACTTCAGGCAAAAACAAGGGGATAATCTTTGGAATCTGGTGATAGGCAAAGAGTTCTAAGACTTGATTCTAAAATGAAGACCCATAAAGGAAAAATTGATAAACTATATTTCATCAAAATTAAAAACTTATCTATGAAAGACCTGTTAAGCAGATGAATAAATGCTACAAAGCAGTAGAAGATATTTGTAAGCCACATATTTGACAAAGAACTAGTATCTAGAACAGGGGTCCTCAAACTACGGCCCGCGGGCCACATGCAAATACAAATATTGTATTTGTTCCCGTTTTGTTTTTTTACTTCAAAATAAGATATGTGCAGTGTGCATAGGAATTTGTTCATAGTGTTTTTTAAACTAAACTACAGTCCGGCCCTCCAACAGTCTGAGGGACAGTGAACTGGCCCCCTGTTTAAAAAATTTGAGGACCCCTGATCTAGAATATATAAAGAACTCTCAAACCCCAACAGAAAAACAAAACAAAATGATTCGGTTAAAAATTGGGCAAAATATGTGGAGACATTTCACCAAAGAGGAAATGTAAATAGTAAATTTGCACGTGAAGAGATGTTCAACATTATTAATCACTAGTGGCCCAGTGCATGAAATTGGTGCACATTAAAAGGGAATTAATTAGAGGAAATATTTTAATACTAGAGGCATGGTGCACAAAAATTTGTGCACTTGGGGGGGGGTCCCTCAGCCTG
>NW_005364953.1:8167164-8171324 GCF_000412655.1 Myotis brandtii
TTGCCTTGAGCGGAGGCCACAGCTGGCCAGGGCAGGCGGGAAGCTTGGCTTCCTCCATCACCCGGGCAACCAAGCCTCCTGCTTGCTCCAGTTCCGTGGCTGCCAGCCGCCATCTTGGTTGTGTTAATTTGCATATAGTCATTCTGATTGGCTGATGGGCGTGGCTTCAGGCATGGCGGAGGTGTGGTCAACTTGTATGTTTCTCTTTTATTAGATTTGATTACTATTTGCCCTTTCTCTATAATAGAAGTGTCAGAGATAAAAGAAAATTAGTAAAATGTATATGAAAATCTTCCTCTTGTCAGAGTCTGGGGCATGCCACGATACCCAGAGTCAAGTCCCTGCCCACCTGTGTGCACCCCAGACCCGGCCGGCCTCACCCCAATCAAGCCACGCCAGGCAAGGGGTGCAGCCTCAGGTTTCCTGTCAAGCCACGCTGGGTGAGGGGCTCAGCCTCAGGTCCCCCGTTAAGCCCAACTGGGTGGGGGGCACAGCCTCAGGTCCCCTGGCCTGGTGCTGGGCGGGGGTCGCAGCCTGAGGTCCCCCAGTCTGGCACTAGGGCAGGCCTGAGGTCCCCCGGTCCAGGGCGAGGGGAACAGCCTGAGATCCCCCAGCCTAGCACTGGGGTGGGGGGGCGCACCTTGAGGTCCCCTGTCAAGCCCCGCCAGGTGGGGGCGTGGCCTGAGGTCCCCCATTAAGCCCTGCCAGGAGGGGGGGCACGGCCTGAGGTCCCCCGTCAAGCCCCACCGGCCAGGGGGGTGCAACCTCAGGTGCCCTGACCTGGCCCGGCACCACACAGCCTCAGGTCCCTGCTGATCACTAGTTATGGCTCGTTATGGGAACCCCACCTCCAATATTGGCACAGCCATCTTGTGTTACGGGAACCCTGCCTCTGCTGTGGGTGCAGCCATCTTGTGACGGTGTTATGGAGTGAGGGTCAATTTGCATATCACCTCTTTATTATATAGGATTAGGGAAAAGGAAATTAAAACCACAATGAGAGATCACTACACACTTGTCAGAATGGCTAAAATAAAAAAAAATAAAAAAAGATTACATAAAAAACTGGTAAAGATGTGAAGAGACTGAATCACTTATATATTGTTGATAGAAATGTTAAATAATACAGTCACTCTAAAACTGTTTGCCTGCTTCTTTAAAAAATTAAACATACAGCCCAGCCGAAGTGGCTCAGTAGTAGAGTGTTAACGAATGAACCAGGAGTTCAAGGTTTGATTCCTGTTCAGGGCACAGGCCTGTGTTGCAGGCTCCATCCCCAGTAGGGAGCATGCATAAAGAAGCCAATCAATGATTCTCTCTCATCATTGATGTTTCTCTCTCTCCCTTTCCTCTCTGAAATCAATAAAAATATATTTTAAAAAAATCAAACCTGCAACTACCAAACAAATCAGGAATTGTACTCTGTGCACTTATCTCCTCCAAAATAAAGACATATTCACACAATAATATATACCTGAATGTGTATAGACGCTTTATTCATAATAGCAAAAAACTAGAAAAAAATAAGATTTTCTCAACAGTTGAATGCTAAATTGTGGCACATCCAAACAATGGAATACTACAAAATCAACTATTGAGACACACTATTATATGAATGAATCTCGAGAGAATTATGTTGAGTGAAAAAGCCAACCCAGAAAGGTTACATACTGTATTATTCCATTTATATAAAATTATTGAAATGACAAAATTTTAGAAATGGAAAACATATTAGCAGCTGGTGTAAGGCAGAAGGGAGTAGGGCAACATGAGGGATCCTTGTGGTGATGAATCGTTCTGCATATTGACTGTACCAATGTCAATATTCTGATTGTGCTATTGTACTACAACATTGCAAGATGTTATGGATGAAGAGTATACGGGGTCTCTCTGTATTATTTCTTACAACTGCATATGAGTCTTCAATTATCGCAAAATAAAAAAATAATTTAACAAAAGGAAAGAAAAAAGATATGGATAGAAAAAGCAGAGTAGAAATAAACCTTGCTCTTTCCAATACAGTTCATGTACGTGTCTCAGATTATGGCAGGGGTTCAAGCTTGGCAGGCTACTGCAGAGACCCACTAGTATAGGAAAGCAAGACAGAGTTTTTCTGAAGAGATAGCACTTGCTCCTCTAACTGGGACATTAGTTATTGCTCTGACAAATTTGAAAACTGGGAGGCATATGACACAATTAATGAAGGTAAAGAAGCTCTGGGTTAGACTCAGAACTAGTAAAGTTCCTGAAAGTCCTCCAAACAGCTGTGTTGCTAGTACCTAGGCTGCTACTGAGTAAGCCTCCTTTGAGATCATTTAAGCAGAGGGACCTCAGAGGAAACAGTATTCTTTTGCTTGGCCTCTGAAGAAAAGAGACAAGAGAGAATAGCCATAGGATGGTTCTCTTCTTAAAGACAGTGTGGAGAAGGAAAAGTAAGGCATGAGAGTGGTAGCAGAGAAAAGACTGAGGATCACAGGCCTGACACGGAAGAAAGCAAAGATTTCTCTGCCTCCATGTGTTTGGGTAATTGGACATCTCTTTATCTATCATGGATGTCATGCAGTACTTCAGGCAACGTGGAAGAAAAATGTTGGGTAAAGACCAACTGAGTGTTGACATTTCATTTTTAAAAGCTAACTGTTCACACGTGAATGTGCAGAATATTGAAGACCAGTCTGATTTTCCATCTGGACAATGGATCACTACAGGGATAATGCATTTCTACCACTGGCTGAACACTTTCAAACTGACACAACAGTTTTTCTTGCTATTCTCTTCTTTTCCGTGAAGTCATTAAACGATTTTATTTGATTAGCACTGACTTTAGGCCTCCTCACATACTGACTCCCTGTTTACCAAATCCACGAAAAAATGCCCAGTTCAGGCAATCTACCTACAATCAGCAGAGTTCCTTGGGGTCAGCTGCATATCCAATGTGTCTGAATTAAGGTATTCTAAGGTGAACTGAGAGCCCCCATTCATGTATATGCCTGCTGTAGCCATCAGGATATAGTTGTCGCACAGGAGCAGGATGGGATAGCTCTGTTTCTGTGCTCATTTCCCATCTTCTCTAATGCTCCAAGGGTAGAGAGGAGCTTCTTATGTTTCAAACTGCATTTTGTGTTCAGCCCATTTTCACAGGGTATAGTATCTTCCTGCCTTTCCTACCTTTTTTTTTCTGGCTTCCAGCTCTAATATTTGATTCTGTTAGAAGTGCTGTAGGTGTTTTTTGTTTTTTGGGGGGAGTCTATTTCTTAAATAGAGCCTTTCAGTTTCCGTTGGGCCATTATGTTCTCCTGAAGCGATGTTTTGTCATCAGTCATTAATATTTAATGTGACTAGAAGCTTTCACAAAACCTATTGAGGTACACATGCTTTAAGTAGCAAAGCTGTTATTCAATGATATTGGGTGGGTACACTAATTCAACCTACCCATGAGAGGAGGTGACCTCCTAGTCCCTCTGGCTCTGTGTCTACATTAATATAACTGAAACCCGATGCCAGTATGAAAACATCTGTTTGCCTAAGAAGTGAGGGCTGTAGGATTTTTTTCTGACATCATCAAAGTAACTGATGATTTCTAAAAACATTGGAAAAATATAAAAAATACAAGTGTGAAAAAACCTACATATGACAAATGTCTATTATAGTATTGCTGTAAGAAAGTAAACTAGAAACAACTCAACTGTCCAGTAATAGAGGATTGGTTTAATAAATTAAATGATATCGAATATAATAAAAGACAAACATGCAAATTGACCATACCTTCACTACGCCTTAAGCCACGCCCACCATCCAATCAGAGTGACTATATGCAAATTAACCCAATCAAGATGGCTGCCAGCAGCCACGGAGCTGGAGCGAGCAGGAGGCTTGGTTGCTCCAGTGATGGAGGAAGCCAAGCTTCCCGCCTGCCGCAGCCAGCTCTGAGCTCCACTGAAGGCAACAAAGTTTCAATTATAGAAGGTAAACAAATCCCAGAATAAAAAAAAAGAAAAAAGGAGAGGCTGGGAGCTTCCGTTGCCGGGGGGCTTGGCCAGCCTGAAAATGGCCCTCAGCCCCTCACTCAGACTGGCCAGGCAACCCAGTGGGGACCCTCCACCCTAAAGGGGGTGTGGCCAGCCTGAAAACAGCCATCAGCCCCTCATCCAGGCTGGCCA
>NW_005364953.1:8173258-8204430 GCF_000412655.1 Myotis brandtii
TGCACCAGGCCTCTATCCTATATAATAAAAGGGTAATATGCAAACTGACCCTAACAGCAGAAAGACTGGGAATGACTGGTCACTATGACACACACTGACCACCAGGGGGCAGTCGCTCAATGCAGAAGCTGCCCCCTGGTGGTCATTGCGCTCCCACATGGGGAGCTCTGCTCAGCCACAAGACAGGCTGATGGCTGCCAGTACAGCGGTGGTGGTGGGAGCCTTTCCCGCCTCCTCAGCAGTGCTAAGGACGTCCGACTGCAGCTTAGGCCTGCTCCCCGCTGGCAAGTGGACATCCCTCGAGGGCTGCCGGGCTGCCAGAGGGATGTCTGATTGCCATCTTAGGCCCAATCCCCAGGGGAGTGGGCCTAAGCCAGGTGGTGATCCCCCGAGGGGTCCCAGACTGCGAGAGGGCACAGGCCGGGCTGAGGGACACCCTCCCCCTCGAGTGCACAAATTTTTGTGCACTGGGCCTCTAGTATTTATATAATGAAATACCTTACAGTCAGTAGGACTGGTGATGTAGATCTATGTTTACTGACATGGGAAGATGCCAAGATACATTAATAAGTGAAAAAAATCAGGCTAAAAAATATAGTCATCTCTTCTTATTTGCAGGGGATATATTCCTAGGAACCCCCAGTGGATGCCTGAAATCATAGATAGTACCAAACCCTATATATATACTATGTTTTTTCCTAGACATACATACTATGATAAAGTTTAGTCCACAAATTAGCACTGTAAGAGATTAACAACTAATAATAATAAAGTAGAAAAATTATAAAATATGCTCTAATAAAAGTAACATAAAGTGGTCTCTCTCAAAATATCTTATTGTACTGTATTGATCCTTTGCTTATGATGATGTGAGATGGTACAATTCTGAAATGATGAAATGAGGTGAATGATGTAGGCATTGTGAAGTAGCATGAGGCTACTATAAGTGTTACTTGAACAGAAGCACTGCAAAACGATGGCAGCTGATCTGATAACTGAGATGGCAAGTGACTACTGGTGGATAGCTTATACAGTGTGAATATGCTAGACAACGGAATAATTCATGTCCTGGGTGGGACAGAGTGACACAGCAGAAGATTTCATTACACTACACAGAATGGCACATAATTAAAAATTTAGGAATTGTTTATTTTTGGAATTTTGCATTTAACATGTTTTTGGACCATGGTTGACCACAGGTAACAAACCACAGAAAGGAAAACTGTGGAGAAGGGGCACTATTATATATACCATATGATTAAATTATTTTTATTAAAAAAATAGACACACTGGCCAAAAAGCCAGAAAATGTATACACCAAAATGTTACTACATATTCTCTCTGAGTGTTGTGATTTTCATATCTTTCTTTACTGTCTGAATTTTTTAAAAGCATATAAACCAAAATTATTTTGTTAAAACACACTATGGGACAACTCAACTGTTCAATAATAGAGGATTGGTTAAATAAATAAAATGATATATTTATATAATAGAATACCTTATCGCCAGTAGGACTGATGTTTTCATACCTAGCAACAGGTTTCAGTTATAAAGCAAAATTATTTTGTTAAAACATACTATGGGATTATAGCTATACAACTTGCAAATTACTTAAAATCACAATCCAAGTAACCTATCTATTTCCATTCAACTCCCAGGTGTGTGTGTGTGTGTGTGTGTGTGTGTGTGTGTGTGTGTTTGTTTTTGTTTGTTTGTTTGTTTGTTTGTGTGTGTGTGTGTGTGTTTTAAATATTTTTTTTATTGATTTCAGAGAGGAAGAGAGAGGAGGAGAGAGATAGAAATATCAATGATGAGAGAGAATCACTGATTGGCTGCACCTGCATGGTCCCCACTGGGGATCAAGCCCACCACCCAGGCATGTGTCCTGACAGGGAATTGAACTGTGACCTCCTGGTTCATAGGTCCACGCTCAACCACTGAGCCATGCTGGCTGAGCTAAAGTCCCAGTTTTTAATCTGAGTAGTGATTGGCAAACTTCTCTGTAAAGAGCCAGATTGTAAATTTTTAGGATTTGTGGGCCATGTAGCTTCTGTTGTAACTATTCCACTTTGTTCCTGTAGTGCTAAAGCAGACAATATGTAAACGATTAGCATGGCTATGTTCCAATAACTTTATTTATTGAAACAGGCAATGGGCCGGCTTTCACCCACAAGTTGTAGTTTACTGAACTCTGTTCTAAAGTGCTAAAAGAGGAGGCTGAAGTCCCATGTACATTGAGAATTAATGTTTTTCTCTGTTCTCCTGGGTCAAGACAAGCAATATTACTAGTTGCTGCTCTCCAAAGTTGAGGCAAAAAATGGCCTGGAGACATAACTGGAAGTTCCTAATTTTTTTTGTTACTGGGGTGGAGAATTTTCCTACTCCATATGTGGGCCTTGCTTTATTTAGGGCAACCCTGTCCACCAAAGTGCACCTTAGATCTGCCATAGATAAAGCCATGGTTACAGAAGCCCACTAAGCAACTCAAAAGGGTTGAAGAATTCACAACCACTATCTGAGTGACTTTAACTAGAACCAGAAAGCCCAAAAGTATTGGTGCTTCCTATAGTCTACCAGTATTAACAGACTCCATAAACCAGTTTTCTGAGGAGATGGATTATTATAATCTGACCACAGGAAAGCTTTTAAAAATCTTAAAATGTTCAACAACAGCTTAATTTAGGAGTTTAAAAGACTTACGTAGCTGAAGCAAAATACACATGAGGAAAAAAGGGAAGTTTTAGCTGAAGATGGTCAGGCACTCCTAGTCACAGACAGCACCCCGATTCCCAGAAGAGCAATGGAACCAGTTTAACTGTGTGGAATTAGCTCCTGAAGGCACTTTCCCGAAGGTGCCTTTGACTTAAATTACAATCAGTAGTGTGATTTCTCTTTTTAAAAATATGTTTTTATTGATTTTAGAGAGAGAAACAGCGATCAGTTGCCTCCTGTATACACCCTGACTCGGGATTGAACCTGCAACCTGGGCTGGTGCCCTGACTGGGAATTGGATCAGTGACCTTTTGTTGCATGGGACAATGCTCAACCAACTGAGACATACTGGCCAGGGCAGTGATGTGATTTCTTAAAGCAGTTTATTTGACATAGACAATCTATAAAAAGTATTTTCTACTTCTTTATTCTTCAAAGTAAGGAAGATTAAATTATTGCTTACACACACACACCTGAAATGCTTCCAAATTATATAGCTTGCTGCTATCTAAAATATTATTCAATCACACTTAATGGTCTGACCACTCAAAGGAAGTCACGTAAGAAGAGAATGTATTAGGTATTCGATCCAGAGAACCATAGCCAGATACTCAGGATTCCAGGTTACAGCAAAGCTATATATTCCGAATTCCTAACCTGGAAAAATCTGACATAAAGCACCAACAATTTACTAACAGACTTTCAGGAATTGGAGGCAGCCCAGGGCACTTGTGGAGCAGTCCACCACAACAGGCCATTCAGAAAAGTGGGGAGTTGGCTATGGTGGGTTAAAAAAAAAAGGAAGCAGGAAAAGGTCTTTAAGAGAACAATAACAAAAATTCAATGGACAGTGTTTTGAAGATTCAAAAGGAAGTGGGGGAATGGAGTGAAGGTGCTGCTGAGATAAATGTGATCTCAGGGAAAAAGGGAGGACCAGAGAAGAAACACAGACATATAGCTAGTACTCTGGTTTCTATTTGACAGAGGCAGGGTAAGTGACTTGTCCAAGGTCCCTGTCAGTTATCTTAAAATGTAAATTCACTCAGTTTGTACTCTGATTTTATAGCCCACCATGCCATCCAGCTGCTCATTAAGCTGGTGCCTGTTCATTTCCCGGAAGATTTAAACAACTTAGAGAAATACTATGCAGTATGTAGGTATGAAATGATTACTTGACTCTATGGAGATGGCAGAAATTTTAAGGTGTGCAAACTGCTTTGAAGCCTGTGTCTTATTCTGAATAATGGGGATGGGACAATCCAGCTGTTCCATGCTAGTGGATTAGAGGTAGCATTTCCAATTTAGAGAATGACAATAAAATTGCTATCATTTCTTAGAAAGTTTCAAATGTTTAACTTGAATGAACTGATGTAGATGAAAGTACAGTGAACAAGAAGTGTGGAGGCAAGGAATCTGACTTCTAGTGACAGCTCTGTCACTATGTTTATTGTGTGATCTTGACTACTAGTCACTTTCACTTGTTATCTTCTTCGCCTGTGGGATGAGGAGGATGGACTCCATAATCTTTAAAGGATCTTTCCCCTCTCACGTTTTATGATTCTGTAATTCCTGGTGGGTTTTCTCACTAACATTTATTTGCAAGGGCCATTCTGCCATCTACACAATTTAAGTTTTCAGTAAATCACAGATGGTCTTAAATAAAATTCTCCCCCTTGAACAGGATATTTGTGTTGAAATGGCTTATGTCAGGTATGACCTTTTTAATTCAGAACAGCTCTCTAGTGGTTCATTAACTCGCCCCTTGGGCAGCACAGCAAGCAAGTACTATTACAAAAGGCCCCAACTGTGCAGCCAGAAAGAGCTGCCCTATTACCTAGTGAAAACAAAGTGGTTTCCTCTTTGTACCCACACTGGTCAATTTTTAGATCAGAACATATGATTCTATCACTGAAGGAATCCTGGACAACTCACAGAAACCTGTGCCAAGTTTAACACTTGCTTTGAGGACTAAGCTGAAGTTCTTTCCATAGGAAATGATGGAATTACTTCTAAATAATTGATAAGAGCAGCTCTCTTTCCTAGATAATTAAAAATGCTTAGGAGATATAATTGTAATTATAATAGCCCATTTTTCATATACTTCCATATTTTATAACCAGGCCAATAAATTTATTTTTTCATTTAAATTTTCTTAATAATCCACTGAGGTAAATAAAATAGGTATTATCCCCATTTACCAAATAAAGAAACTAGGGCTCAAGAGGTTAAGGACTTCTCCCAGATCTCTTAGTAAGTGGCAAAGCCAAAAATAGAACTCACATATCAACTAGTTCAGCTAATTCACCAAAACATTTTGTCAATTCTCCAATTATACTAATTGTGAGGTGTTGTCAAGAATGCAAGTAAAAAATCAGAAATTGTAGTACTGTGCCTAAATATTGCAAAATAATTTTCCACTAATCTGAAGACTTCTGACATAGGTTTAATTTCTTACAATGAGATCAGTGGCCAGGAGAACTCTCTGAAAAAAATACATATTACACAATGAATTCAATTGATCGTTATATTTCTACTACAGTCAAAACAAATATTTTTTGAACATCCATATAACTGGCTCTGTACAAAGTGATATGGAGATATACAAAAGTATAAAACATGATTCCTCACCTCAGAGAGATTCATAAACACTAAATAGTATATAATAAATAGCTCAATATTATAATCACAACAGTAAGTGCTATAGGGACATGGAGAAGGGAGAAGTCAGTGAGGAACGTCTTCATGGAAGAAATAGAATTGAATAAAGCATTTAAAATATGGGTAGAATTTCACTGGCAGAAAGGTGGAAGAGGATAATTTCAGGTTAAAGGGTGAGTGAAGGGTGTATAAGAGAATAACATGAGCTAAACCAAAGGGATGGCATATATGAGACTGGACATCTGTGAGGATACTCATCTGAGTGGAGAGTAGTGGGGTAGAATAAACCACTGTTCATCTTAAGTGTTTAGGGAGAGGGCTGTCAGCCTTTCTTAGTATTCTATTCACTCATGAATAAAATGACATTGAAGGTAGAAATAAAAATTTTTAAGAGTTTGGCTCTGGAGGCAAACAGACCTGGGTTTGAGTACAAGGATTACCACTTACTTGCTGTATTACCTTGAGTTAATTAATTAACCTTTTGGGGATTAGTTTCCTCCTCTATAAAATAAGGCTATAATGTGGAGCCTATGATATAATGCCCATCAAGTACTCAGCAATATTCTGTGACATGGTAAGTATTCATTAATGGAAACTGTAATGAAGGCGATCCATTGAATGAGACTTTATTTTATACCTTCTTTAAGTTTTTCATAAGGATAAATTACAAAGTAAAAAGTGGTTTTGGTTCAACCACTTGTTTTAATTTTTTACTCAAATTTTAATTTAAAAACATGATGACCATAGTAGTGAGGACAGAGTGAGAGATAATGTTGAATAGGAAGTTAAGATCAGATCTGGCAGGACCTTCATGGTTGGTTTGAAGAAATTGCCCTGTGGGGAATGCATGTGCCTTCTGACTAAGGAGAAGGAGCCAGAGGAATCAGCTCAAGGGCACTTAGCCAACTGCTAGCAAAAGTATTCCAAACTTGTAAACTGCTTATCCTTACTTTCTTCTATTCATCCATTTGAGAATCTTGACTCCTCTCTGTATGTTGAGCACATGTGCCTTCCTTCATATACTTTCTGATGAATGGAAATTTTGGATCAACATTTTGTCCTGGAGGCCCTGGGTATACTCACTTTCTAATAAGAGGTCAGAGACATCTAAGCAAAGGGTCAGATTCACATAGGAGTAGTCTGAGTAACTCTAGGGAAGTAAATCCCTAGCTTAACTAAAGCATGAGGAAATAACATGTGCCAACAATGATAAGCAACAGAATCCCAGGAAAGAGCAACTGTTACTTGAGCCTAGAAGGTCATGAATGTGGAGCACATTTTCAAAATAGGAGCCCAGGGACATTGCTGTAATTACCAACCAATGAGCCTCCCCTTAGTACCAGAAAAACAGATGGATACATTAATTAAAGGGGGATAGAGAGGGAGAAACAGAGAACAATGTAATATTTAAATGTGAGGAACTCAAGAGAGTCAAACTAGCTCTGTTTCTGATAAAGAAAATTATCATGTTAACTCCAGGTAGCTCTATCCATCCCCTAAATACCTATGCCAAGTTAAATGTTTTTAAATAGTCCTCATATATAGTTTTCCTTGTTCCAGGGTGGAATACAGTGTTGCTTTTGAAGTAAATAAAGCTTGGGAAGCCACCCTCTATAACCACATACATGCACCATCTTTCTTATGTTTTTTTCCTGTTTCTTTTTCAAAGGGGGGGCTAACAGATTCTAAAAATGACAGCTTGTTGAGCTTATTGACTGTAACTGTTAAAGAATGACTTATTAAACAGATGATGTATAAGCACTTAGGAAAGTAAGTGGTGACTAGAGAAGCCTGTGTAAGAACATGTCTAATTAAGTAAAATAATTTTGTTTATTTTTCCTTTGAAAAAGATACTATAATGACAGCTTTATGGCAAACCTTTCACAATTGCCTTATAAAAAACAGCAAAATATTAATCAGATGATAACTTAGCTGGATTCCTAGTTGGTTAAAGAATTGCACTCAAAGAGTGGTGATGAATGGTTGACAACAATTTGGGTGGAGGTCTCTAACAGTTGCTATATGGCCTTCTACTTGCCCATGTCCTGTTCAATATTTTAATCTATGATATTTGGATGAGGCATATAACAGGCTTGCTTGTTGAAACTGCAGATAAGACAAAGCTAGAGAGTACACTTAACTTATTTAATGATAGAATTGAGTTTCAAAAGTAATTGTCACCACTATTTATTGAGTATCTTCTAGGCCAGGGGTGGGCAAACTTTTTGACTCGAGGGCCACAATGGGTTCTTAAACTGGACCGGAGGGCCGGAACAAAAGCATGGATGGAGTGTTTGTGTGAACTAATATAAATTCAAAGTAAACATCATTACATAAAAGGGTACGGTCTTTTTTTTTTTAGTTTTATTCATTTCAAACGGGCCGGATCTGGCCTGCGGGCTGTAGTTTGCCCACGGCTGTTCTAGGCCCTACTGTACATATGCTAGCTATCTCATTGAAACCTTAAAGCCACAGTAAACTAAGTTTTAGAGAGACTTTAAGTAGCTTGTCCAAAGCTACACAGATAATAAGTGGCATTGCCAGGAGTTAAACCCAAATCTGTCTGCTAGTAAAGCTCATGCTTCTTCTCATACACTACACTGCCAGCCACTATTCTACATTGTCTTAACAAACTAGACTATAATGATTTTTCCTCAAGACAGGACAGAACAGAGCAGAGGTTGAAAGCTCTGGGAAACAAGGGAGACTCAATCAGATTTACTATGGCTTTCTTGAAGGATCAGGGTGGTGCTAAGTTGATGGTGAAAAACAGCACTTGGACTAATAAATTGCTGGGAATATTCTGAGCTAAAAGACAGTGACTGTCACTATTTCCTGGTTTTGTTATTATATCTATCTTTATTTGTATGAGAAAGTGGCTGGAATGATGAGCCCAAAACTATGAAAATTGAATATAATACAAGATAGAAAGGGGGTAGCTATAGAAGAATAGAATGGAGAAAATATGACTTCAGTGTAACTCATATTCCAGACAGAGACCTATGTGTTTATTTTCAATTTTAATATGAAATAGCAATATGAATGGCTTCATAAAAATCAGATATAACTCAGGATGTAGTAACAGAGGCACTAAGTTGACTCTAGATCCTGAGAACTTTTTACACACTACTTCTGCTCTGGCCACTATGTTCTGTTGTGATGGGCAGGCAGGCAGGCAATAAGAGCAACATTGAATGTTACCAGAGGGAAATGACTGGGATGAAGTGTTTGGAAACCATCTCTTAATGAAGTAAGTAGAAAATTTAGCTTAGTGAGGAGAAAACATAGGAACTGTATTCAAATATTGAAAGGACAATCATGTGGAAAAAAAGATTACAATTGGTCTGATATATTTTATAGTGAAAAGCTAGAACCTAGGAGGAAGCTTAAGGTTTAATATAAGGAATAAATTCATAATAAATAGAGTGGTCTAACCATGTACTGATAATAGATAAGATTTAGATACCCAGTACTATGGTCTACTGCCAAAATATCATCTCATGGGATCCCCAAGAGCACATGAGGTTCATGGAGAGAGGAGTGGCTACATTGTAAAGCAATGATCTTAATGTTATTTGGTGCATTTAAACACATGCTTGATGAATGTCTGTCAGGAACATGTCACATGCAATTTTGTATTGAGATGGCAGGGTAGAGAGTGGCAGTTGAATTAAATGATTGTGTAAAGCATCATCCAATCTAAAACTCAGTAAATCTTATACTTTCCCTGTTTTCAACTTCATAATATTACACATGGTAATCTGATGGTCCAAATATAGCATTTTGAACTATCAATATATTGCTATGTGTCTACTAGTACATGCACATGCACATATACACACAATATACATTTATTTTTTAATCATACACACACCAGAGTTTAAAGAGAAAGATAGGGATCTGGGAATGTGGAGGTTTTGAATAATTTGTATGCCTAACAATACTAAATATATTAATTAACCCCATGCAATAAAGTGAGAAAATAAAATATGCTGCATTTATGTTGGTCAGGAATTGAAATACACCTCACATTTTCAAAAACAGACAATGAGAAAAAATACAAAATGTAAATTTCAAAGGATTTAATCTCAATGGCTGAATCACAGGATGGTTCTCTTGCTCCATCTTTGTAAATCATCCTATATAATAAAGAGCTAATATGCAAATGGTTGTCATGCCCTCACACTGTCACGCCCTCACACCCTCAAGTCCTAACGGCTCAGACACTCAACACTGGGGAGAGAGGAATGGGGACCAGCCAGGCTGCGGCCCGGGAGAGGGACAAGCCACCTGCCCCGTGTTCCCAGGTGCCAGCGGCTGTGCTTGCGCTGCGGCCCGGGAGAGGGACAAGTCGCCTGCCCCTCAGTCCTGGGTGCCTGCAGGTGCGGCCCGGGTGAAGCCACCCGCCCATGATCCCCTGTGGATGTGGCCAGCTCAGGTGAAGCTGGCCTGGGTCCTGGGTGCCTGCGGCTGGCCAGAGGGAGGGAAGCCCAGGTCCTGGGTGCCTGCGACCAGCCAGAGGAGGGAATCCTGGGTCCCAGGTATGGGGCAAGGCAGAGGTGGTTAGGGGCGATCAGGCCAGCAGGGGAGCAGTTAGGGATGATCAGGCCGGTAGGGGAGCAGTTAGGGGTGATCAGACAGGCAGACAGAGATGGTTAGGTGCGAACAGGCAGGCAGGCAGGTGAGTAGTTAGGAGCTAGCAGTCCCAGATTGAGAGAGGCAGTCGGATATCCCCTGAGGGATCCCAGATTGGAGAGGGTGCAGGCTGGGCTGAGGGAACCCCCTCCCTGCACGAATTTAGTGCACTGGGCCTCTAGTAGATATAATTTACAGAGCCCTAACTTCGACTTTGTGTCCATCACTGTGCTAGAGGACTTTAGTGTATTGCCTTATTTTAAACTTTCAACAACCTGAGAAGGTTAGTATGAAGATATTATTTCTATTTTAAAGTCGAGGAATCAGATTCTCAAAGAGAAGCAAGTAATTCAATATCACACAGTTAGGACATAGCAGTGCCAGGATTTGAGCACAGGTATTTCTGACTTCATACTGTCTACTATGCTGAAGCAATACCCTTTCCCACTTTTTTTCCCTCTGTTAGCACAAAGCAGTTTGAAAATGTAAAGTATAGCACAGATAGTAATGGCTATCATTGGTAAATAAACATAACATCCAACATTCATATTCACATAATCTCTGTCATGAAAAAAAATGTTCATTCTAACAAAAAGCTTGGTTTTTTTTTAGCACAGATGGGGAGAAATTTGGAGATTCCTGGCCTGATCTATGGGCTTGATTTTAAGAGCAGAAGAATGTACTGGAAGAACTATTAGAGGGAAAAGGCATAGTAATAAGAACTCCTTTATTTCCACAATCTAGATTCTAAATTGGGAGAGCTAACTGAGGGAGCTCCCAGTCGAAGATGCCATTAATGAATATTCTAAAGCAATGCAGTGAATTTCCTGATCAGTCTGAGGTCTAATGCTACAAAGCTAGTTATCCTTTTGATGGAGCTTCAGGATCACTCTCCATCCCCCATTAATATAAATGAATCAAGTTTAGAGGAAGTCCTGAGTTCAACTGATTCCTAAGGGTTTAAAACAGATACAAAAGATGGCAATGAAGTACTAAAAACTGCCAGGAAAGATTTGGTTGACTAGCTCCAACTTTAAGCCCTTTTTCAGAACCTGTCACTTGTTCTCCACAGCCTGTGATGAAATATAATCCCTGAATCAAACAGACCACAAGTTCTCATTTCTGAGAAGGCATAAGTGGTGTGAAGAGTAATTGCTACTGTGACAATTCAAGCAATTGGTGAAAGGCCAGTGCGTTTCCCAGCTTACACATTCCTCTTAAACTTCCCGTTAGTGAGAGTCAATGGGCTTGCCAGCAGACACTGTTTATACTCACCGTTTTTCCCATCCAGACCGGACACTCCAGGAACAATTACTGAATAATGAACTTAAGCCACACCCCTAGCCTCACATAGCTTCATTTCCCTGGTGGACTAATGTGTAACTGCTTTACTGCCAACACAAGAGTCCTCATAAACTTACAGCCTCATCGTTCTTTATATTGGGATCTTGCTTTTTACCTTTCCTTATGTTTTAGTTAAACCGCATCCTTGTTTTAGGTAGCGAGGATAGTAAATTAACAGCTGCAAACCAGTTCTTGATGGCTATCAGAGGCCAGATTTCTTCCTGCCTTAATTAGCCCTGCTTTTAACTATTCCTGCCATCATCTCCAACTTGATATGAACCTAGGATCCCCATTTCTCTCCAATAAGGATTTCCCATGCCAAAACTGCCTACCATAAGGGAAAGCCTAAACAATTGAGCTAGACTCTAAGCATGAAGCAATCCCATTTCCAACTAGCTGATAAGGAATGTGAAAATAAGACGCAGGTGAATTCAAGGGAAAATAGGGAAGATGATTTTATTTGGTCCCTCAACCTCTGACCCAAACCCAGTGGGGCAGGCACTGGCACAGCCAGAACCAGAATTCCAATGAGGGTCTTCTTTCTTCATCACAAAAGAACAGCTGTGTGCAAACCAGAAATGAGTAAACATCGAAAGGCCAGGAGGCCAGTTAAGAGGCTACAGTATAACATAGGCTGATAATAGTGAAAAAGTAAAAGGATTGCTATCCATGCTTATCTCTCACTCTTAAATATTAACTGGAATATGAAGAAAGAGACTGGCACCATAGAGCTGATCAAACTTGTTTAATGGTGGCAGTAGCACCATCAAACTGGTCTTTAAGTTTGTGTGGAAGGGTGATTTGAGGCACTTTCCTTGGCTAGTGAGGCAGAGGAATCAAGATATGAAAAAGATCTGAAAATTGCAACTTAAACAATTACTCTAAATGTAACTTACTGTAAATTATACATAGTCTTAGATTGTACTCTCCTAGCAGACAGAATACACGTCTACCATGTTTCAATTTTTTTTCCAATACACCTAAGACAGCAATTAACACTTAGCAGAAAGTTTGAATTTCCCTAAACCTCTTCATACAAGCAATGGCCTTTCAAATGAAAAAGACTGAACTATAAAAAAAAAATTAGAATCAATTCCCAGCTTAAGACCCTTTCAATACTAAGAGTTTCAATTTATTTTCAGAATTTAATTCCCCTGTTCAACTTTGTAAATCCATGCAGATAAAAGGAACCCATGTGCCTCCTGGTTTCAGTAGAATATCGACCATTATCTCTCTGAATTTAGTTTGGAGTTTTACCCCTTAGGTGACTCTGGACACAGTGTACAGATGACCTGTTTTCAGACACAATGCAGCTCTGAGCTGTGGGGCTAGTGCCCCTGAAGCAGGGCTTTTCAAAGAGATTCACTGCTGAACAAGCTCTTTGCACACTGCAATTAGGCCCAACCAACAGTTCCCCATTCTATGTGTCTTCCAATAATAGAGATTTGCAGCAATGTATACCAGACTTGGAGTATTACTCAGATCTACCAAGTTCTCAATTGGGCAAGTGGCCCTCTTTAAGTCTGGAGTCTTCAGTTTCTTTGGACAAATGTATTTATTCAACATTTGGAGGCTTGTGGACAATTGAGATTCTAGCTCAGGCTGTAGCCACCACTTAAGAAGGCCTGCAGTCTATACCCAAAGATTAGAAGCAAATGTGCAGTGATGTATTTAGAGGAAAATGCTCATTATGATCTTCTTTTCACCAAAGTTGGGAAAATTCTGAATAACAGTAACAAAGGGCACAGAAGGTTGCTGCTACAAAGATGGAATGCATATTAAGTACATTGCTACACATTCAGTGTGTACTCCTTACAACCTAGTTTTCAAAGAGAACTGAACCAGGGATCAAGAGGCCATAATTCTATCATGTCACTTCTTTCTAAGGCAGCGGTTCTCAACCTGTGGGTCGCGACCCCTTTGGGGGTCAAACGACCCTTTCACAGGGGTCGCCTAAGACCATCGGAAAACACATATATAATTACATATTGTTTTTGTGATTAATCACTATGCTTTAATTATGTTTAATTTGTAACAATGAAAATATATCCTGCATATAAGATATTTACATTACGATTCATAACAGTAGCAAAATTACAGTTATGAAGTAGCAACGAAAATAATTTTATGGTTGGGGGTCACCACAACATGAGAAACTGTATTAAAGGGTTGCAGCATTAGGAAGGTTGAGAACCATTGTTCTAAGGTAATAAGAGCTAATATATTAAACTCCTATTATGTGCCAGATATTGTGGGAAGCACATTACTTTTTGCTTACATTATCTCATTGATTTCTTCACTAGAGGCCCGATGCATGAAATCCGTGCAAGGGGCTCGGCCCTCGCAGCCCTGGTTTTGTCTGGAAGGTTGTTCAGCTGTCTGGTCTAATTAGCATATTATGCTTTTATTATTATAGATAACCACTCCATGAGTCTTGTTATTTTCACCGTTTTACAGGAAGCACAGAGAGGTCAAACATTTGCTAAACATAATGTAGGTTAACCAGAGCCCAGGTTAGATGGATGCCTAACCTCATTGTATCACTGCCTGTCTTCCACACTAAAATCACTACTTATGAGGCTACACTTACTATTTACTATGTTGTTACCCTTCCTTAGTTTTCTCACTTATAAGTGGGGCTTATGGACTAGATGATATTAGAACCTTCCTAATTCTAAAAATCCAGTAATTTCATTGAGAGTGAAGAAAAAACTATCTTTTTTTTTCTAGGTAAGTTTGGATACAGTTTCAGTATACAGGATTCCAACATGGATCTTAAATCATATGCAACTTTTTCCCCTTTGACCAGTAGGCGCTTGATGCCTTAGAGGAGTCTTTCCTGTTCATCTCTTTATAGGGTGAGTGATGTCCATAAAGCAGGCTGGGGAACTTTTCCAGGAGGCCAGGCTAATTCTGCTCCCTGTACCCAACTTAGCAAAGAACAAACCATGTAGACTCCCTTTCACTCTCCAGTTCCCTCAGGCCAAATGACAAATGCCCAGTGGTTCTATGAGGGAGGCTGAGCTGGTCTTCATCTATTTCACTTTCCAAAGCTTTCTCATGGGCAGTGTCTGGACTGACTAAAATCACCTCAGAGTCTGAAGCAACAAAAAGGCCAGCTATGGAGTCCATATTATTTACTTGCACATTGTTTATCCACTTGGGGCAGCCAATATCAGATTTAATTAAGGAAAAGCCAGAAGTCCCTTGAAGACATCTAAGGTTAAATGCTAGAAGAGAAGTTTCCCCTAGATTTTTCATTTAAAAAATGAAAATAACGTAAAACTCCTTGAAGCTACAGCTGAATATTAAATACAAAAAACATCTTAGAAAAACTTGCCTGAGAGCTATGTGAATTCTAAACTATGAAAACAAGACACTGAATAGAAAACTGTAAAAGTGATGTTTGCTTTATCAAAGAAACAGCATTTTCCTCCAGGGAGGAAGGAAGCATGATGGGAAATCTGCTAACAATGGGATTTCATGTGTTTGCTTAAAAACAAAAATAACAACAAGTCAAACCTCAGGGTATTGACAAAGGACAAAAACTCACAGTATTAACTTGGGACAAGTGCTTTCCTACCTAATAGCAGCACATGGGCCCTGGGATATTTTCAGAAGGCTAAGTTCAGACTTCACCCCCTTCCCAGCATGATTTGAACCTTCCTCCAAATCTCTACCATGTTGCAAATACTGTGCTAAAATTCCTCCCTGTTGTATCTCATCTGAAGCTAAACAATAAAGGGCAATTGTGGTGGTGATGGCGGGGGGAGAGTTGGGGTAAAGCATGAAAGGGTGCCTCTCTGTTTTTCAGTTTGGTTCTTTGCCTGCCTCTATATCAGCATGTCTGTATTTCTGTCTATTTTTATTTGTTGTCTCTGTTCCCCAATTTCTCTGTTGTCTCCCAGTCTGTCCATTTCTTCTTGTCTGTTATGACACTCTATCTGCCAAACTCCTTGCTTCCTGATTGTATGTCTGTCTTTCAGGTTCTGTCTCTCTGTTAGTCTTTGTCTGCCTGTTGCTGTGATTGGCAGTCTTCATTGTGCATTTTCCTTTAAATCTCTCTCTCTTCTCTACTTCTTCCTCCTCTTCCTCCTCCCCCCGCCCCGCCTCTTTCCCCATCCCTCCATTCCTCTACCTGTTTGCAGTCCACTTTGTCTCTCTGTCTGCTATTCTGTCTTTGCCTGCCTGCCTTTTGGTCTGTCTCTTGTTGTCTGTCTCTGATCAATAACCTTTGACCATCTCTTTCTATTTCTTTTTCTCTCTGTGTTTGAGTATCTGTCTCTGTTTAACTGCCCATGTCTGGTTCTTAGTCTGTCTGTTTTCAGTCTGACATTTTGATGCTGTATATACACCTTCCTGTCTCTGTCAGTCTCTCTGCCACTCTACCTCTTTCTTTCTGTTCATTTGCTTCTTTGTCTCTGTCTGTTAATTATTTCTGTTATTCTATCTCTACATATGTCTCTTTTTGTTATTCTCTCTGTATGTCAGTTTCTTTCTATACCTGTCTGTCTGCCTCTCTGTGCTCTGGTTATCTGTTCAATCTGTCAGTCTGTCTTTCCATAAGCCTGTCTCTGTCTGCCTGTTTCTTTGATTGCATGTATTTATATCAGTGTCTTTCTCTTTGTCTAGCTATATTTCTCTATATTTTTTCTCTTGCTCTTCCTCCCCCTCTATCTGCCTCTCTGCCTTTTTTTGGTTGCTGTTTCTCTCTCTGTAGGCCTCTCTGTCATGCTGTTTTGCTCTCAACTCCTCTGTTTTTTATCCTTTGGTCTATCACACATTGTCCCTGTCAGTTTCCCTCTGTCTGTCTGTCTTCCTGTTTCTGTCAGTCTCTTCTCTGTTGCGCTCTCTCTAATAGTCTCTTTTACTCTCTTGGTTTATTTAGTTCTTTCTCTCTGTCAGTGTATGTCTTAGTTTTTTTTCTCTCTCTCCCCTCTGTATCTGTCTGTTTCTCTCCGCTTGTGTCCCACTCTTCGTATCTCACCACATTAGTTCTCTCTGCATTCTTCTGTTTTTACGTGTGCTGTGTCTCTATATCTCTGTCTTTTTACTCTCTCTGCTTGTCCCTCTGTTTTTGTCATTATCTTACTCTGTCTATTTCCTTCTCTCTGCCTGCCTGGCTGTGTATCTGTATGTTTCCCTTTCCCTTTATTAGTTTGTCTGCCTGCCTGGCTCTCCTCAGGCTGTCTTCCTTTCTCTCTGTCAATGAGTCTATCGTTTCTCTCTGTGTGTCTGTCTTTTTCTGTGTGTCTGTCTCCCTCTTTTACTCTCACTTTTTCTTCTCTGTCTCTTTCTCTCTTTATTGAGGTGAGCTTCAGATAACATAAAATTATTCATTTTAAAGTGAATAATTCAGTAGCATTTAATACATTCATAATGTTGTATAATCACTATTCTATCTAATTCCAAAATGTTTTCATCATCCCAAAAGAAAAGCCGGTACTCATCAAACAGTTGCTCCCCATTCCCTCCTTTCCAGCCACTGGCAAACACGAATCTGCTATCTGGTTTGCCTATTCTGGATAGTATATATAAATGGAATCATATAACCTGTGAATTGTGAGTCTAGCTTCTTTCATTTAGCATAATGTTTTCAAAGTATTTCCACATTGTAACATGTATCAGTCTTTCTTTTGTTTTCCTTTTTCTTTTATTAAGAATTTATTTTTTGGAGATGTTTAAGGTTCACAGCACAATTGAGAGGAAGATAGATTTCCCATACACTCCCTGCTCCCATATATGCATAGCCTTTCCCATTATCAACATCCCTCATCAGATAAAGACAACACAATGAAAGATAATTACAGGCCAATATCCCTCATAAACATAGATGCTAAATTCCTCAACAAAATTCTAGCAAATTGGATCCAGCAAGCAGTACATCAGAAAGATCATACACCATGCCCAAGTAGGATTTATCCTGGGGATGCAAGAATGGTACAATATCAGCAAATCAATAAACATGATACATCACATAAACAAATTGAGAGATAAAAATCACATAGTCATATCAATTGATACAGAAAAAGCGTTTGACAAAATCCAACACCCATTCTTGATAAAAACTCTCAGCAAGGTGGGAATAGAAGGATCATATCTCAACATAATAAAAGTCTTATATGACAAACCCACAGCCAACATCATACTCAATGGGCAAAAACTAAAACCATTTCCCCTAAGAACAGGAATAAGACAGGGATGCCCTCTCACCACTCCTGTTTGACATAGTACTGGAAGTACTAGCCATTGCAATCAGACAAGAAGAAGAAAGAAAAGGCATCCAAATTGGAAAAGAAGTAAAATTGTCCTTATTTGCAGATGACATACTGTACGTGGAAAACCCTAAAGACTCCATCAAAAATTATTAGACTTAATAAATTAATTCCGCAATGTAGCAGGATACAAAATTAACACCAAGAAATCTATGGCATTTCTATACCAATAGTGAACTTACAAAAAGAGAGACTAAAAAATCAATCCCATTTACCATCGCACCAAAAAAATTAAGATACCTAGGAATAAACTTAACTAAGGAGGTAAAAGACCTAGATGTGGAAAACTACAGGACACTGAAAAAAGAGATAGAGGAAGACATAAACAGATGGAAGAACATACCGTGTTCGTGGATTGGTAGAATCAACATCATTAAAATGTCCATACTGCCCAAAGCAATCTTTGGATTCAATGTACTCCCCATTAAAATACCAATGGCCTATTTCACAGATCTAGAACGAACTTTTCAAAAATTTTTAATTTATTAATTTGAGAGAGAGAGAGAGAGAGAGAGAGAGAAGGAAAGAGAATGAGTGAGAGACATTTGTTGTTCCACCTACTTATGCATTCATTGGTTGACTCTTGTATGTGCCTTGACCAGAGATCAAACCCCTAACCTTGGCATATCGGGACAACACTCTAACCAACTGAGAACTACTCCGCAAGGGATATGTTTAACTTTTGAGGAACCACCAAACTTTTCCACAGAAGCTTAACTATTTTAAATCCTCACCAGCAATTTAGGAGGATCCAAATTTCCCACATCCTCGAAAGCAGTTGGTATTTTCCAGTTTTTAGGTTGTAGATACTTTGTGGTTTTGATTTGCATTTCTCTAATTGCTAATAATGTTGAGCATCCTTTCAAGCACTTAGTGGCCACTTACATATCTTTTTTGGGGTCAAAATTTCTATTCAAGTCCTTAACCTATTATTTGATTTAGTTGTCTTTTTTTTATTGAGTTATAAGAGTTCTTTACATTTTCTGCACTCTAGACCCTTACCAGATATATGGTTTGCAAATATTTCTTCCCAATCTGTTTACCCTTCTCTTTTTGCTTTTCATACTTTTTTGAGATTTAATTGACATCTAACATTATGTTAGTTTCAGGTATACAACATAATAATTCAACATTTGTATATATTGTGAAATGATAACCACAATAAGTCTAGTTAACATCCATCTCTTTTTCTTTTGCATTTTTCCTCTGTGTCTTTCTGATAGATTGAGTTTCTCTACCTGATTTTTCTGATTACTTTTCTCTTGGTCATTTTCTATCAATCTATCTCTGTTGTGTCTTGATTTGTTTGTTCTTCCTCTCTCTCCCTCCCCTCCCTCTTTGTTTCCTTTCCCCATTCCCCCTCCTCTCTTTATCAGTTTCTTTGTGTTCCTGTCTAGTCTCCATGTCTGTCACTGATTCCCCTTTGCTCACTATTTTTCTGCCCCCTCCCCCAATTTTTCAGTCTCTCTCTTTCTGACTGTCCATTTAGTTAGTTCTCTTTATATCTCTTGATCCACTTTTTGTCTTGCTTTGTGTCTTTCTGATGATTTCTCTGTTGGCTTGTCTGCATGTCAGTTGGTTGATCATTCACTTTCTCCTGTCTCTTTTGGTCTGTCTCTTTCCATGTACACCTACCTCTCTGTTTGTCTTTCGCTCTATCTCTGTCTCCCTAAATATCAGTCTCAGTATGTCTCCCAATCTTGGTCTCTGTCATATTCCTTTTGACTTTCCTGTACTGTTTTTTCTCTTCCTATATCTGTTTCTGTCTCTATGCAAGGGTTTCTTTTTGTCTCTTTCTGTTTCTCTCTCCTTGACTATTTCTCTCTCTCTCTCTCTTTCTATTTCTCTGCCTGTTAGCCTCTTAGTCTGTCTCTCTATCTCCCCATCTCTCTTTCACTATCTCTCTCCCCTGCTTTTCCAATGTATCTCTGTCTGCCACTATCTCTGTCTGACTGTTCCAAAGGATCTCTCACTATTCTTTTCTCTCTTTTACTCCCTGTCTGCTTCCTTGTCTTTCTGTCTCTTGTAGTGTCTCTGGCTCTGTGCACACTGTACTCTCTTCTTTCTCTGTCCCTTGCTCCTTCTCTCTCATTCAGTCTGTATATTCTCTCTGCTTCTCTCTCTGTCTTCCTATTTTCTTTTCTTTTTTTAAAAAAATCTTTAAATTCTTTATTAGTTAAGGAATTACAAATGTGTCCTATTTTCTACTCTATTTCCCTTTGTCTCTGCAACTCCCCTCCCCACTTTTCTATCTGACTGTCTTTCAGGCTGTCTTTATTGAGTTTTTGTCTCTTCCTTCTCTCTCTGGGTCAGTGTCATTGTCTCTTTTCTTCTGGATTCTCTTTATCCCTCAGTTTCTGTCTCTTTGCTCCCTATGGTTCTTTTTCTGTTTCTGGGACTCTTTTTTTTTACTGTACTCTTTTCTCTCTCTCTCTCTCTCTCTCTCTCTCTCTCTCTCTCTCTTTCCTGACTCTATCCCTCATCTTATCTTTTCTGACTGTTTCAATCTCTCCCTTCTCTCTCTCCCTGTTCCTCACTGCTATTTCTGTCCCTGTTTACTTTTCCCCCTTTCCTTTTCTGTCTCCCCATTTGTCTACATACTCTTATCTAGAAAAATAGGATATTTGTTTCTAGTTTATCCACCTCTCCACCTGTTTGCCTCTGTGTCTGTCTATCCATCTCTTTTGATATGCTTCCATCTCTCTATATTTGTCTGTTGATCTCTATCTCTTTATCTATTTATGTTTTCCTTCTGTCTCTATCTCTCCCATCTGTCTGACCCTTTCTCACATGGTCTATTCTTCCCTGTCTGCCCACCCCTTCCTCTGTCCAACTCTATCCATTTCTATGCTTGTTTGTCTATCTCTCTGGCCATCTGTCTGTCCAACTCTGCCTCCCCTTTGAAACCACTACGAAGATTGATGTTAATGGCACTAGTCTTTTATAAAAGCTGAACTGTAAATCTCTTCTGAACCTCTGCCAGTTGAACACATTCATCTCAGAAAAATGACTTACACAGTCCCTGGCTTGCCAAAAACAAATGGATTATACTGATTTTCTGAAATATAACTCTAATGTCAATTGTATACTTTAAAGCACAGGTATACACTAATTGATATCATTCAAGCAGTATTACTTATTTGTCCATTATTGAAAACTATAACAAAATCTATGTGCTCTAAGCACATCTTATAATCCTTTACACTGGGCTGATATCTTAAATAAACTTCTAGAATTCAAGAAGGATGTGAAACTCCATTATAATGGGAACAGGAGTTAAGGATAGACCACATAAAAATATAGACCTTAAAAATTATATCTTCACTGAAACATAGAGCAATCCAGAATTTGGCAGAGTGTATTACATAAGAACAATCACTTGATCTTTGCCTGACAGTCTACTTTGCTAATCTTATGATCCAAGCTCCAATAATAAGGAAATCTTTAGAAGCATTATGGAAAAATGACATTAAACCTCTCTGCTTCTCAGTTTCTTTGTCTATAAAATGGAGTTTATGATAATCAATGACCTCAGAAAGTTATGAGAATAAATGAAATAATCCATGTAAAGCTCTTAGAACAGTGCCTGGCATAATAGTAACTCAAAAATGTTAGTTATTATTACTTCATTATTGTTATTATTGCAGTTGTTGCCATTGTTTTTTCCAAAATGTTTTATTTATTTAACCAATGTTATTTTTTTAAATTATTAAAAACCCCCGGCCTCCACCCCCTCCCATTGTTTGTGTCTATTGGTTATGCTTATATGCATGCAAGTTCTTTGGTTATTATATTAGAGGCCTGATGCACGAAATTTGTGCAAGAATAGGCCTTCCTTCCCCTGGCTGCCAGCACCAGCTTCCCTCTGGCACCTGGCACCTGGGCTTCTCTCTGGCTGTCAGCACCCGGGACCCAGGCTTCAGAGCCCTGGCTTCGTCCAGAAGTTCATCCGGAAGGACGTCTGGTCTAATTAGCATATTATACTTTTATTATTATGGATAAGCATCCACACAGCAAGTCTGCTCTCTGTACAGTTCCCTTATCTAACAAATGAAAATGTACCTTTAAGGTTGTTTATGGTTCTATGGTTCTAGAATCCCATGTGCCTTTGAATACTAAGCACATGGGTTCATATCTTAGATAAGGCTCCATGATATATTTTTTATCCTCAAAAGTTTGTCACAGCTGTAAATTACACAGGAAAGAAAAAAAGCATAAACTTTTGATTTTTCAAACATTTCTAAAGTCAACCTGACATCTGCAAACCTCTGTCTTCTTATTGACTTATCTACCACTCACAGAATCATAAAAAAATCAGTTAACATATTTCATTCTAATTCTTTTGCCAATGCTGCCCATATAAGACAGTTAGTGTTCTTGACATTTCCACAAAGAGATGAGGACTTAGATCCGCACATTAACTAGAGTGCCATATTTTTTAATAGGGATGTAGCACTTTGCTTCAAATTGCTATAATAGATCCAGAGACATGGAATCATGGAACAGACTATGGAATCTCAGAGGGAAGGCAGGTGGGCGGGAAGAGATCAACCAAAGAACTTGTATGCATATATGCATAACCCATGGTCACAGACAATAAGGTGGTGAAGGCCTAGGGAGGGGGTTGGACTAGAAGAGGTCAATGGGGGGGGGGAAGGGGACATATGTAATACTTTGAACAATAAATATTTTTTAAAAGTTGCTATCTGCGGATGTTGTACTTTTTCTAGGAACCGTATTCATAGATGCTGTGTGTCTTTCTTGGAAATGTTGTTTATGGATATTCTACCTTCCCCAGAAATGTATTTTATGGATATTGTACTTTGCTCTGGAATACTGTTTGTGGAGAGTGTACTTTACTTTGGATACAATTTGTGTCTAATTCATCTCCCATGCTGAAGGACCCTTGAACATGGTTCAACATTGATTTCCTCTTCAAAGCTGCCTCTCTTGTGCAGCTTATGAAGAATTGTATTAGTATAAACCTATGTATTATGTTTCTGATATTTTGAGTTTGTAACTTGACTATTGGCAAGCTAATTAATGTTTTCTCTAGACTGAATGAATCTCATTCTTAAAACTATGTTCAAAAAATATAATCTCTTGCACACTGTTCCCATTTTCTGGATGGATAAGCTGGGGATGGGCCTACTGAGGAAAAGGAAGAATATCAATCAGCAAATTGACCTGGGGCCTGGGAAAACAGCCCATGGCATAAAAAGGTCTAACTTAATAGCTAGGCAAAGCAATTGGCAATAGTTGCCTCTAAAAAAAGATGAAAACTGTGGAAGCACAAAACATACTTATTCAGTCAAAAACTCTTACATTGAAATGTCTTGGCATAATGTACCCTGCACTGTGGCAAATGAATTTTCACCTTTGGAGGCATAATGCTACAATTTTTTTCAGAATATTTTCTATGACTAAAGCATAATATTCCCATACATTCTATAGGAAGCCTCAAATCTAAATTACCCACTCTTCTATTTTCTTCATCTTCACTATTTTCCTTGGAATGAGGAAGTCAAATTCCCTGTGGGTATGTGGCAACTTTCATTTATCCTTAACACCTATCTGTCTTGTCCCTGCTCCTCTAATTTTGCCAGCATTAGCATACCTGTGCTTATTCATATACATGCTTGCTGCCTTACAAATTCATGCCCCTCATCTCTGCGGTCAGTCAGAATGCATTTTGTCCAAGTTGTACAGGTTAAAGAACAAGGCCATGTACAAAGGGATATTGGCCTTGGGGGGCAGATCCATACAATTTACACAGAATACCTCCAAGAAGCATCCTGCTTAGTTCCTACAGCTTCACATTTGCTGCAATAAGGCTAGACAGGCAACAGCAAAATAACTGTTGTGGCTGAATTATTTGTCCATGTCTTAAAGTGAACAAAAGAAGAAAGGTGAAGAAAGGTGAAGAAATTCCACAAAATACCATGTGCGGGCGCGCATGTACGGTGCGATTGAAACTTCGTGGCCCATGAGCAGAAGTCGGTATTTTGTGGAAGAGCCACACTCAAGGGGCCAAAGAGCCGCACGTGGCTCGCGAGCCGCAGTTTGCCGACCACTGATAGGGAATTTAACTGTACTTAAGTGTTCTGACCCTTGGGTGATGATTCATTTGCTTTAAATTTTTCTTTTTAATTAAACATTTAATTGGAGATAATTGTAGATTCACCTGCAATTATAAGAATCAGCACAGAGAGATACTATGTATCCTTTACCCATTTCCCCTCTAATGGTAGCATCTTTCAAAACTATAGCATAATACAACAATCAGGATTTTGACATTAATGTATTAAGATACAGAGCATTTCCATCACAAGAATCCCTCATGTAGATCTTTTATAGTCATACCCACTTCCCTCTTTCACCAACTCCCTTCATAACCCCTATCAACCACCAATCTGTTCTCCATTTCTATAATTTTGTAGTTTCAAGAATGTCATATAAATGGAATCATATAGTATATAACCTTTCAGAATTATTTTCTTCCCCACTCAGCATTATCCTCTGGAGATTTATCCATGTTGATGTATGTATCAATATTTTGATTCTCTTTATTGCTGATTAGTATTCTATGGTATGAATATACCACAATTTGTTTAACCATTCACATTGAAGAACATTTGGGCTGTTTGTCATTTTGAGTTATGAGCTATTAGAAATAGATCTGCCATAAACATTCATGTACAGTTTTTTTGTGTGAACATAAATCTTCATATCTCTGGGGTCAAGGCCCAAGAGTACAATTGCTGGATCTTGTGGTGGTTATATGTTTAATTTTTTTTTAAATATTTTATTGATTTTTTACAGAGAGAAAGGGAGAAAGATAGAGAGTTAGAAGCATCGATGAGAGAGAAACATCGATCAGCTGCCTCCTGCACATCTCCTACTGGGGATGTGCCTGCAACCCAGGTACATGCCCTTGACCGGAATCGAACCTGGGACCTTTCAGTCCGCAGGCCGACGCTCTATCTACTGAGCCAAACCGGTTTCGGCTATGTTTAATTTTTTAAAGTAACAACCAAACTTCCCCATAGTGGTTGTACCATTTTACATTCCTACCAGCAATTTATTAGTGATTCAGTTACTCCACATCATGGCAAGAATTTGGTGTTGTCATTATTTTTATTTTATTTTAGCCATTCTGATAAGCGATATCTCATTAAGAGTTTAGTTTGCATTTCTTTAACAGCTAATGATATTGAAATATTTTCAAGTACTTATCTACCATCTGTATATATTCTTTAATGAAACATGTTAATGTCTTTTGCCCATTTTTCACTTGGATTATTTTACTTTTTACTGTTGAGTTTGAGGATTCTTTATATATCTTAGATATTAATCCTTTGTTAGATATACGGTTTTCAAATCTTTTCTCTTAGTCTGTAGCTTGTCTTTTCATCTTATTAAAAAGGTCTTTTACAGAATAAAAATGAAATTTTGATAAACTAATATATCAATTTATTCTTTTATGGATTGTGCTTTTGGTGTCGTCTAAGTAAAATTTTTGTTTGGCCCTAGGTTTTAAAGATTTTTCTCCTATTTTCCCCCTAAAAGTTTTAAATTTTACAGTTTAAAATTAAGTCCATCACCCATTTGAGTTATTATTATTTTTTGTATAAGGAGTTAAATTTAGATATCTAGGTTAGGTTTTGTTTTTTTTTGAAAATTGTTTGAAAGTTTCCTGGCTCTTGGTATGATGGGTAATTTTCAACTGAAACCTGTACATTTTTGATTCTATGTTATGAGGCTCTAGATATTATATAAAACTTATGTTTTAGTTGGCATTGTATAATATCATTCTAGCAGGGGGAATAGGGTGCTGCCTCATTACTGCCAAGTGGAGGTAGGAGTCTAGGTTCGCCATTAGCCTCCATTGGCATCCAAGGAAGGTGATCTCCTCATTACTGATGAGCAGCGGTGTGAGTTTCAGCTCCCTATGTAGTCTCCACTGACACCTGATGGGGATGGCCTTGTTACTGCTGGGTGGTGATGACAGTCATGAATCTCTACTACCTGTTTCAAAAATTAAGGTGTTTGATTTGTGTGCTTGTCCAGATGAAGTGTTAGCCTCTCCAAGAGGGATTACATTTTCCTGAAAAAAAGTATTTTGAATCTGTTTTAGTGACTTAGCTGTATTCATTGATATTCCAGATGACGCCTTCCTAAACCACTTCACCCTCTACTCTCCTCTGCACCACAGCCTCAGGCTATACATCTCACCTCGCCTTGTCTTGCAAACACCAGTAGCTGTAGGAGATTTGGGCAGGGATGTGGATTACTCTATTAAACCCAATCACTGAATACACACATTGTCCTGCATACAGTGGGTCAGCAGCCTGACTATCACAGGTGAAAGCTGAACATTATAAGGAGCAACAAGCTGCAGAGCTTCCCTAGATCTACTAGTACAGTTCTCCTTGAGATGGATTAAATTCAAAATTGAAACCTGACTATATTTCCGTCTATAGAACCTACTCTCTGGAATAGAAAATTGACCACTATAATTTCTTTTAAGGACATTTGAAAGAGACCACAATTATGCCCAAAGGAACCATCATGCTATAAGAAGTTTGTGACCCCAGCCCCTGTAGCTTAAAGATATTATAGCTCTTATAATAGCCTGGATGCTACTTTATAGCCTCAGAGACCACCCATGTTATTTTGCAGGAATATAAATGGAAAGTTATTACATGAATGTTACTTGTAGAACTTGAACTGATGAGTATATTAGACACATACATCAGGAGAATGCAAACTCAAACAGGTTTGGCCAAAGGAGGAGAGCTGGAAAGAGAGCCCATGGTAAATTAGGAAGACAGATGAAGGTTAAAGGAAACCAGGATGAAGGTGTCTGCCATTATCTGAATATAATTATATATTTTTTTCAGCCAAACTCCACTGATAGGTCCTGCTTCCCCAGGGACTGTGCTTCTCAGGCAAGCAAGCTTGGAAGTCATTTGGTAAGAAATATTTCTTTCCTCTGACATGAGCAGTTAGGTGTAAACGATGACAGACATTTGCTTTGGGAGCAAGAGGTGCTGAGCTTAATGCCCAAATGGGGGGTAAAGGGGGACATATGTAATACTTTCAACAATAAAGGTTTTTTAAAAAATCTCTATCTTGCCAAATATAAGGCTACTCATCCTAAGGATGTCTCTCACATTAAATGATTCACATGATGCCAGGGAACTAATTTGGGGGAAAGAAGGCAGATTCTTAACTCGATCTCTCCTCTTCCAAGTGAACATAACCAAGCATCTTCTGAAATTTTGCCTCCTCCCTCCCAAAGCTTCCATGATTGACCAGAGGAGCAAAGATGTATTCATTTACCTCACCCTGATCTGAAATAAAATTCCATGAAAATGCTTCCATTTTTCATCCAATTGTGCACTTGCATTCAATTCTCTACCTGGCATAGTACCCAGCACTTAGCCACTGAGTAAACATTTGCTGTTATTTACTGAGTATTCACTATAAGTAGTCATTCTTTCATTGTACTAAGCATAATTGCAAATAATTATTTGTTTAATGACTGTCTTCCTCACTAGACTGTGAGCATCACAAGACCAGGATTGGAGTTTGTCTTATTCACAGCTGTCCTTTTAATGCTTACTGCAATGCCCCACACCTATTAAGACTAAATAAATATTAACTGAAGATAAGAACACCATGCACAAAGCACTATTTATCCATTTTCTCACTTTATCCCTAAACAACCTGTACACTTGGTAGTATTATCACTATTTTATAGGTGAGGAAAGGAGGCTCAAAGAGCTGCAATAACTTGCCTTAGGTCAGAGCCAGAATTCTGAGCATATGTTATCCTGCTTCTCTCTTTTTTAAAAATCCTCACCTGATTTCCATTGATTTTTAGGGAGAGTAGAAGAGAGAGGGAAAGACAGAGAGAAACATCAATGTGAGAGAAACACATTGATTGGTTGCCTCCTGCACGCACCCCAACCAGGGCCTGGGCTGGGGAGGAGCCTGCAACCAAGATACATGCCCTTGACTGGAATTGAACCTGGGACCCTATGATCCGCAGGCCTGCTCTATACACAACGCAAACCGGCTATGGCCTGCCTCCCTCTTTTTAAGTCTTGTTCCACTACTTACTAGCTGTAGCCTAGAAAAGTTTACAAAGTTTTTCAAGCCTCAGTTTTGTTATCTATAAACAAAGAAAAAAATGGTATGTATTTTATAGATTGTTTGTGAAGTCTGCTTGAGTTTATATATGTAAAGAACCTAGTTGTAGTGGTTGGTACAATCATTATTTAATAAAAGCTGCTACTCCTGTATTGTTATTGAATCAAATATGCAGACAAAAGTGACTGTAGCTAGGGAATGCCACCTGCTGCAAGCTCTCCCCACCTCTAAGATGGTACATTCCATTTCACCAGTTGGACATATCTCACATGACTTTCTGTGCCACTTTCATCAACCCTCACTCACCACATTCCATAAAACAGCTTGCTTTTGCTTAAAATTCAAATACAGAATAAGCAAAATATTTTAAAATTAATTCAATTACACAAGCAATTGCTCAATTTGAAATACTGCAACTTGCATGGTTTAAATTGAATAGCTCACATTATCAAGGAAATTGAAGGTTGGAGAAAAAAATGAAGACTGTTTCCTAGCCCATTAGAAAATGGAATTTCATCATCATGGATTTTTATTTCAATAGATAATAAAAATAAAACAGAGGAGAAAATGGAAAATTAGGCAGTCTCTTCTTTCTGTGTTGAAATATAATTTCAACAATTACACAACCACTTTATTTGCCACCTGTTGGTCTACACTGTTACTTCAGTTCTTGGCAGAAGATTCTAGACATACTCAGTCATAGACTATTACAAACAGCCAACATTTTGAACCACAGTGGCCTAGGTACACCTACTTACTCTAACACATTGGGGTTGCTGCACTAGTTTTAGCCTGGCTGCATATTGAAATCATTTGGGGTGCTTTTAAAAACAATGATACCTACCTCCACCTGAATTTCCATTCTGATTCAATTGATTATGAACACTGACTTTAGAGCTACTCTGCCTGGGTCTGGATTTCATTTCCTCTACTTACTATTTGGACAAATTAGTTAACTTCTCTTTATTTAAGTTTCCTTAGCATTAAAATGAGGATAATCATGGAGTTGCTACAATAATCAAATAATGTAATACATTGTCTGACACACAGTAGATGTTTCATAATATTAGCTATTATTAATAGCAGTAATCAAGTGTTTTAATTATTATACTTTAGTGTCTTGGAAGAGAAAGGAAAATTTGTAGAGCTTGCAACCCCATGTGAATGACAATGCTGAAATGGCAGCAGAGGTGTTCCATGCTTGAAATTTGTGAAAATAAAATCTCTTCACCGTAAGGTACTACTTCCAGGTAAATCAGATGATATGAGGTTGGCCATCTGGAGTCTCTTAATTTTATACATGGAAAACTAAAAAACCTAAATGTAACACATTTATATTAGAACAACCCTACTTATTTGTACTGTCATTGCTAGTTTCCCCTGGTTAAAAAAATTCTAAGGAAAGGACTTTAGAATAAAAAAATAAACAGCAATGTTGGAACTGTCGGGGTTCTTGTCATACTTGTCACCATTTCAGGGGGAGGAGGGAATAACCATTCTATTTGTGAGAGGGCAGACAGTACTATAGAAACTTCTCTGGGCTTTCAGACCACCCCTGCTTGCTCCTTGGTATAGGAGGATTTACTTAATCTGATTAGTAAAATTAGAATAAAATAAGTGCTCTTGCATGGCTTAACCTCTGCATTCTAGCTTTCAGGTCAGAATGTCCTTGAGTCGAGATGACTGTTTTTCTCTTACAAAGTGAGTAGAGCTTAGTTGGGGCACAAGGCACTGTTTTCCAGTGGCAGACCCACAGGCCCACCTTGCTTTTAATTTCTAGCTTACAAATGAATTGTGACATAGGCCATCATGCTCAGTGACATGGGCAGGTTAAGTAGTCTGCTCTGAGGACTCAATCTTCCCCACAGGTAGGTATGAAGGTACAGATTTGGAGCTGGAGATGGTAGGAAGCATCATTAGACCTTAGCCTCAAGCCACGTTCTTCAATCCAGCTTTACTTATAATAAAGCTGATAACACGTTTTTCCCCTCACATGGATTTTTGTGTTTGTTCTCAGTTTGATGCAGAATTGAGTGAAGAAACGCACTCACACTCACACTCTCAAACCCTAACAAATAGCAACAGTAACTGTAAGAATAGTATCTGAGTTTTCAAAACACTTCATTTAACAGATGTAGAAACTTGACTTGGGGTGGTCAACACACAATACAATATACTGATGATATATACCTTAAACCTATACGTTTTATTAACCAATGTAACCCTAATAAATTCAATAAAAATAAAAATGAATTAACAGGTGTGGAAAGCGAGGCTTTAAAAAGATTTCTGTGATTTACCAAGGGTGTTTCTCAGTCTCAAACTCCATTTCTAGCTTGAAATCAAAGGGTTTTCCACTGCATGACACACAAAAGAGATATTAGACCACATATACCCCTGGGCTAGTGTGCTACAATCATGTGATACTATTAACATGGGAAAGGCAGCTCCTCTAGGATATAGATACACTTTCTGGAGTTCAAATGAATCAATCACATGCCACAGTGCTAGCCAACTTGAAATGATTATGTAGGTCCAGTAACAATTAGTTCTGGTTCTGCCACTAATTAACCATGTGACTTTACACAAGTTCCATCTCTGGGTCTCAATTTCTTCATTTGTGAAAATGATGAAGTTAGACAAAGCTACCTTCAATTCTACAATACTATGATTCAACATCAACCAATAGACTATATTACCAACACGTGAAGCTGACTCACACTTTGAGTCTGCTGAGAGAACTCCTAATGTCAGTGGTTCTCAACCTGTGGGTTGCGAACCCTTTGGGGGTTGAAGGACCCTTTCACAGGGGTCGCCTAAGACCATCGGAAAACACATATTTTCGATGGTCTTAGGAACCGAGACACCGCTCCTCTATCCGTCTCCAGGCGGGTCCGCCCACATGTAGATACGCCCACATACAAGTACCCGGCGTATTAAAGGGTCGCGGCATTAGGAAGGTTGAGAACCACTGACTTAGGTGGAATGAAGTCACAAAATCATTCCAAAGCAATGCCATAGTTGAAGCAACTTATGAGAAAGTATTTGTACTTTTCTATCCTGCTTCTTTTGTGCCACCCTCAGTCACCTCTCCTGACAGTTCTTTTTTTATTTTTTTTTTATTGTTTAAAGCATTACAAATAGTAGAACATATGTCTCCCTTTTCCCCTATTGACCTCCCCCTGGCCTCCCCCACCCACCCGGCACATACCCTTGCCCGCCTAGTGTCTGTGTCCATTGGTTATGCATACAAGTCATTTAGTTGATCTCTTATCCAGCCCCCAACACTCCCCTGCCTTCCCATTAAAGTTTGACAGTCTGTTCGAAGCTTCTTTGTCTCTGTATCTATTTTTTTTATTGCTTAAAGTATTACAAAAAGTATTACATA
>NW_005364953.1:8204712-8205151 GCF_000412655.1 Myotis brandtii
TATCTTTCTCTGACTGGCTTATTTCACTTAGCATAATGCTCTCCAGTTCCATCCATGCTGTTGCAAATGGTAGGAATTCCTTCCTTTTTACCGCAGCGTAGTATTCCATTGTGTAGATGTACCACAGTTTTCTAATCCACTCATCTGCTGATGGGCACTTAGGCTGTTTCCAAATCTTAGCTATTGTAAATTGTGCTGCTATGAACATAGGGGTGCATCCTTTCTGATTGGTGTTTCAAGTTTCTTGGGATATATTCCTAGAACTGTGATTACTGGGTCAAATGAAAGTTCCATTTTTAATTTATTGAGGAAATGCCATACTGTCTTCCACAGTGGCTGCACCAGTCTGTATTCCCACCAGCAGTGCACGAGGGTTCCCTTTTCTCCCCATCCTCTCCAGCACTTGTCCTTTGTTGATTTGTTGATGATAGCCATTCAG
>NW_005364953.1:8205277-8206492 GCF_000412655.1 Myotis brandtii
TGCTGTTTTGTTGATGGTTTCTTTTGCTGTGCAGAAGCTTTTTATTTTGATGTAGTCCCATTTATTTATTTTCTCCTTAGTTTCCATTGCCCTAGGAACTGTATTGGTAAAGATACTGCTACGACATATGACTGCTATTTTGCTGCCTATGGTGTCTTCTAAGATTTTTATGGTTTCTTGTCTTACATTTAAGTATTTTTTTAATCCATTTTGAGTTTATTTTTGTGTATGGTGTAAGCTGGTGGTCTAGTTTCATTTTTTTGCATGTATCTGTCCAATTTTCCCAACACCATTTATTGAAAAGGCTGTCTTGACTCCATTGTATGCTCTTGCCTCCTTTGTCAAATACTGATTGAGCATAGTGGCTTGGGTAAATTTCTGGGTTCTCTGTTCTGTTCCATTGGTCTATATGTCTGTTCTTGTGCCAGTACCAGGCTGTTTTGAGAACAGTGGCTTTGTAATATCGCTTGATATCTGGTATTGTGATCCCTCCAACATTGTTCTTTCTCTAGATTGCTGCAGCTATTCAGGGTCTTTTTTTATTCAATTGAATTTTTGGAGAGTATGTTCTAGGTCTTTGAAATATGATGTTGGTATTTTAATGGGGATTGCATTGAATCTATAGATTGCTTTGGGTAGTATGGACATTTTCATGATGTTGATTCTACCAATCCATGAACACAGTATATTCTTCCATTTGTTTATGTCTTACTCTATCTCTTTTTTCAACATCCTGTAGTTTTCCAAGTACAGGTCTTTTACCTCCTTAAATTTATTCCTACGTATCTTAATTGTTTTGTTGCAATGGTAAATGGGATTTTTTAAAATAGTTTTTCTTTCTGTGAGTTCATTATTGGTGAATAAAAAAGCTATAGATTTCTTGGCATTAATTTTGTATCCTGCTACATTGCCAAATTCATTTATTAAGTCTAGTGGTTTTTTGATTGAGTCTTCAGGGTTTTCAAAGTACAATATCATGTCATCTGTGAATAATGACAATTTTACTTCTTCTTTTCCAATTTGGATGCCTGTTATTTCTTCTTCTTGTCTTATTGCTATGGCTAGCACTTATAGTACTATGTCAAACAAGAGTGGTGAAAGTGGGCATCCCTGTCTTGTTCCTGTTAGGAGAAATGGTTTTAGTTTTTGCCCATTGAGTATGATGTTGGCTGTAGGTTTGTCATATAAGGCTTTTATTATGTTGAGGTATGATTC
>NW_005364953.1:8208672-8209822 GCF_000412655.1 Myotis brandtii
CAAACTGCCCGCAGCCCCTTGCTCCTGTTGGCCCTGCCCCAATCGGCCTCCTGCCCTGGCCAGCCCGCCCCCGATGGACCCCATCAGGGCAGGCAAGCTGGACCCCACCAATGCACGAATTTGTGCACTGGGCCTCTAGTCAATAATAACCTTAAATGTAAATGGATTAAATGCTCAAATCAAAAGAAATAGGGTACATGAATGGATAAGAAAAAATAACCCATATATTTGCTGTCTACAAGAGACCCACCTCAGAACAAGGATTTACACAGACTGGTAGTGATGGGATGGGAAAAAAAAAATTCAGGCAAATGGAAATGAGATAAAAGCTGGAGTAGCAATACTTATATCTGACAAAATAGACCTCAAAGTGAAGGTCATACCAAGAGATAAAGTGGGCCACTTCATAATACTAAAGGTAGCAATTCACAAGAGGATATAACTCTCGTAAACATATATGCACCCATACACGAGCAGCCCATTACATAAAAAAAACTTCTGGAAGATATCAAGGGAGAGATCCACAGCAATAAAATCATAGTAGGGGCCTTTAATACCCCACTGACACCACTGGATATATCACTAAACAAACAAAAAAACAGCAAAGAAATAGCAATCCTAAATGACTCACTAGAGCAGATGGACTTAATCGACATCTTTAGAACATTTCACCCCAAAGCTACAGAATATACATTCTTCTCAGGTGCACACGGGACATTTTCAAAGATAGACCACATATTAGGACACAGGCAAAGTCTTTTCAAATTCAACAAGACTGAAATCATATCAAGCATCTTCTCAGTTCACAATGGCATAAAATTAGAAATCAACTACAATAAAAACAATGAAAAAAATCAAACACTTGGAGGCTAAATAGCATGCTATTAAATGATGATAGTTACTAAAGAGATCAAAGAAGAAATAAAAAGCATCCTGGTAATAAATGACAATGAAAATACAGCAATCCAAAATCTATGGGACACAGTGAAAGCAGTCCTGACAGGGAACTTCATAGCTCTACAGGCCTACCTCAAAAAACAAGAAAAACTGGTAATTATCTAACCCTGCAACTTAAAGAATTAGAAAGAAAGCAACAAAAATTTCCCAGAGTAGGCAGAAGGAAAGAAATAATAAAGATCAGAGTGGAAAT
>NW_005364953.1:8209931-8231286 GCF_000412655.1 Myotis brandtii
AAGATCAATGAAACCAAGAGCTGGTTCTTGGAAAGCATAAACAAGATTGCATATTTGTTCATGCAAGGGGCCACAGGTGTTCCAGTCATTCTGGGTGGGGCTGGGCAGGGCAAGGGACCACAGGTGTTCCAGTCATTCTGCCATTTGGTCTATTTGCATATTACCGTTTTATTATATAGGATGCCTGTGTTCTTTCTTCCCTTTCTGTTTCTTGTATTTATAGCAGTCCCTTTAGCATTTATTGCATTGCTGGCTTGGTGGTAATAAACTCCCTTAGCCTTTTTTTTGTCTGTGAAGCTCCTGATTTCACCTTCAATTTTGAATGATAGCCTTGCTGGTTATAGTATTCTTGGATTCAGTCCCTGGGTTTGCATCATTTTGTATATTTCATTCCATTCCTTTCTGGCCTGATGAGTTTCTGTTGATAAATCATTTGATAGTCTAATGGGAGATCCCTTGTAGGTAACTTTCTGTCTCTCTCTGGCAGCCTTTAGTATTCTTGCTTTTTCGTTGATGTTTTCCAGTTTAATTATGAGGTGTCTTGGTGTTGGTCTTTTTGGTTTCATCTTGTTTGGTACTCTATGTGCTTCTTAGGCTTGTATTGCTTTTTTACTCCCAATGTCAGGGAAATTTTCTGTTATTATTTCTTCAAACAGGTTTTCTATTCCTTGTTCTGCCTCCTCTCCTTTTGGCACCCCTATTATGCAGATGTTGTTTTGTTTCGTGTTGTTCCAAAGCTCTCTTAGGCTCTCCTCCTGCTTTTTAAGTTTTCTTTCCAGTTGCTGCTGTGGTTGTGTGGTTTTTTCTACCTTGTTCTCTAGCTCACTGATGCGGTACTCAACTTCTACTAGTCTACTGTTGAAGCTTTTCATTGTGTTCTTCATTGCAGCTATGTCATTTTTCATCCTCTCTTGATTCCTTTTCATGTTGGTGACATTCTCATTCAGCTCCTCATAATTCTCATTGAGTTGCATTTATCTTACAGACGTTTAAGCATCCTTATAACCATTACTCTTAATTATTTCTCTGTCCAGTTACTTGCCTCCATTTCATTTAACTCCTTTTCTGGTGATTTTTCTTTTTCTTTCCTTTGGGGATTGTTTTTTTTGTCTCCCCATTTTTTGCTGTACTGTTTTAATTGTTTCTATGTCTTAGATCCAACTGCTTTGCTACCCAGATTCTTTTGGGGGTGGTGCTATGTAGTTGGTGGTTTTGGGGAACCAGTGGTGCAGTCTCATAGATCCCCTGGGCTTGGTGATCTAGTGGAGCCCCCTACTTGAGCTATTTGTGTTCTGCTGATGTAGTTGGGTTTTGAATGTTGGTTTCTTGTTTGTGGATGAAGTCTCGCCATGGATTGTCTGGCAATGTGACTCATCCCAGGTTTCATTGTGCAAGCTGTTGTGGATGTGATCATGGTTTCAGCTCTTGTGGAAAGGGCTGTCTGAGGTCTCACTGGTATGTGTTCACTGTGATTTCCTGGAGTTCATGGCCTGGGAAGAAGGTGTCTTGGGGCCTGAGGCTCAGGTACTGTGAATTTGGATTGTATGTGACACTTGCTGGGGTAGTGTCACTCTGTAATTCACTATGAGGGTCCTGGGGCCAATGACTGTGGGGGGGGCAGTTGTCCCGTAGTCCGTGGTTGAGGCAGTGGGACTCTGGGCCAAGTGATTTTCCTCTGCAAATCACGAGGGTTCCAGGAACCAGCAGCTGGGGATATGGGAGTCTCAGTTTCTGTAGCTGAAGCTGTGTGACCTGGTCCAGGAGGTGAGTCCTCAGTAACTCACCAAGGTGTCCAGAAGAAGGCAGCCTGGAGGAGGAAGTTGTGGATCCTGCTGAGGGGGCCGTGCACCCTTGGTTGTGGAGGCACACACCTAGTAGCAGCTCTCAGAGGGGCCCAAGAGCTGTCTGCTGGGGTGGTGGGCTCAAGGGGCCTGTGTGCTGGAGTGGTGAGACTATGGAGACTGGATGCTGGTAGTCAGGGAGGTGCAAGATCCAGCTTCTGCTACAGGAGCCCTGTGCCCTTGGTTGGTTATGCTTGTGCCTTGCAGTGGTTCACAGAGGTACTCAAGAGCTGTCTACTGAGGCGGCAGGCTAGGGGAGGTCTGTGCACTTGAGCAGCACAACTGTGGCATCTGAGGTTGGCAGCCAGGGCGGGGGAAGCCTGAGTTTTTGCTACAGGAGCCGTGTGTCCTTGGTTGGATGTGCACGTGCCCAGTGGCCGCTCCCAGAGGCACCAGTAAGCCCCCTACCAGGGCAGGGAGTCAGGGGGTCCTGCGTGCGCTGGTTTGGTGTGACTGCAGTGTCTGGAGGTTGGCAGCCGGGGCAGGGGAAATCCGAGTTTTTGCTCCAGGGGCCGTGTGCCCTTGGCTGAATGCGTGCATGCCCAGCAGCAGCTGCCAGAGGCACCAGGAAGCCGCCTTTGGGGTTGGGGAGTCAGTGGGTCTCGCACATGCTGGTTCTGTGCGACTGTGGTGTATGGAGATTGGCAGCCAGGGTGGGGGAAGTCCCACTTACTGCTGTGGGAGCCATGCACCCTTGGAGGTGGACATCCTAGGGTCTTCAAGTCTGCAGGCCAGGCAGCAGGACTTTGGCTGGTGTAGCTGCAGAGTCCCAGGCAGTTTCCAAGGCCAGTCTGGGTGATGGTGATAATGAGTTCCTAGAGGCAGCCACTCTCCCATTCAAGATGGCATGGGCTCCATGCCTGAGCCCAGCATCCTGGGTAATGCTCATAGCAGTAGCAGGGGCTCCCTGTCCAGGAGAGTCTGGTCTGCCATCCCCTGATACTCCTGCAGGACCTAACTGTCCTTCACTCACTCACACACACACCACACATGTCCACACACTCCTCTTTCACCCGCTCACTCACTCACACCCTCTCCCTCACCTCCACCCTGCCACCTGCCATCTTTTCAGTCTCCTGACAGTTCTTGAAGATGAAAAAATTCACACTGAGTTTCTATCAGACTTGAGAAAGAAAGAAGTCAGAATACCTTTTTGATCATCTAGCTATCAAAATAAGGTTTTATTTGAGACTGTAATCACATAAAAATGTCCAAAGACTAAAGAAAATGAGTAGGGTTATTAGTCTATCTACTCTTTTTCGTATTGTAATTTGATCTGAAGGAACAATAGGCTCTTCTTGCCTTTGGCAATATAATAATTCAGCTTATATTCTAGAAATACTACACACCAAAATATAAAATGTTGACATTTTTCTCACTTTAAAAACAATCAGTGCTGCCCTAGCCAGTTTGGCTCAGTGGATAGAGCGTCAGCCTGTGGACTGAAGGGTCCTAGGTTTGATTCTGGTCAAGGGCATGTACCTTGGTTGCGGGCACATCCCCAATAAGGGGTGTGCAGGAGGCAGCTAATCGATGTTTCTCTCTCATCGATGTTTCTAACTCTCTATGTCTCTCCCTTCCTCTCTGTAAAAAATCAATAAAATATATTTTTAAAAAATCAATGCTTTCGTTTATGGATTTCAAAGTATATCTATCTATATATAAAAGCCCAGTGACCAGAATGGTGGAATGACCAGAACAACCGGAACGACCAGTGGCTATGATCCAGGCCTCGATCATGCCCCCTCCCACCGGCCAGGCCCCCAATCAGTCCCCAACACCTTGATCGGGGTCAGGGCTACGGGTCAACCACCTGCGGCCTCTCCCCCCAGCTGGCCCAGCCCCCGATCAGCCCCCAACACCCCGATTTGGGGTAGGGCTGCGACCAGCCAACCACCCGTGGCCCCGATGGGCCCCTATTGGGGTGGACTGGCCAGACCCTGCCCATGCACAAATTCATGCACCGGGCCTCTAGTGTGAAATAAAAGTCTCAGCCCTGTGATTCTGAGTTAAATCAAAGGGCTGTACGTATCATAGAAAAGTTTCTGGGTTCATTGTCCCTCTTTTAGGTAAGAGAGGAAAAAAGTACTCCCAGGCCAATGAATGCTTATCTCATTTTTATATTTCTCTTCCAAGTGGACTTAAATAACTTCCCCTGATAACTCATTCCAATATAATTCTTCCTTCTGTCTGACTGAAATTCTCCATGCTGCTCTGCAGGCCCACTTCCTTTTATTAATCTAGCATTAGCAGTACTGGAATTGTTCACTGTGTTTCATATTGTCAAGTCTCATTTTGAAATTCTAAAGGAAATCTTGAGAACTGAGTTAGGGGTCTATAATCAAGTTTAGATACAACCTAGAGGTCCTTATCACTTCATTACATTCCAGGTGATGCTAGTGCTCCTTAGCCAAAGTCATTTCTCCTCTCTGGTTATTAGCACCTCATCTGTAAAATGGAATTAATATGAAAAGAATCACCACACCAATTAAGAGAAAGAATCACCACAACAATGAAAATTATTATTGCATCAAAAGGTATTCCTGCAGATATTTAACTCTTGGGATTCAATCATTATTACAAATTGAAAATGGCTGAAGATCCCTCTTTTCATACTGAGCTATTAATCTTTTACATGCACTTTGCAATTCTGCTTAGTACTAGGCATCACATATTTAAGTAAAAACCTATCTTTCAATACAGGCCTATGAGAGAAGACAATGGAAATAGGACTATATTTACATCTGATGATTACTCTGGTATCATAATTATCCCCATGTTAGTTGCCCCTCTTTAAGAGAATTGACACCTTTGAGTATTAGTGATGTTGCTTAAAATAATGTATTCAATTTTAGTCATCATCTGGTTGTCCTCATGGATTCTTCCACTTTGTGTGGAAGTATCTGAGAAGAGGTTTGATATCTCTTATTCCTACAAATCCATGTGGCTCTCAAACCAGGAGACAGCTCGAATCTTATGGACAGGGAATTGGCATTACAATTTGATAAGGGTTTTAACATTCTTCTACTCTTTGGCCATAGAGTATCATCCGTATGAGTGGAATCATTGCAATCATTGACAATTTTGTGTAGCTGCAGCATCACTGAGGAAACCTTTCCATGGGGAAAAATGAAACTTGAGCAAATACACTTTGAAGAATTCTGAGCTTACCTTAAGATAAGAGCTGCAAAGCAGCCAGATGCACAAAGAAAAAGATTTTGGTCAAATATTGCAGTAATATCTAATCCAGATTACAGATCTACTTCACAGAGGAATTGGGACAGGACACCCAAACTCTACCTATCAGTTTCTGTTGGCCATGGAGTTTCATCTAGTAAAGAGCCAAGGATCCCATTAGGGCAAGGTATTCTCTTCACAATCACCAGATTTGATTTGTGGCTGCTCTAAGGATGTAATTTCACAAATGTCTGAAGTTTGACCTTTAGGGAGAAGTGAGTCAGTCAGTTGATCAACAATAGATAGCAAGTGCTCAGTTTTGCACACAGCTCCACCTTGGGATGACAAGAGAATAGAGAAGATTAAGGCAAAGGGAAAGCAATTCTTCAGCCAAATATGTGATCAATCAACAAATATTTCTTGAGCATCTACTGTGTGCAAGACATATGAGTCAGGGGCCTTTCTAATAAGGAGCTGAAGACTGAGTTGAAAGACTAAAACATATTTGTATGAACAGAAAACCAATAGTTCAAGGTGGTCTATAATCAGTGTCAAGTGATTGATAAGAATATAATGATCAGGGGTAACAGAGATACAAGTGAATAATTCACCTAGGACAGTGGTCGGCAAACTCATTAGTCAACAGAGCCAAATATCAACAGTACGATTGAAATTTCTTTTGAGAGCCAAATTTTTTAAACTTAAACTATATAGGTAGGTACATTGTTATTAACTTAATTAGGGTATGCCTAAGCTGGCCTTTGCTAAAAACGTCCTCAATCTGATTGAGGTATGTTCGCTGAGGTCGAACCCTTCCAACTCTCCCATCCACACTCATCTTGTATACTTGTTTTGTCTATCTCCTTTCGTTCATCCTCTCTATATATCCACCCCCCACTTCTTCTAAGGCCACTTCTTCAAAATAGACTCGCCCAGGCCCAAAACCGCCTTCTGCGCATGGGCCACGAAGTTTCAATCGCACTGTACGCACGCCCGCACGTGGTATTTTGTGGAAGAGCCACACTCAAGGGGCCAAAGAGCTGCATGTGGCTCACGAGCTGAGATTTGCCGACCACTGACCTAGGATGATCAAGAAGGCTTCCTGCCCAGCCAATATGGCTCAGTGGTTGAGTGCTGACCAACCTATGAACCAGGAGGTCGGGTTTGATACATGTCCGGATTGCAGGCTTGATCCCCAGTAGGGGGCGTGCAGGAGGCAGCCAATCAATGATTCTTATCATTGATGTTTTTCTCTCTCTCTTCCTCTCTGAAATCAATAAAAATATATTTTAAAAAAGAAGACTTCCTGGAGATGGTAGGATGTGTACTAGGTGCTGTCAGTTGGACAGGATTTTAATAGGTGAAAGAAGAGGAAGGGCATGCTATGAAAAGGAAATGGCATGAACAGATACTGTAGTTGGCAGGCACAGTGCCTATTTGAAGAAAGTAGCAGATAACCTTGGATGAAATGGAAGACTTGTTTAGGGGATTAGCAGGGGGAAAAAGCTGAATTGAAAGAACCATGGCATCTCAGAGTTTTGAGGGATCTTAAAAATGATCAAATCCAAGCTCTGCTCACTTTATTCTCACACAAACATAAATTTCCCTATTGTGACACCAATGTTTAATTTAGATTTTAGTACTGGATCCAGATTCCTAATATCTACAGACATAGTAATTATTGCATAATAGTTAAGCTTTGGAGTTGGAGGCCTGACCAAAGTACTTGCTAGGTGTTCATCTTTGGGTATTATTTAACCCTTATTTCTTCCCCTATAAGTATGGATAATAATACAATTAAAGTGGAGGAAGGAAGAAAAGGAGAAAGAATGCTTGAAGGAGACAAAAGAAAGATGACTCTGCAAAGTGTATTGCCAAGGAAGGCAGAAGTAGAGAGAATTCAAAGGAGAGATTAATAGCATCAAATTTAGCAGACAGGTCAAGGTGGTTGAGACCTGCCAAAACGCCACTTACTTTGACAATTTGGAGGTCACTTAGTGACCTTTAAGAAATTACTTTTAGTATAAAAGAAGAAAGGCAGTTTGCAGAAAACTGTGAGATAGGAGGGATGGGAAAGGAAGAAAAAAAATGTGTAGTGAATGACTGGAGCTGCAGGCAAAGACTCCTCCCTAATTTGCAGTGATGACAGAAAGGGAGAGAGACAGGGAGAACAAGTGGGGGAGGGGATGGAGGAGGGAGAGGGAGAAGGAGAGGGAGAGAGAGAAAGGACTTTGAGTCCATTGGGTCACAGGGATGAGGGATGTAATGGCTCCATGTGTATCTCAGCTTAGAACTGAAATGGATGATAGCTCCTGTAAGAACTTCCATCCCTAGCTTTTCTCCTTGCCAAGATGCAATGAATGGTGACAAAGGAAAAAGGAGTTTCTACTTTACAAACGATCTTCCCTCTTCCTTTTATCTAGCACTACATAGGAAGAAAATACTATTATAAAGCAATCTGCACATTTATAATTCCATAAGATTGCTAACTGAACAATTATAAGAGACTCCCTGTATATTAAAATCTCATTAATTTGGGCTACAGTAATTTGAAATTTGTGGTAATTTAACCTGGGCTAGTTACCTTTGTACTTACAAAGAAAGGGTTCAGTAAACAAATAGTGTGAAAAAGATTTTTAGGGAGCTAATTTTGCCTGCCAGGAGCCCATTTCGCCTATTTTAAAGAACACACTGTTTTTTAAGAACTTCAGCCTATTCATTATTTGAATGCAAATTGATTCTGTTTATTATAGATTAGCATAACCTACTGCTAAAATCCTATATCAACAACAGATACTTTGGTCTCACTGAATATGATCATTAGAAATAAAACTGCAATTGTTTAAAGTTCATTCACAGTTCAGATTAATGCATATCCTCTTTCCTCACCCTCATGAGTTAAATACAGTTCAGGAGGTATTACTCTCTAGCTCAGTGGTTCTCAACCTTGGCTGCACATTAGAATCACTTGGGAATCTTTTTTTTAAATCTCTAAACAATAGTGCTTTATTGATGAAAGGTTCGTTTCAATGGATACAAAATGACTGTGTAAAATTTTTTCAAAATAATTCTATAGGTAAAGAGTATGGCTTAGTAAAAGAACAGTTATCTAGTAGCAAAACTATTTCAGTTTGAACAACGGGGAAAAAAAATTTAAAAGTATAAAGGTGTAGGTCCACCCATCTTGCATAACCATTACTAGGTGCAGTCAGCCCCAAATAGATTTACTCAAACACACACAAGCTTACACAGATCACTTGCAAATGTCCCCTGCCTCCCTTTAAACAGCTTTTATTAGCAGTTAATAAGTACCAAAATAACCCAAGTAATTGGCTTTGATGGTACTGTCAAGTCATGGAACACTTTTTCTTGTTGAAAACTTTGCAAAATATGCCTAAACCTAAAGCTTTTGACCATTCACAATAGTTAACAGTGAGGGGCCAAGTTAGCAAAAACACCGATTATTTTCTGTAGTACACTTTTGTAACTAACATATTTTGGCCTCATGTTATTTTTTGACCAAAACCAAAAAACCCTCCTCATTCTCAGATTAAGCATTTTCTCTATTTTAACCCCTCCTGTTATAGCAAAATGAAAATAGTGAACCAGCACCTGCTCCCTCCAGGTCTCTTTTCATCTGTAACTTTCTTTTTCAACTTCAGTAGAAATGTTGAATAAAAGCAGGCCTTGGAGCATCAGCACCCTGGGAGTGCAGAGTGTGAGTGCCACAGTGGAGGATGAAGACATTCCAGGAGGGAATGGAAGGGCCAAGGCCACAGAGCACAGAGAACCCACCAGAAGCGGCTTTGACTGGCAGTACCTGCAAATGGCCCATGGTGTAGTTTTGAAGTGTTTTTTCATTCTTACATGATACATGGAGAAATTTGTATTACACATAACGAAGGAAATGACGATGGCTAAAAATGGGCAACATAGTCCACACACACATAAAAAAATGACTACTGCGATTTCCCTGTCTTCAGAAAACCATTCAAAAAAGAATTAAAGGAAAGCCAAATCTGATTTTGGCACCCACCTACCCACCAAAGGACCCCATTTCCACTCCTGAGGCAGATCTTCTACACCTTTAGTTACAGAAATATATTAAAGTGCAGTATAAAAATACAAAAGGTCAGTTTCTGAACAGATCAACTGCTAATTTTCTTTAAAAAGTTGACTTAGTGGAGTAAAAATAGTTTATTGACTTTCATTGTGTTGATAAGAATCTTAGTTGCAATATGAAAACTGGAGCTCATGGATACTCTGACTTTTTCCATAGCAGAGTATAACCAGTATTAGTGGAAAACACTATAAAAAGTGGCTGTAACAAGTTCTCCCTGCCCAGTGGTTTAAAAAATGACCTAGTATAAGAATGTAGAAATTTCTAAAATTTACCCCTAAAAGCCTGTTTTTAGAAGAAAGCTACTTCAGTATAAGCATATATCTCATTACATGATTATTTTTCATTTGGTAAACAGATGAATGTGCAGATGAATTAACGGTATTGTATTGTAGCAGCAAAACTGGTCTTGGGTGTTGTGATCAAACAGAAAGGAAGGCAGGGAAGAATCTCCACATGGTGCTCCAGGTAAGTAAATGGCCGGGTACCTTCTATGTCATTAGATGCATATCTCTACCACTCAGAATATTTGGGGTAAATAACTAATCAAGAGTGCTCCTCCATGACTAGTTGGTTAGGCCAGTCAAATCATTTTAACATACATGCCGACTGATCCCTGGAAATGAAATCTAACATTAGTGGTTAGTTAAGGTGAAAGAAAATGAAAATGCAAAGTTCACTCACAAAATATAAAGTCTACCCTCTAGTAATGAATATAAATGTTAAAAGTACTTCATACAAAAGAACACATCAACAATTTTTTAAAAAATTAAATTCTTGGGCCACAGGCACTGTAAAGTGTGAATGCTCACTTCTCCAACAATTTCTTGAAAACACAGAGCTGTATTTCTCATTTGGAATACTTTCTTTATCTTGCAAAACGTTTTCTGAAAAAAGAAAACAACATGTTTAAGAAACAGAATTTCCGGAGGATGAGGCCCAGAAATCAGGATTTTAAAAAGATTCCCAGGTGATTCTAATGTGCAGCCAAGGTTGAGAACCACTGCCTTAGAGCAACCAACACAGATGTCTTAAATTCTGTAACTCTCTCCATAGCAAGTTCTCTTACAGCTGATTTAACTGTTAACATATTAATCTGCCAAACCAACTTGGGGAGATGGTGGGTTGTTTTTTGTTTTTTTTTAAGTTCCTAACCGATAAGGAGAAAACAGGCTGCTACTTGAAAGGACACTGAGAGAAACTAGAAGTGACTGCAGACTGCAGAAAGGAGACAGGACATGTGTAAAATGTGCCTGTAAATAAATTTAAAAACACCAGTCTAGGACAATTTAGTGTAGAGTTACAAGACCATATTCCTTACAAAACCCTGAAAACCATAATAGAGTATTACAGTGCAGTACAATAGCTAATGACTAAAATTATGCCTCGAAATGATCAAAGTTTAGATTATGTTAAATATATGCTTTAAAAAGGCATATAAGTTTATAGTGGGGTGATCACTTACTAAGGTATATAAATGTCTAATCACTATGTTGTATACCTGAAATTAATATAATAATATATGTCAACTGTAATTGAAAAATACATTTATTTTTAAATGGCAGATATGTTTATACACACGTACATATGATTTGTAACCATAATGGTTCACCTGGAAATGTTAAATGTGCTGATGTTTAAAAAGATGAAGTTCATAATATCTATATCTTAACTAATAATAGACAAACATGTAAATTGACCATCCCTCAGCTATGCTCACCAGCCAATCAAGAGAGTATGCAAATTAACCCAACAAAGATGGTGGTTAATTTGCATACGTAGGCGTGAAGCAGCGGAGCAGGAGCAGTGAAGACTGAAGGCTCCGGCTGGCGCGAAGGCCTGGGTCCTGGGTGCCGGAGGAAAACTGGTGCCAGCAGCCAGGGGAAGGGAAGGCCTATTGCATGAATCTCTTCGTGCAATGGGCCTCTAGTATATATAAAAACAGGGAATATGCTAATTAGCCGAGTGTCACCACCGCTCAGGAGGAGCTGCATGTGCAGATGGCAGGAGGGAACTGCGTGCAGCCCCCACCCCAGCAGCCATGGAGAGGCTAGGGCTGGGTGAGGGCCGGAGCAGAGACACAACACACAGGAGCGCCTGCCCCCACCACAGCGGACACAATGCGGCGGCCCGGGGAGTGCTCAGAGCAGCCACTGCGCAGCTCGGAGCACGCCCCCACCCCAGCGGACACAACGCTAAGGCCTGCCAGCACTATGCAGGTCAGGCACAGGTCCGGCCCCCCATGGAGTGCCTCCTCTCACGGCAGGAGGTGGGGCGCCTCCTCGTGCGATTTCAATCGCACGCTGGGCCTCTAGTTATCATATAATAATAACAAAATAAAAGCAACATTTATGCAGTGATTAATATGTGCAGATATCAAGCTCTTTTCCTGTGTAATTTAATTAAATTCAACTAACAATGCTAAGAGGTAACTTTTATTTTTATTTTCACTTTTTAAAAATTAAATTTTGGGGGTAACATTGGTTAATAAAATTAAATAGGTTTCAGGTTAACAATTCTATAATACATCATTTGTAATACTGTATTGTGTGTTTACAACCCAAATCAAGTCTCCTTCCATCACCATTTATTGCCCCTATATCCTCTTCTACTTCCACCCACCCCCTTTCCCTCTGGTAATCACCATACTGTTGTCTGAGTATGAGGTGTTTTTTTCTTTTCTTCTTAATCCCTCCACCTTTTTCACAAAGCACAGTAACACCCTCCCCTCTGAGAGCATTATGCTAAGTGAAATAAGCCAGTGAAGAGAAAGACAAGTACCATATAATTACATTCATATATGGAATCTAATGAACCAAATAAACTAACAAACAAAATAGAAACTGACTCATAGAATTTTTTAAAATAAAAAAGTAGGTTTGAGTATCATTTCTACTTTAGAGTTGATGAAAATGAATCTCACAGAGGTTAAGGAACCAAACCAAAGCCACAGAGATAGACCTAGGATTAGAACTCAGACCAGTTTTTTGGCTATACACTATGACTTTCCAGTGATCCAGAAAATTCAGCTTTCTAAGAAACATTCTTTTCTTGAGGTGTCCAGCTAGCTAATATTTTACTGTATTTTTGTTTTCCAAATTTGTATTTAACAAACATTTTGATTTATACCTTGGTACTGGCACAAGAACAGGTATATAGATCAATGGAACAGAATAGAGACCCCAGAAATCGACCGATGCCATTATGGTCCATTAATATTTGACAAAGGAGAAAATAGCATACAGTGCAGTAAAGATAGCCTCTTTTAAAATGGTGCTGGGAAAACTAGACAAGTACATGTTTAAAAAAATGAAACTAGACCACTAACTTATACCATACACAAGAATAGCTTAAAATGGATAAAAAACTTAAATGTAAGTCGTGAAACCATGAAAATCCTAGAAGAAAGGGGGTGCAGCAAAATATCAGACATCTCACATAGTATAATTTTTGCTGATACATCTCCTAGGGCAAGAGAAAAAAAGGCAAAAATGAACAAATGGGACTATGTCAAACTAAAAAAAAGCTTCTGCACAGCAAAAGAAACCACCAACAAAATGAAAAGGAAATCCACTATATGGGAGAACATATTCACCAATGATAGTCCTGATAAGGGGTTAATTTCCAAAATATATAAAGGACTCATACAACTCAACAAAAGGAAGATGAACAATCCAATTAAAAAATGGGCAAAGACTTAAATAGACACTTCTCCAAAGAGGACATACAGATAGCCAATAGACATATGAAAGAATGCTCAATGTCACTAATAATCAGAGATGCATATTAAAACTACATCCTGCCAGAATGGCTGCCATCAATAAATCAACAAACAACAAGTTCTGGCGAGGATGTGGAGAAAAGGGAAACCTCATGCACTGTTGTCAGGAATGCAGACAGGTCCAGCCACTATGGAAAAGAGTATAGTTTCCTCAAAAAATTAATGATGGAACTGCCATTTGACCCAGTGATCCCACTTCTAGGAATATATCCTAAGAATCCTGAAACACCAATCAGAAAGAATATTTGCACTTCTATGTTCTTAGCAGCATTATTTACAATAGCCAAGATATGGAAACAGCCCAAGTGCCCATCAGTAGACGAATGGACAAAAAAGCTGTGGTACATTTACACAATGAAATACTACACAGCTGTCAAAAAGAAGGAAAATTTACCCATTGTGAAAGCATGGAGGGACCTGGAGAGTATTATGCTAAGTGAAATAACCCAATCAGAGAAAGACAAATATTACATGATCTCACTTATATGTGGAATCTAATGAACAAATTAAACTGATGAACAAAATAGGTCCAGAGGCATGGATGCATGCAAAGACTGACAGAACTCAGAGGGGAAGAGGTTTTGAGGAACAGGAAGAAATTAACGAAAGAACTTATATGCATACTAGTGGCCTGGTGCACTAAATTCGTGCATGGAGGGGGGGTTCCCTCAGCCCAGCCTGCACCCTCTCCAATCGGGGACCCCTTGGGGGGATGTCCTACCGCCAGTTTAGGCCTGATCCCACAGGATGTCCCTCTCGCAATCTGGGACTGCTGGCTCCTAACCGCTCACCTGCCTGCCTGCCTGATCGCCCCTAAATGCCTCTGCCTGCCTGCCTGCCTGATTGTCCCTAACCCTTCTGCCTGCTTGTCTGATCGCCCCTAACTGCCTCTGCCTGCCTGCCTGATCGCCCTTAACTACTCTCCCCTGCCAGCCTGATCTTGCCCCCAACTGCCCTCCCCTGCAGGCCTGGTTGCCCCCAACTGCCCTCCCCTGCTGACCTGATCTTGCCCCCAACGGCCCTCTCCTGCCAGCCTGATCTCATCCCTAACGGCCCTGCCCTTGCCAGCCTGGTTGCCACCAACTGCCCTCCCCTGCCGGCCTGATCTTGCCCCCAAATGCCCTCCCCTGCAGGCCTGATCTCACCCCCAACTGCCCTCCTCTGCTGGAAAATTTGGTTCTGATTGGTCGGTTTCTAAGTCAGTCAGAGTCAAAGGCTCCACCTCCTAGGCAGCTGTTGGTTCCTCAGTCGACCCAGATTTGGTTCTGATTGGTCAGTTTCTATGCCAGTCAGCGTCAAAGGCTCCACCTCCTAGGCAGCCATTGGCTCCTCACTCTTCACCCAGATTTGGTTCTGATTGGTTGGTTTCTATGCCAGTCAGCGTCTCTGGGCCTATCAATGGGGCCTGATCAGAAAGGCGGGGCTGATCAGCAGCCTCGGTGGAGGCCTGGAGAGAAATGGAGGTACAGCTGCTGGCCAGACTGGTGAGAGAGAGGCAAGTGCTGATCTAAAGCTGCCACAGAGGCAACGGATCAGTCCCTGTTTTTCTCTTCAGGCCTCCCTCTGGCCCTGTTCCGCAGCCCCTTCAGCAGTCAGGGCTGGGGCACTGTGCCTGCAACGGAAGCAGTCAGCACTGGGTTGCTGTGGACTGACTTCCAGTTGGTCAAGCCTTGGTCATTACTGGTAATTACGACCCAGGGTTTTTTATATATTAGGATATGCATAACCCATGGACACAGACAACAGTGTGGTAAAGGTTTGATTCCTGGTCAGGGCACATGCTTGGGTTTTTGGGCTCAATCACTGGTAGGGGGCATGCAGGAGACAGCCTATTGATGGTTTCCTCTCACATCGATGTTTCTCTCTCTCTCTCTCCCTTTCCCTTCCTGTCTCTCAGAAATCAATTAAAATAAATTTTTTAAAAATCTTGATTTATAAGTAGAAAGATCTATGATTTAAGAGTCAGATTTGATATTACATGTTTGTAAACATGTTTCATGTTGTAAGTTGAATGTAAAAATAATAGTAAAAAGTCCTGGCTGGGTGGCTCAGTTGGTTGGAGCCTTGACCCATGTACCAAATGACTGCATGGTTTAGATTCCCGGTCAAGGCACATACTTAGGTTGCGGGTTCGATCCCTGGTTGGGGCAAGAAAAGGAGGCAACCAATCAATGTTTCTCTCTCATGTTGATATTTCTCTTTAAAATCAACAAAAACATATCGTTGGGTGAGGATTAAAAAAATTAATGGTAAAAAATACAGAACAAAACAAAAACAGAAATACCATAAATGAGCCCATCCCAAATTCTCAGATCAGTCTCTATATAATAAGGATACTATTTTCAAATGAATAGTCAAGCAGCAGAGATGAAATTTTAAAATATCAACTCATCAGTTAAGATCTGGTTCTCTTATTATTTCCCCGTTCATTTTGGAGAATTTAACATGAAAACAGGCCAGTGGAGCCTGAAGGAGAGGAAGGATTGCAGGGGAGGCTATTATAGAGGTTTTAGAAAAATCTGTTCATGAGCTGTTCTAAGAGAGCAATGAGGGCATAAAACACATGTAGGCATAGTGTGTACTGGGGGAAAGAGAGGGAGGGTGGAGAGAGGCAAATGTCTTCATTAGAAGTAAAGTGAGGGTAGCCTGCCACATGTACATATAAAGAAAATGTACAGTGAAGCCATTTACTCATACAATTCCTTCTACCTAAATCAATGTTCTTTACTTATCTCTTCCTGTCTCAAGCGAACTCATTCAAGGGCCAGCTACATATGTCAGTTCTGCACAAGGCCATCTCCCCCCCCCCCCCCGTTTTTACACATTTATCTCACACCGATGATTTTTTATTAGAGTTATTTATGTATGTGTTCCTGCTTCCCCCATCTCACCATGAGTTCCTTGAAGGCAGGGGACTCTTTCTCATTTCTGTAGTTCCTACAAATTCTAGTACAAGGCCTGCCACATACTAGGCTCTAGGAAAATGTTGAATCAATAGCACTGGCTTAAGAGAGTGCATTATTGCCTAGCTTACCTGAAGGAGCATTTGTTCTCTTTCTTTTCTTGCTTGACTCCCCTCCATTCTCAATGAGGCCTTCTGTGACCAGAGGGCCACTGGCACTAGCAAACTGCAGGGGTTCGTTGTTGTTGGCAGGGTCAAAGGGCAGCTGGTTCAATCCTAAAGAAGAAAAAGAAGCCAAATTCCAGACTCTATTAAGGACTGGGATGTCTCCAGATTTTAGTATATAAGTCACTAGAAGAAAACTCTATATCTTAAAAGTCTAGGAGTAACCAGTGAATTCCTGGAACTAAATGCCCTCTGTAATTTTTATAGGTCTTATTGACAAGTAAAATTAAAATAAAGGTTCTTAGCTCTAGCCCATTTGACTCAGTGGATAGTCAGCCTGCAGACCAAAGGGTCCTCGGTTCGATTCATTGGTTGCAGGCTCCTCCCCAGCCAGGCCAAACCCTGGTCAGGGCGCGTGAATGAGGCAACCAATCAATGTGTTTCTCTCACACAGATGTTTCTCTCTGTCTTTCCCTTTCTCTTCCAATCTCCCTAAAAATCAATGGAAAAATATCCTTGGGTGAGGATTAACAAAAAAATCAACAACAAAAAGGTTCTTATAAGACTGTGGCTCTGTCATTTTTAAGATCCCTCCTGTTTCTTGGAAATTAACATGTTTGGTCACAAGCTATCAATTATCTTCTACCTTCTCCCTTAAACTTTTAGGATCCTCTTCAAATGTGGCTATAGTTGGACTCACTTTTTCTTTGACAAAGCTTAGCTACATATATCTTAGATTATCTCTTGACATTTTCCCATGTTTTCATCACAAGGGCTGCTGAATTGATGCAGATACACTCATTAGACTATCCTGGTGTCAAAGCCTCTTACAATGATGATATAGAGGTTTCCAAAAAAGAAAACCATAATTACATAGCAAGTGAGAAAATGGAACAAAGACATAGACCTTGCAAAGAGGAATTATTTAGTAGATGAAGTGTTGCGGAGTTATGACTCAGGTTTGGGGATTGTTAATCACATCCTCTTCAAATGATGTCAGAAGCATGGTCACTTTACTAGTAGCTGTTATATCACATAAAATGGCAAAAGGCATTTTCTATTCTCTAAGTCTTACATGATTCAGCCAGGGATGAGCAGAGATAGTTTGTTACTCTTCTGCCTGAATGCTCAAGTGCTTCAATTTAAAACTCCCTGAAATGTGGAATCAAAAGCTTTGCTAAAGCCCGATGTTAGGGGATCTCTCCTGAGCCTTTTATTCACTGATTCTCTAATCCTATCAGAGGAATTAGGTTGGCCTGCCATGGCTCATTCTTTAACCATAAATTTTTCTATAACCCAGAGCTGTATAATAATTCTTGAGGCAATGTTGTGAAATATCCATACAGTCTTGGGATCCAGTCAGGTAAAGGTCAATCAAATTTCAGTAAAATGAATGGTAAGGTTCTAACAAAATGACTTACATTATAGTATTTAATAAAAAGTATCCCTATTCTAATGTTTCAGCCCACATAACAAGTACTATTTCTTCAGCAATCAGACTACTTGGACCACCTCCATTAAATGTCTTCTGGGACTTGTCAAATACTCTTCCTTTATATCACCTGAGTAACTAAGTGAAATAATGAAAATTTGTGTTTGCATCTTAAGTCAACTATTCACTGCATCACATCTATATCCTATAAAATCTCTACCATGACTAGAAATAAAGAAACAAACACCAATAACTTTGTATTACAAAACATTCAGATCATAACTATTTTCAAAGAACACTAGACATTTATATAATTTACAAATAAAGATGTTTCTTTCACCCAAGTAGTTCCAGAGTCAAATATGATTAGTGTACTACTCCAAACGTTTCTCAGTATTTCTTTATGGAGTATCATGCTGACAGAAACAAGTTCCATGGAAGACTGAATAGTATAGTAGAAACAGAATGTGCTTCAAAGCCTGATATATCAGGGTTCAAATACTGGCTCTGTCCTTTACTAGTAGAGTAGCTTTTGGCAATTCTTGTAATTTCCCTTAGTCTTAATTTTCATAATGTATAAAAGGGGTTTATAACATTGCATAGGGTTGTTACAAAGATAAACCTACTATATACATATATAATACTTTGTATAATATATATACATAAAGTTATGATTATCTTATTCTAAGTAAATTTAAAAAAAGATTTTTTCTCTCTCTCTACACACACACACACACACACACACACACACACACACACACACAACTGTATCCCTGGTGCCCAGTACCATGCCTGCCACATGTGAGTGTTGAATGAAGGAATTAATACTCAATATTGTCAGGAGAGGTGACTCATTCTGCTAACTCATGTAGTGAGAGTAAAGACTTGATGGCTGATAATCAAGAATTAATGCCACAATTTAAAAGTTCTGATGCTGATTATATCAACATTACTTGAAATAATTAGATTTCAAATGCATCTTCATCACTTGAGTACTATGCTGCAGGATGGTAAAATCTTGATCAAAAGGAATGCTCAGGAATTAGGAGGTTCTGATTAATAATGCTTAATCAGGGAATTTTTTGTAATTTTGCATATGTTAATTTTACAGAATAATATATTAATTCATTTCTCTAGCTTATGAAGTAGACAAATAAGGATCTTACAGAGATTCAGAGCCAGAGCCATGATCTGTAAAAGGAGGTTAATAGCAGTACCTTACTCATAGGACTGTTAAAAAGATAAAATTAGATCATGTATATAGAACAATCTTCATCAAATCTGGCATATAGCAGATGCTCAATAAATATTAACTGCTACTGTAATTTTGAATTTCCATTTTTAATTTATAGAATTGCTGTACAATATGAGGAGATTGGTCTGAGTTGGTATATACTGATCTAAGGATATACCCTACCTTCATCATTAAACCTTTTCATTACTATTTGTACCTTTTTCTAAAGGTTAAAGGAGTACAGGAAAAAAACCTGATGAATTAATAGTATTCAGTTATAGATACTTGACTATAATCATTCTTGCCTTTTACTTAGTCCCAGATGACACTTCATGGATTTAGGTATTTTGTTCCTCATACAGAACTTTTGTTAGGCACTGAGTAAGATGGAGATATCAAGTGCTTTCTGTGTCATCCACCCCACATACTAGTATGATACAGATTTGTGAAAATCTTGATGATTCAGCATACCATCTCAAGACTTGTTTCTTATAGGAAAAGGTCTCATATCAAGGAGAAAGAGACATTCCACTCAGTAAGCTGATTCACTTCATACAAATCCGTATTTTATATTGTCCAGGACCCAATACAGTTTCCAAAGATTTGCAGTTGGAGAACAAGGGCTAGAGAAATAGCAAAATCATATGATACTGATGCTTCCCAGCTACTTTCATTTTATTGTTTCGTTCCTCCCTTAGGACAGCACTAAATAAACCAATAAATCAGGAAATCAATAGGTACTAATAAGATCTTTTCTGTGTCATGTATATGTGATCAGTGCTGAATGTTATTTTAAGTAAAACTGCACCATTAAAACTATTTAAATTCTAAAAAGAAAACCACCACTTTAATTTCAAGAATCCTTGTTGCTAAAATTTCAATTGTGATTTAAACTTAGAATATTATCAATTATATTGTACTCCTCAACCAAACTACAGAACTGATCCTTAAATCTTTTATGGTAGCTATTTCTACCATCTTCTACTATACATGATGAAACTGAAAACATATTAGATTAGGAAGAAAATTTTGAGGTTATCTAGTTCATTCTTCTATGCAAAACAGGAATCATCTATGAATTCCTGACAGGTCTAATTCCAGGGGGCACTTCTTAGCCTGGGGATTCCTTGCAATGCCCTGGGAATTCAGCTTGCTTTCCTTAACTTTGAAAAAAACACCACCTACTCTATTTTGAGGGGTCCTTCCATCTTCTAAAAACTGCCTAGGATGCATTTTGTTTAACTGTTAACTCACTTGTACTCCCTTAAATGAGCACATGAATGTCTATCTTTTTAAGGGTTCTACTGCAAGCAAAATAAATGAGGGAATCACAAGTAATTAACAGAGCAAAGTTAGAAATTTTCTAAATTCTTATATATTTCTCACAGTCCTTGCTTTTATTCCTGAGGATAAAGTTAATAACACTTTGAACCTTGATCATTCATTTCTCCTCATCTCTTGTGCCCTCATTTCCAAAGCCTACAAAATGTAGTTTTCTAAAGAGAAGCACAAATTGATACAATAAAGAAAAATGGACAATTAATATTAGTGTTATAGATTTCCATATCTTATTACGTTCACAATTAAATAAGTCCATGTGGTAATATAATTTCATCTAAAACCAGGTTGACCAGTTATTTCATGCCATGTCAAAATACAGATTATTTGAGTTAATAACATATTTGAAACCACCTTAGAAAGTACTGTATGTATACTGAAGAAGGGTGGGGCTGGGGACTTGGATAATGACATTTCTTATCCAATGGAACCAGGGGATTTAAGATCTCAGAATGAAGTGTGGTTCTCAGTGAATCCTCCAATCTGCAGGTCAAAGAGTTCACAAGCAATGATATCTGCAATACAGATGCAAATGATTCCTAGGCTTTGAGGAAAGCACTGAATTTCCATGATTCTTGTGAAAGATCAATGATCTCTTTGTGCCCAGCTGCTGTAATAGTTAATGTCACAATTCACTTTACAGAGCCTTCTACTATCAGGTCAAATTAGGACTAACCTTCATGATGCAATCTAACACTTGCATGACTGCCCCAGGTTATATTACAGAAATGTGACCCTGAGGGTCCCTGCCACTTTTCATTTGCATCTGTGGCCCACAGACTTAAGATGGTATATCCTTAGCAAAAAAAAGGCACACAATTCTACTCTGAATTAGTTCCCTTTCAAAGAAAATGGTAAGGTCCCGAGAAATCTGGTAAATTCAATTCAAGGCAGAAATCTCCTGACAGAATTTATGTTGAAAAATATAATAACAATTTTTGTGCAAAAGGAATACTATAAGTAATCCTATCTAATAATAGACAAACATGGTAATTGACCGTACCTTCACTACACCTCCCATTGGCTAATCAGCACAATATGCAAATTAACTGCCAACAAAGATGGTGGTTAATTTGCATACATAGGCTCCAAGCTGCGAGTGAAGTCTGATGGCTCCCAACAGCGAAGCCTAAGGGAAGCCCTGTGTGTTTATGGCTCCCGTCAGGCCCCAGCAGCCCCAAGCCCCGCCACCTCGGTGCTGGGGCTGCTGGGGGCTGGATTGGAGACACAAACACGCAGGGGAGCCCGGCACCCAGCAGCCCCAAGCCACTCCAGCGGGCCTATCACGGACCCGGCCAGGAGCCGCGGGGCCAAGCAGCGAGGCACAACCCACCCACTCCTGTGGGCCGATTGTGGCAGTGTGGA
>NW_005364953.1:8231558-8232501 GCF_000412655.1 Myotis brandtii
AAGCGCCACAGCTTTGGCGAAGCAGCTGGCCAGGAGGTGGGTGGCCCAAGGGGCGCAGAGCGGCGCCAAGGTGGGGTGCACTGGAGGGGGCTCAGGCCTGGGTAGGGTGCTGGCGGGCGGGGATCTGCCTCGCCCGCGGAGAGCGAGGTTCTGTAGTGGCCCTTATACACGGGAAACAAGAGGTGATGACTGCCGGTGTGGAAGGACGCCCGGGCAGAGGGGCGCAGACTCGCAGCCCTGAGGCGGGGTGGAGGGGTGGCGCCACCTCAGTGGAAGAGCACCGCACTGCTGGGTACCCCACTGCGGTGGTTTGGTGAAGCTCCCGGCGCTGACCGAAAAGAATGTGGAGCATCCATGATGAAGAGGTGCTTGAGAATAAGGCTTGGAATCCTCACAGGGAGGTTTGTTCTGTTTGCCCTGCGACTGTCCCTTAGGAAAGGTGGAGAGCATGGCTGTGAGGGCTCCCTGCGCGAGGAGTCCAGTTCCATAGCCAACTGGAATTGGCCTCAGTTTCCTGGTCTGTAAAATGGATTAAGCATGTCCCAGTGCCTTCACTGAGCTTTGAGGGCCAATTGAGATACTATATAAAGAAAATGAGGGAAGAAGTGAGAAAGAAAAGGAAGGGCGAGCCACACAAAAGAAAGATTGGAAGGAATCTGTAAACCTAAATAGGGAATGTAGTCAATAGTGTTGTAATGATGGTATGAAGCCAGGTGGGTACTGGAAATATCAGGGAACACTTTGTAAAGTATATGATTGCCTAACCACTATTCTGTAACTAATATAAAACCTGAAACTAATACAAAATAATATTGAATGTAAAGAAATGAAAATAGGAGTGAAATTTTTCTAAATTTCAAAGTTTAAATAAAGGCTGTAAAGGAAGGAAGGGGGAGAATAAAAATAGTGTTTTTCATTTTACCACTTTATTGTCTTTTCAGTA
>NW_005364953.1:8232607-8240105 GCF_000412655.1 Myotis brandtii
CCAATGATTCAATCGTCAAGCCCTTATTGTAAAGCAGGGTTAGTGAAATTTTCTGTGAAGGGTCATATCTATACTAATAAAAGCCTTGGGGGTGATCTGGCCAGCAGGGGAGGGCAGTTGGGGATGATCAGGCGGGCAGGGGAGTAGTTAGGCGTGAATCAGGCTGGCAGGGGAGCTATTAGGGGGCGATCAGGCTGGCAGGCTGAAGCAGTTAGGGGCAATCAGGCAGGCACGCAGGCGAGCGGTTAAGAGACAGCAGTCCAGGATTGTGAGAGAGATGTCCAACTGCCGGTTTAGGCCCGATCCCGGCAGTTGGACATCCTGGGATCAGGCCTGCCGGACATCCAGGGACATCCTGGGATCAGGCTTGTCAGACATCCTGGGATCAGGCCTGTTGGACATCCTGGGATCAGGCCTAAACCAGCAGTCAACATCCCCCAAAGTGTCCGAGATTGGAGAGGGTGCAGGCTGGGCTGAGGGACACCCCCCTCCTGTGCACGAATTTCGTGCACGGGGCCACTAGTTAGTATATAAAATTAACTTACATGATCTGAGTCCTATTTTCAAATTGACTTCAGTTTAAAATCAGGTATGGGGCTCCATGGTAAGGGGAAGAATAGGGTCTCCAAATTAGTTTTTTTAATTCACAACATTTGGAGAAATAAGCATTAGGATAATGGCCAGATGCTTAATGTGCTGGCAGAAGCTCTTATAAGATTTATCCATTTCTTGGAGCCCCTCCTCCTTCCTCAACCTAGGCCAGAAAAACTCTGATTCCCTATTTAAGGCTTTCACTACCCATTGGCTCCACCTGTTATTTCTGAGGGAATATTTATAACGTCTAAGAGTTGGACTGCAATATCACTCTCCAGTCACAGAGGTTAGCGGCCAAAACAAATAAATATTTCTCAGTTCCAGGTCTGAGCTGATATCAAACAAATGAAACTTACTTTGCCAATTTCGTGAGTTTAATTATCTGTATAAGTGGTTTAGCTGCAGCCAGGATAAATTGTAAAAGATTACTGGGTAAGTGAAGGTAAAGGAAAGTGATGAGACAGAAAGGGGCCAAAGTCTTCTTCTACTAAGAGGCTTGCTTGAATGGTGGTGAACATAAGACCTTCAGAACAAAATTTACACTTAAGTCGCCTTTTTCAAGGTGTGATCAGGTCATGGTGAATTTCACTGACAGTGATTTTTTGGCAACTTTTAGTGACTCCTTAAACTACGTAGTCAGGCATTCAGGCCTTCATAATAAAGCTCTATGCAATCCAAGCCTTGTCCCCTACTGTGCCCCAGCTTGTACTCTACCCCAACATTTCTTGAACTTTAATGTGCAAACATGTTCCCTGGTGATCTTGTTAAAATGCAGATTTTTATTCAGCAAGTCTGGGTTGTGGTCTGCTTTTCTAACAAGTTGCTAGATGATGCTGATTCTGGTGGGAATCACACTAGAGTAGAAAAGGCTGACACTCTAGCAAAATGGGACTACCTAGAATTCATCAAATCATTACAGTACTTTTCTACCTCCAAGACCTTTAGCTCACACTGCTCCTCTACCTTCTTCTTGATTTCCAACCTTCAAAATACTACCCTTCCTTTAGGGTTTATCTCAGATGCTATTTCCTTCATGATGCCTTTCTTTAACCATAGCCACCCAATCTACTACATACACAGCAATGGGGCAGGGCCACTGGGGGAACTACCATTCACTGGCTATTAAAAATGTGCCCTGTTTACATGCATTATACCATTATTTTATTTCTAGTCATCATTCCCATTTTATAACAAAGAAAGGGAAACTTACAGTGTAAATAAATTTCCCAAGGTTGCACAGCTAATAAACAGAACAAGGAACTCGGGCTTTTTTAGGTTCTAAAACACTATTCTGGCCCTTCTCAGACCTTAATCTGTACTTTTCCTATGAATTTTAGAGCATGCCTTCTGTTACAGTTCTTTCAGTGTTTGTCTTATTCTTCCTTCCCACTACCATTAAGTTGTAAACTCCTTGAGGACAGATATCTCAGTCACTTTTTTATGAACAAGAACAGATCCAGAGACAAATGGTAGGGGGGGTTAGAGAGCAACCAAAGGACTTGTATGCATGTATATTAGCATAATCAATGGACACAGACACTGGGTGGTGGGAGCTTGCCCGGGTGGGAATGGCTGGGGGGGGGGGGTTAATTGGGGAAAAAGGAGACATATGTAAAACTTTAGACAATAAAAAAACTTAATTTGTCTACAAATTTGGGTGCACTAGCTGCATTTCCCACTCCAGACGCTAAGCAACCTGCTTATGAGTCTGTTCTGAAGGGAAGAAGGAAGTATGATTTTTGGGATTTGTTCAGCATTCCTCTCTATCCTAGGATATCCTTTCTATCCTAGGATTTCTGAAGACTATCATATACTCTACATTTAAACTTGACTCTACATAACTCATTCTCCCTTGTTAAGAGTCAAAACAGTCCTCCCACTGACTAAGATCCTTATAGGAGAAAACACTAGAAAAGAAACCCCATATATGGTTCTTCTCTTTTTTAAAATATATTTTTTATTGATTTCAGAGAGGAAAGGAGAGGGAGAGAGAGACAGAAACATCAGTGATGAGAGAATCATTGATTGGCTGCCTCCTGCATGCCCCCCACTGGGGATCAAGCCCACAACCACGGCACATGCCCTTGACTGGAATTGAACCCGGGACCCCTCAGTCCGCAGGCCGACGCTCTATCCACTGAGCCAAACCAGCTAGGGCTGGATCTTCTCTTAATAGTTCTATGGACACAAGGTTCAGATATCTGCATTATAAATTTCAGTCAAGAAAAGGCAATCCTAGAGATGTACCGTCTAACAGGTGACTTATCTACATGTAGCCATTTAAATCTATTTAAATTGAAATAAAACAAAATGAAAAGTTCAATTCCCCAGTTATACTAGCCACATTTCAAGTGCTCAATAGCTACATGTGGCCAGTAGCTACTGTGTTAGACTGCACAGAATAGAATATATACTTCCACCATCACAAAAATTTTTACTGGAGAGCATTTCTCTAGATTCAAACTCAAATCTACTACTTATTAGGTATGCCACTTATAAGGGGTATAAAACAAGTCACTTGAACTCTCTGAGACTGTTTCCATACTGTAAATGGGATGATAACACCCACCCACCCCTGCCTTATAGGAAAGTGAGAAAAATTAAATGAGAATGTATGTTTAGGGTCTAGCACATACTAGACATTAAATGAATGCTAGCTCCCTTCTAACTCAGTCAGGGCGTATTATGAATTCACCTCATAAATGGAATAAGAAAATTTGAGTAGTGTGGCTTCTTAGGTCTCCAGACTAAATCCTATTTACAGCTTGGAAGATGTTAGCTTTGCATTAGTTTTGTAACTTTTTCTTTCAGATAATACAGTCATCAAGGTAAAGCATTAATAAATAATGCTGGGAATAGTCAGTGATTGCTCTTTGCTTGTACTATTTTTAGGAGAAGAGACTATATTTGTCACCACCTTGAACTTTCCAACATGAAAGAACCACATTTTCCCCTTACAACTGAAATGCCTCCCCCCAAAGCTTTAATCAGTGCTCAGTTTCAGCTGGGTGTTTTATAATTAGAACACTGTTAAAAGTGACACTAGAGCCAGAATGGAGAAGGAATATTTCTCTCTAAATCCATATTTTCCTATGCTCAAACTGTTCTCTATGTTTTTCCTATGGGACTGAAATATCCCAGCTCTGGAAAAGGTGAATTGTTTGAGAAAAGTCTAAACTAAATCTGGTAAGGTATTTGAGTTCCATGAGCAGAAAAACAAAATACATATTTCCAACTTCAAGAAGAAGAATGCTTCAGACTCTTTTCCCCTGTACAATTCAAGGCTTGGAAAACAAAGCAAAATCATATTCCTCAATGAAAACAAAGTTCAAAAAATGTTGATTTGAAAGAAGTTCAAAGTGACAGATGGTAGACAGGCGATGTATCATTTTCCTTAGGATAAAGTCTGGCAGTCTTCAGAGGAATCGAGAAAGCCTTATTTTTCTGTAGTTTAGCCCTGAAAACAGTTATAGAAACTATTCTCCTCTCTATATCATTGGGGGTGGGGAATAGAAAGATGGTTATTCATCAGTGCCTACTTTGTGCTGGCTCTATGACATGCTGCAATTCCTTTTGGCCAATTTTCCATTTGAGTGACAGGAATAGGGCAGGTTCTTAACACACTGACCATTAGGTTATCTGTTTAATACTTATATGAGATTGTGCCCAGAGGTATTGTATTATGGGTGTCTCTGTCTAAATAAAATAAATAATTGCAGATTTCAGAGCCTGAGGACAGAGAGTTGTTCTGGTATTGAAATTGAAGTCTATCTTGTCAGATCTGTAATGAGGTCTTCCCTTCAGGCTGATTGATTTCATAAAGCTGAGGTAATTATCAAAAGCAAGCACAGTTCTCCCTGCAAAAACCACTCCACTGCTTTTGAAAACTAGATAGTCAGCTGGATCTGGTCAGGAGCCTAGGCTGAGCCAGCCATTTCAGTGGGAACAGTTATATACACACAAAGTATAGCAATCCACTGTAATAGATGCTTAAGACAACAGTAAATAAGTGGTAAATAAGCAAAATAATTTCACATGCTGTGAGTAGCAGTCAGATAAATCTGCATTTCAGTGCAGGATGCTTTAAAGGGGAGAATGAGAGCTGGAAATCTTTTTGGTTTTGGAGAGTTAATTTTATGAATTAATGCTAGGATATGTGTGTCCTTTAAGACTGATGCAATGCACTGCATGAATAACATTTGTATCTTTGCTTTCCCCCAAATGTACACAATAATTTCACCAAATTTCCTTTCTTCGTTCATTCAGCCTTCATTAACTATTTATCCAATCACTGTGCTACAATTTTAATTACCTTCTAATTAACCAATGAGTTTGTGATTTAACAATCCCTAAAGATAGCACTGCATAAATACAGTAAATCTTCATTTACATGTTCAAAAATGTTATCCTCCCCCCTTCCCCCACCCCATTAATTTTGCAATACTGTATCATTAATGTTCTGGAGTTATGCTTTCTGCATTCCTAATCTTAGATTCCTATTTGGACTAGTTTGTCAAGAATGTATGATAAACAACTCTGCTGTTGGCTGTGAAATTAAACACTCAGGAGGAAACAGAGATTCCTATAATATGCCAATGCATCTTTGTAGATCTATATCTCCCCTATAATAATTCCACTTCAGGAATATCAATATAGGGCACTGACAAGTGATTAACTCCTTTAGAGAGATCCCTGGGCTGAAGTCAAGCTACTACTGAGGAGAAAGTTAGAATCTACTTCAGAAGACATGTGACTGTAAAGAAAAAGCCTGCAAAAAAAGAATTAATCTGTGTTTAAAACAAGTCTTACTATTGTTGTATAAAAGAATATGTAGGATCTTAATTTTGCTCCAGGCTGGAGTCTAATTGAGTATTCAATATGTTTTGGAATAAATGAATCAATGAAATAATATTGACAGGTAGTCTCTCTCCTTATTCATCCAATTCATTCAAACAATTCTGTGTACCTGGCAGTATGCTAGGCCCTCAGTTTTTAAGATTTAATAAGACACAACTTTTTTTCAAAAAGATCACAAAGGGAGGCAGGTAAATACACAGAAAATCTGGCCCAAATTATTGCATCAGCTTTAGCTCTTGCACCTTCCCCCAAATACCATTTATTTCATTCCTATCAAATTTCTCAAATTCCTCAAATACACTATGCCTTTTCATGTCTCTATGCTTTGAAAAATTATTTATGTGAAAGTAACACTTAACATGAGAGCTACACACTTAATAAATTTTTAAGTGTACAATACAATATTGTTAACTGTAGGCATGATGTTGTATGGAAGATCTCTAGGATTTATTCACCTTGCATAATTCAAATTTTATGCCCATTGACTAGCAATTTTCCATTTCTCTCACCCTTCAGTCATTGGTAACCACCATTATCTCTCTGATTATATGAGTTTGACTATTTTAGATACCTCATATAAGTAGAATCATACAATACTTGTCCTTTTGTGTCTGGCTTATTCCACTTAGCATAATGTCTTCAAGGTTCATCCATGTTCTTGCATATTGCAGGATTTCCTTCTTTTTATGGCTGAATAATAACATTATGTGTATATAGAATGTTATTTGTAGCTATTCATCTGTTGGACATTTAGGTTGTTTCCACATCTTAGCTATAGTGAATAATGCTGCAATGAACATTGGGGTGCTAATATCTTTTTGAGATCCTGATTTCAATTCTTCTTGACAAATACTCAGAAGTGGCGTTGGGTCATATGGTAGTTCTACTTCTAATTTTTTGAGGAACCTCCATGTTTTTCATAGCAGCTATACCATTTTGCATCCTCACCAACAGTGTACAAGGCTTCCAATTAATCTACATTCTCACCAACACATCTATCTCTTTATATAAAAGCTTAAGTGACCGAAAGACCAAACGAACAAATGACTGAATGACTAGTCTACCAGTAGCTGTGATGAGCACTGACCACCAGGGGGCAGATGCTCAACAAAGGAGCTGCCCCCTGGTGGTCAGTGCACTCCCACAGCCAACCTCCCGCAGCAGGCCAACCTCCCGTGGACCCTCCCCCTGGCCATCCGGGCCCGATGACCCTGATTGGGACGGCCAGGCAACCTCCTGTGGTCCCTCCCCGCAGCCAGTCAACCTTACACAGCACCGTCCCCCGGCTGGCCAACCTCCCGTTGTGCCTTCCCCTGGCCAACCGCCCGCAGCTCCGATCGGCCCTGATCGCTGGCCACGCCGAGGGACGGCACCCATGCACAAATTCGTGCACCAAGCCTCAAGTATTTTTATAATAGCCATCCTCACCAGTGTGGTGATATCTCATTGTAGTTTTGATTTGTATGTTCCTGATGATTAGGGACATTAAGCATCTATTCAAATACATGTTGGCCATTTGTATATCTTCTTTGGAGAAATATCTATTCAAATCTTTAGCCCATTTTTCAAAGTACCTGAATAGATACATCTCCAAAGAGGACAAACAGATGGCAAATAGACATATGAAAAAGAAGCTCTACATCACCAATCATCAGAGAAATGCAAACTGAAATCCCAAAGAGATTTAACTTCACACTTGTCAGAATGGCTATCATCAATAAATCAACAAACAAGTGTTGGCCAGGATGTGGAGAAAAGGGAACCCTCATGCACTGTTGGTGGGAATGCAGATTATTGGTGCAGTCACTATGGAAAACAGTATGGAGATTTCTCTAAAAAATTAAAAATGAAACTGCCTTATGTCCCAGTGATTCTACTTCTGGGTATATATCAGAAGAAACTCCAAACACAAATTCAAAAGAATATATGCACCCCTATGTTCATTGAAACATTATTCACAACTAGAGGCCCGGTGCACAAAAATTTGTGCACTGGCGGGGGGGGTCCCTCAGCCCCACTTGTGCCCTCTCACAGTCTGGGACCCCTC
>NW_005364953.1:8242743-8249572 GCF_000412655.1 Myotis brandtii
CCAAAGGACTTGTATGCATGCATATAAGCCTAACCAATGGACACAGACAACAGGGGGTTGAGGGCATGAGTGGGGGGTGGGGGGGCAATGGGGGAATAAGGACACATATGTAATACCTTAATCAATAAAGAAATTTTTTAAAAATTGAATTGCTGTGTATACACAATGGTAAAAAATTAACAGAAAAATACATATGCAATTGGTATCTTTTAATAGCTATATCTGCTGTGTTTTGAGATTAAGAAACAATGACTTTGAGGACCTACTTTTTATCATAACTTGCAAGCCCATTTCTCTGTATTCATTCTTTCTTAATTTAAAGAAACAGCTTGTTTTTTCCCCTTATAAAAAAAAGCTGCAGTACATATACATAATAGAATATTACTTGGCCATAAAAAAGAATGAATTTTACCATTTGCAACAGCATGGATGGACCTAAAGGGTATGCTAGAGAAATAAGCCAGTCTTAGAAAGAGAAATACCATTTTAATTTCACTTATATATAGAATCTAAAGAACAATATAAACAAACAAACAAACAAAAACCAGACTAACAGATACAGAGAACAGACCGATGATGGCCAGAATGGAGGAGGTTTGAGAGACTAGGTGAAAAAGGTGAATGGTTTGAGAAGTACAGATTGGTGAATACAAAATAGTCATTGGGGACATGAAGTACAGCATAGGAAATATAGTCAATAACATTGTAATAATTATATATGGTGCCAGGTGGACAGTGGAAATATCAAGGGGAACACTTTTTAAAGTATATGATTGTCTAATATCTATGTTGTACTAGTATACCTGAAAGTAATATAAAATAATATTGAATGTAAACTGTAATTGAAAAAAAAAACCGTTAGCCCATTTTTAAATAGGGTTATTAGGATCTCTTGTTTTCTTTTAGTTGTAGTTCTTTATACTTTTTGGAAATTAACCCCTTATGTTTTCTCCCATTTAGTAGGTTGCCTTTTCACTGTTAGTTCTTTATTTTGCGCTGCTAAAGCTTTTTACTTCGGTGTGATACCACTAGTCTATTTTTGGTTTTGTTGTCTGTGCTTTTGATGCCATAACATGAAATCACTGTAAAGAACAATGCCAAGAAACTTTCTCCCTATGTTTTCTACTAGGAATTTTTCTGTATGGTATAAGATATGGATCCAAATTCATTTTTCTCTTTTTGCATGTAGATAGTTTTCTTAACACCATCTTTTGAAGAGACTATATTTTTCCCATTATTCATTCTTGACATCACTTTGAAGATCAATTGACAATATATGCATGGATTTATTTCTTGGCTCTTTATTTTATGCTTCTGTATATACCATTCTCTTGGCTTAAGCTACAGTTTTCCATTTTTCTACACGGAAAACTTTTACTCATCCTTCAAAACCCTGCTCAAATATCACTTGTTCAGTGAAATGTTTCCTAATCCCCAACGGCTCTCTCCACAGAGACTTTTTATCAGAGCACTTATTGCAGGACCTCAGCATTCATTCTCTATGTTTATGGATTTGTTTGTGTTCTGGGTGGGGGGAGGGGGTTGTCCACATCTGATCTGAGCACTAGAAAGCTCACACTTATGGCAGAATAAAGGATGCATTGGAGGTGACAAGGCACCAGAGGCAGAGAGGCCAGTTAGAAAACCACAGTGATACAGTGGAGAGATAACAGTGGTGTCACCTGAGACAATGGCAATGGATGGAAAGAAATGAACGAATTTAAGAAATACTCATGAAGTGGAATCATCTGTATTTGGTCTCTGATTGCATTTAGAAGTTGGTGGGGGAAAGCAAAGTCTGAGATGACTTCATTTTAAAACTCTTAAGACACAGTCCTGAATGGCTTGCAAGGTTTGTGGGCTTTGGTATGAGAAAAAGTACAATCCATTCAATCCATTCAAAACATATCCACAAAGCTATGAAGAAAAATAAAACTGCTTCCAATCTCTATTTGCCATGATATAAAGGCTGCCAGGAAACACCAGCAAATGGTGTACACTTGACCTTTACTATGTATTCTTAACAAAGCCTGTCAAAAGATAGAAATTAATCTGGAAAAAAATAAAGCATAATCGTCTCAGAGGCAGGATAACATACTATTGGGCTAAGGAGAGAGAAAAACATTTAAAAAATAGGTCTCAGCATTCACTGACAAAAGCGTCTTTGAAGGTCAGGAATATTAAATAGATTCCTTCCTTTTCTCCCCTCATACCTTTTCCTTTTCTCCTCCTCCTAAACAACCCCTCAAAATGGTCTTATTAGAAAATCTTGCATCTTAATAGCAGTTGTCTTTTGGTTATTATAGTATGTTAGATTACACTGACAATTCTCCTTTTAACAATACCCAAAGAAAGCTTGGAAAAATTAATTTAATTGTCTCCTGGAGAAGAAGCACTCTAATCATCTTAACTTTAAAGTAAATTCATTTTAGGAACATGCTTCAAGACAAAAAATTGACAAAGCAAATCAGGGATCCTAGGGGACTGTGAAGTGATGAATTGATTTGAAGATACCCATTCAAATCCATGAACATTTTTAAACTTGAGTTTCTCTGCAACAAAATAGCATTGTATGGGAATTAGAGTCATGCTATATCGTGGGAGAGAGGTTTTAAACATTGCACAGATTCTTAATACCTAAGAGTTTGAGGCACCCCAGAGGCAGCAAGCTTACAACCCAATTATTCAAATTAAACAATGAGGAAGCTACTCAGGTGCCAGGTGAAGTCAGACTGTGAAAGCATAGTAACTTTCCAAAATTACCTTTAAGTAGAGTTCAGGACCAGAAAAGACCTAAAAATCCTTTCAATCCAACTAATGTCACTGGAATCTTGGAATAGATTCCAAAAGCCAAAGTATTACTCTTATTTCGAAGATCATTTCAACTTTCATGCCCTTCCTAACTGAATTCATCTCCATCTTCCATTGTACTTGTTTTCTTATTTTTTGAGCCCCTCCCCATTAGGTTTAGAGAAATGCATCCTTTGAGAACAGATTTTGATTGGTAAGTTTATAGCCTTGGAAAATTACAGGTTCAGAATTTTCTGGATATTGGACACTTGCCTAGCATGATGGTGAAAGGAAGAAATGGAATAGCAATGAACTAAGACCCTAAATATGTGACCAAGCAGCCTAATCTGGGAGGATAAGAAGCATGAACATGTAGCTGCAGTGGAGTAAACCCATTTTATTTAGGAGTCCTTTTAGGCTTCTAGAAGGCAATTGTTTTCTTTGATACACATGTGACTCAAATGTGACGGGAACAGTGCCAAAAGCAGCTCCCTTATTCTTTTGTTCTTCACCAGCTATTTCTTGCCTCAACCAGTCCTCAATCTCACAGATTTGTTAGGAATATCTGCAGAAGAGATTGAGACGTTAGGGCAGTGTGTCTCATCCCTGACTACACATTAAAACAGCCAGGGAGCTTTTTGAAAATACCAATGCCTGGGCCCCACCCCCAGAAATTCTCAAGGTGAGGCCTAAGCATCTAGTTTTTAAAAACCACTAGGTGATTCTAATATGCAGCCAGGACTGAAAACCACTGATGTAAATGAAGCAAATGAGTATACATGCACTGCCCAAAGTGTTATTTTTACGTTAACATCAGGTAACACTTAGAGCAGCAGTTCTCAACCTGTGGGTCGCGACCCCTTTGGGGGTCGAACGACTCTTTCACAGGGGTCGCCTAAGACCATCGGAAAACACATATATAATTACATACTGTTTTTGCGATTAATCACTATGCTTTAATTATGTTCAATTTGTAACAATGAAATTGGGGTTATCACAACAACATGAGGAACTGTATTAAAGGGTCGCGGCATTAGGAAGGTTGAGAACCACTGACTTAGAGGGTAAGTTCGTTTACTCATTACCTACAATATGCAAGGAACTGTATTAGTTGTGTAATATAAATAGTTTAGAACTAAACTTATCCAGTTTTTGATGCCTCTCTGAACAAGATAGAAAGATTAGAAGGGTTGCTGGAAAAAATAAAAGAAGCCTGAAGTCTTGGAAACATTTAGGCAAATTATAATTACAAGATTATGTTCCTTTCCTTCATCCAGGAGATAACAGTTAAATATTTCAGAAATATTGTGTCTGCTTTCTTATTTCCAGAGAAAGTTTCCAAACTGCCTTTGGGATTGGCCTCAAATCTCACAACACTTGGGATCCCAGGCCAGTCACCCCTGCCCTCAAGGAGATCATTAATTTACTCCACTACATGTACAATATCATGAAGGATGTTGGGAAGCAGTCCATCTAAACTACAACTACATTGAATAAAATCGGTCTGCAATGTGGTTTGCCTATGTCACCTCAAGGATTCCTCAGTGATTCCACTGAACTTTAGGAAGGATCTGGTAAAATGTTTAAACTGCAAACGAGAGAGTTAAGTATAGTGGAAGAAGAGGCCACAAAGACACAGGCTCTTCACTCTGCTCTTCCACCAACCCAGTGAGGAAACTCTGGCAAGTCATTCTTGGTTGAGGTTTTTTCATCTGAAAAAAAATGAGATTTGAATCATATGATCTCTAAGCTCTGAGCTTAAGAAAACAACAAAAAGCCCTAACTGGTTTGGCTCAGTGGATAGAGCGTCGGTCTGCGGACTGAAGGGTCCCAGGTTTGATTCTGGTCAAGGGCATGTACCTTGGTTGTGGGCACATCCCCAGTAGGAGGTGTGCAGGAGGCAGCTGACCAATGTTTCTCTCTCATCGATGTTTCTAACTCTCTATCCCTCTCCCTTCCTCTCTGTAAAAAATCAATAAAATATATTTAAGAAAGAAAACAACAAAAAATCTAGATGGAAGACAGTAATAAAATCATGATACTAAACTCAGTAATAGGGTAGAAAATGAGAGAGGAGGGAGGCCTGGAAAAATGCCTTCCTACTACCACCTACTCAAAACTTATTTCACAGTCAGTAAATGATTTAATAGTAGTACAGTTAAAGCGTCCCGGAAAAAAAAAATCTAAGAATTTCCAATACAGCTCCAAAACATCTTCTTCAGAATTTTGCTAATTATAAACCAGAACTTGTAAAGAAGTGCAGAAAGTTGTTTTTTAATAAGATGTTCAAATACCAATATATATTCTCAGTAACTTGTTATCAATTAGTAATATTTAGAGCACAAGTATTGTGAAAGTCAGAATAAGAATCTAATGCTGAAATGCTAAAAGCATGTCCTGCATGTTAGGAATAAATTACCTTATCTGACCAAAGCTTTGCTCACATGAGACATTTCAAAATGTAATGATATGATGCACTAACAAATCTTCCTGTCTCCCTCTGCTATAGTTATAGGAAAAGCTATTAAATCCAAGCACGGTATTTGTGTACATATAAGTGCAGGCAACAATTACAATCTAGAGATATGTTAAATTTAATTTTTATTTGTTAGTATTGTTATACAGCAGTGAACATTCAGAAAAAAAACAACACACCTAATCAGTGTGCATTATGCAACAATCAGACAAAATACTCCTAATCCTCTGTCATTCTTTTTCCTTGGCCCCTGGGTACTCATTAAAAGTTAATTTATTTAAATCTCTCCAACATTCATTACAATCTACTTTAATAAACTAATGAATCTTTGGAACTTTGCCTAATCAGTTTATGTTTTCTATTTTAATGCATCTACAAAATGTCTTTTTTTCTAAGCTCATTCTTAATAGTTTGTCTTTCCTCTTGGGATGGGACTGTGCTTCAGTAACAACCTGATTTGAGCATTTGGTGACACACAACCTCATCCAACATGCATATAATGGCTGTGGTTTGCCTAATGTTCTTTTTGTTAAGGCAGTTATTTTTTTTTAATTAATTAAGTTACCTTTTAGCGCAGGGGTGGGGAACCTTTTTTCTGCCAAGGGCCATTTGGATATTTATAACATCATTTTCAGGCCATATAAAATTATCAACTTAAAAATTAGCCTACTAATATTTGGTCAAACATTGAATTAACTCGCCCCTAATGCCCTGGAAGGGCCAGACCAAATGATTTTGCAGGCCTTTCTGGTCATTGCAAACCAAAGCAATGCATGATACATTCCATGTGGATTGACAAATACAAGTGAAGTTCAGAGAAGTTTTCAAAAGAGTAGGACCATCTAAATGGAGTCTAAACTTGTACCTTACCATCTATTTAACTGTTATATTAAATAGATTTTCTTTAATGGTAACTTTGAGAAATCTTTTATATTATGATCTTTAAGTTAAATGCTCTCAGGGTGGTGACCAACATTCAGGGACTCCACTCCACCCTCTACATCAGAATGCCAGAAACTGAAGTCTTAGAGCATTCGGATATTATTTCTAACTCCTTACCTAACATAACTGACATTATTATAGAATTTTACAGCTTACCAAGTGCTTCCACAACATCCCAAAGATCGAGGAAGGGTTACAAAACTGCAGCTCAGAGAAGCTTCAGTGATTTACCCAAAGTTATAACATGTGTGTGGGAGAGCGGAACCTAGATCTTCTGACTACAAAATTTCCCCCTGTACCATGTTACCTCACCTGTAGGTTTGTGTTGGGATTACTGTTTTTACTGATGATGAAAGGTAAAGTGTAAATGTTGCCTCCAAGATGTTTGGTAGGAAATAAGCCAAATTGATTAAAAATAAGTGTGATAAATTATTCAACATAAGTTATCCTATCTAATAATAGACAAACATGGTAATTGATCATACCTTCGCTATGCTTCCCATTGGCTAATCAGCGTGATATGCAAATTAACCATCAACAAAGATGGCAGCTAATTTGCATACTGCAGGCAGGGTGGGACAGCGCCTTCCCGCCTGCCCTGCTGCCATCCGGGCCTGCTAT
>NW_005364953.1:8249627-8260008 GCF_000412655.1 Myotis brandtii
GCGGGGCAGCAGCGATCCACCGGCCTGCCCAGGTGCCTCGTGTGTAGCCCGACTCAGGGCGCCCGTGCAGGGCAGCGAAGGCTTGAAGGCGGCTCTGGCCGGAGCAAAGGCCTGGGTCCCGGGTGCCAGAGGAAAACCGGTGCTGGCAGCCAGGGGAAGGGAAAGCCCATTGCACGAATCTTTTCATGCAACAGGCCTCTAGTATCTTCATAATAGAGTAATTCACTGGAGTGTAACTTCACATATAAGAGCTAGTTCTTAATTTTAAAATTCTCTTTCATTTTACATACAAATTAATGAAAATAATAAATGTATTTCCCACTCTGGTCTATATTTCAAGTATTTAAATTTCTAGTGGAAGTAGATTGTTGACTCTAAGTTATATGCTAAAGGTTTTCAAGTTGTCACCTCTGCTTTTCCAAATAGTAAATTCAAGAAATTGCCTTTCAAAATTCATTGTTCATCCATTACTTGTCTGTCCATCCAGTCATTCATCCAATCATCCAAATGACATTTATGGAATGCCTACTTGGAGCCAAGTAACAAGACAGATGTAGATTCTGCCTGAAGTTCCTGCTGCTGCCATACTTCCTAAACTAAGAACTCTGAAGACAGGAATCCTGACATTCTGCACAGAATATAGCCAGTTCTATTTGCAGAAAATCACTTAAACTCTTTTTTTTAACAGTGAGATTTCTGGCTCCCCCTGCCACACTCATGCCCCTCCAGACATGAGAGTTAGTGGAAGAAATAGCACAGTCTGCTTATGAAGTCTGACCTTTGGATAATGATCACAGTTCTCCCATCTAAGCTTGCTGCAGTTCTGCCTTGTGGTCAACAAATTGATTTGGCTCAAAATGGCAATATATCTGTTGTTGCTTCCCAGATATCTTCTAGCTAAGCTACATTTTTTAAATGGTTGCTTCTGCCCCTCAGCATAGTGGTGAGCTGTATCACCAAGTATACAGTCTATATGGTTCAGTGAGAAGTTAGAGCTTATAGAAAAGATGGTTCAGTGAGAAGTTAGAGCTTATAGAAAAGATGTAGATAAATTTGAAAAAGCTGAAAAAGCAGGAAAATTCCCTCACTACTATCAATAAATAGATGCTTGGTTTTCTTATTTTGATAATAACATATTCAGAAATTGCTATTACCTTCTATTTTTTAAGATTTTTTTTTATTTTTCAATGAGTGTTGACATATAATAGTGTGTTAGTTTATAGTATACACCTCAGTGATTAGATATTATATAACTTACTAAGTGATCATTCCGATAAATTTTGTACCCATCTGACACCATACATGGTTATTACAATATTTCCTATGCTGCACTTTACATCCCTATGACTATTCTGTAACTAACAATTTGTACTTCTAACCTCTTCACCTTTTTCACCCATCCTCCTAACCACCCCCTCCTCCTCCTATCTGGCATCCATCAAATGTTCTCTGTATCTATGAGTCTCTTTCTGTTCTGCTTGTCTTTTTCTTCTCCTTCTTTCTTCTTTCCTCCTTCCTCCTTCCTCCTCCTCCTTCTTCTTTTCTTCTTCTCCTCCTTCTTCCCTCTCCCCTCTCCCCTCCCTCTCCCCTCTCCCCTCCCACTCCCTCTTCTTCTTAAAGAAGACCATTTAACATTTCATGAAACACTGGTTTGATGGTGATGAACTCTTTTAAGAGATTGGCAAGAAATATTCAAAATAATGAAAAACAAAGATCTACAACCGAGATTACACTACCCAGCAAAGCTATCATTTGAAATTGAAGGACATACAAAGAACTTCCAAGACAAGAAAAAACTATTACCTTTCCAACTCTCCTTCACATCAACCTGACAACTACCTTGTGAAGTGACCAGAGAAGGTATACTTATACAGTTAACATATGAAACTCTAAGGTTCAGAAGGCTAAGTGAGCTGTTTAAAACTCCACAACAAGCCAGTGGCAGAGTTGGGTCTCCCAACTACCACTCCAGGGATCAAGCTATTAGGGCTCCTAGTCATCAAGATAATTGTGTTTTTAAGAATTACTTGGAGTTGAGAAAAATTAATCAGTTATCTCAGTTTGTGCCACTGCCTAGTTAATTATTTAGAAATGATTTCCTAGAAATAAGAAGGTAGAAGACCATCATTGTAAGCAGGAAATTCTGAACAAGAAATTTTTTTCAAGCAGACTGAGATTTAATTGCAATTCTTCTAAATTGAACATTAATGAAACTGGAAAAGGTAGGATTTAAGTAAAGAAAAAAAAATGGCACAAATAGTTTCTCTGTATTAGAATACTTTTTTATTCTGCATGAATGAATCTAGTTATGCCTTGATACATCTTTTACTCACAAATAATGAAGACATGGCTAATATCACTTATGAGGCATTTCTGCTGTTTCTAGGTGCCATCTAAAATATGAGTATTGGCTTCATGTATATTTGACACAATTTTTTGTTGGTACATATATAATATTTTTAAAAGTCAAGAATTTATTTTTATAAACCCTGAATGTCTATTATTATCATTTTTATTTGACTCTATAAAATAGTTTGGCCCAACACTTGTTTTTAAAATGTTTTATTAAACACAATTACACTTCCTCATCTTTCTAATCCTTTTCTTCTTGAAGATGATCTAGGATTTTATTAACTGACTAGAGGCCTGGTGCACAAATTTGTGCACCAGTGGGGTCCTTCAGCCTGACCTGCGGGATTGGGCTGAAACTGGCTCTCCAACATCTCCCGAGGGGTCCCAGATTGTGAGAGGGCACAGACAAGGCCGAGGGACCCCACTGGTGCACGATCGGGGCTGGGGAGGGACGCGAGAGTTTGGCCAGCTGGGGAGGGACCACGGGAGGGCTCCAGGATGTGTCCAGCCCGTCTTGCTCAGTTCCGATCAGCCGGACCCCAGCAGCAAGCTAACTTACTGGTCAGAGCATCTGCCCCCTGGTGGTCAGTGCACGACATAGCGACTGGTCGACTGGTCAACTGCCTGCCCCCTGGTGATCGGTGCATGTCATAGTGAGTGGTTGAGCATCCTTAGCATATCATTAGCATATTACACTTTGATTGGTTGAATGGCCAACTGGACGACTGGACACTTACCATATTAGGCTTTTATTATATAGGATTTTTCTAAGCCTCTGACTGCTTTTTCCCCCTCACCATAAGTAAATCACAAGCTATATTGCACATGTACATTTTATTGAAATAAATGTCCACTTTTATTGCTTCCTGGACCACCACAAAGGATAGCCCTTTGTGATCCAAGTCAATTTATTGATGCTGAAAACCATTTTATGTTTCAAAAACATGTATTATAACATGATTAGATCTATACTTCATAAATAAGCCAAAAATAACATATATGTCTTAATTACCAACCCCAAATAATTAGTATGAGATATGGAACTAAATTAAAGAGAACACAGCCCAATCACCCTAGCAAAAGGATTATAGATTGAACCTGGGATAACTGTGAGAGTTATCAAACATGTTTGATAGTGCTAATGAATATAAATCTTATTAGAGGTGAGTCAGAAAAATTAAAGGTGCTGACCACTGCCACCAAAAAATAAAATCCACAATATATTTATTGTAAATGTCACATTAAATTGTTTAATTTACCTCCCCCCACCCCAAGGACTGATGGAAGCTTGTTTGGTATAGTAGATTTTCTAGCCTAATATAGTGACAAAAGGGCCTGAAAAGAGAACTGTCAGTACTTTCTTTAAGGGGCTGACTTGTCACTCTTGCAGGGGAATTTTTACCAGAAGCTATTCAATTTATTCACGTTTTCACAGGGTATAGAGCTTGTGAAAAGAATGAAATTTATATAGTTCTCAAACCTCTCATTTTGGCCCTTGGTTTCTGCCTCCTTCCCTATCAGAGTCTTCACTACAGCATTAATAGGTAGCAAAATTGGCTGATAAAAGTGTCACTCTATTATTCTTTCCTTGACCACCCTCCAGTAAAAAAACTAATGAGCAGCAAAAGTACCAAAAGGCAGACAGCAGAATGGAGAATAAAGAATACCTAGGGCATAGATAACCCACAAACCAGATAATCAGCTCCTAAATAATGAAGATTTGACTAAAACCTCAATTACTTCTTACATAGACCCATAATTCTATACTTTTCTTTAGCATCTTAAACAGAATTATAATTTATCCCTAAGTTCTTGTTTAGAGGAATGAAGACAGGGAGTGATGGTCAAACTTTGGTACTAGGACCATTGTTAGTAGAGTCTCTTGACACTTCCTCTGTTGTTTCCCTTATCTCAGGCACCCAAATATATCGCTAACCTTTGTAAGTGCTCTGAACAATATAAGAGGTGGTTTGCAACTAGAAAAGTACCTCTTCTTCCCTTAAGCAAGGGTGAGTGAATTCATTAGGAATCAACATTCCAGGAACATCAGTATATTGGTATATTGGCTAATTGCCTTTTAAGAATTAAAAATCAGATTTCCCTTTTAGTTCATACCAGTATACTAGACTTCAGCTGTGGAGGATCTGTTCTTTTGCATTCACCAAAAATACTGTTCATTGATTTTACTTTAAAGCTTTTTTCCTTCTTTTACTTCTCATTCCTTAATGCACAAAAGTACTATCTATCCCTGCTATTAGGTAGTTGATTTCATCTTTAGCATTCATGTCAATCTATGGCAGCCTTCCTACTTTACTCAGATACAGATTCATTTCTCAGTCCATGTTCTCAAACCCTGCTACATAAGCCATTAACATCTTTATTCCCAGAGATCTCACACTTCCTGGTAAAATTATCTGTTTCACTACAATGATGGATTTCAAGGCAGCTTTGGAGTTCAAAAATGCTTTTTCACATTTAAAAAAATGTTCTTTTTACAAATAATGCCATCACTAAAAGGAAAAGTTTCTTCTGGAAGAAATTTAACCTGAATACGGTGAAAGGGCAAGGAATAATAGTCCCAGATTCATTAATTTATAGAAGTGCAGATTCCTAGGGAAGATATCTGAGATGGCATCAGTAACTAAGTATTTCTTATGACCATGCCGACCCTATTAGGAACTTTTACTACCCTGGCTGCCCGTTTCATGTCTACCTGCATCTATTTTCGTTTTATAATTGTTGCCCAATCATGCTATATAAGTAGTTTCTTTCTCCTAAAGAGATGACAATTTGCCTGCTCACTATGCTCCCAAACCCAGCACAGGTGTGCACACACACACTCACACACTGCAGTACATCACACCACATTCAATACATGCCTAGTGACATATTTTATGATGGTTCTTTGGACACATTTTCCTAGTAATAACTCCTTCTCTTCCTACCACTCCTTATTGTCATTTCCTTAGAGACCTGGAACTATGGTAGACATAGTGAATGGATTTACTGTCTCCTTCACTTAGGGAGCAATGCCAATGTTGAAACCCAAAGCAGAGTTCTATTTTGTGATGACAATTATTATTCCTGCTTACAGTTGAAGGGGAGGAGAAGAAAAGCAAATTGGAAATGTTTATCTCCAAGGCAGTTTTACTGTAAAGAAACAAGCAATTTCATAAGAAACAAGTGATCCATTATTTGCCATATACCAACTGCTGTAATATGTTTAATGGTAGACTTCACATGGACATGGACATACTGGCATCGGTAGGTGATTCCCTTTACCAGACTGGACAGGGTGTGGTCCTCCAGTACATCATTATTTTAAAAAAAGATGTTAATGTGTTACAGTGGACAGAACCAGCCAAGTTTTTGCTCTAGCAAACAAAGTTTTGCTGATATTTAACCACTGATCTAGACAAGTCTCAACTGGGTTGACTGGGCACTTCAAGTCTCTGCCACGTATCTGTTCCATGCCAGTAGGCTACCTCAGGAATGTCCTCATGGAGATGACAGAAACACAAGAAAGAGCAAGGCCTCTCGAGTTGTAGACTTAGAAGCACCATACTTGCACTTCTGCTTCATTCTATTACCCAAAGCCAGGCACATGGTCAAGTCCAGAGACAGAGGCAGAGGACACTTCAAAGTTAAATGCCCAAGGGGGTGGATGCAGAGAGGGTAAAAGATCATTCAACCCATCAGCAAGACCTATCAATTCTACCTTGGAAATACTTTCCACACCTGTCCAATACTCCTTCTATCTTATTGCTACCACCACTTCAGTTCACCATGATCTCTCTTACCTATCACCACCTGACTGCTCTGTCCAAATCTTTCTTGTCCATTCCTTCTCAGACCATTCTCAATGCAGCAACGAGAATAAACTTAAAAAGAAAACCTGCTCTGACCACTCATTTAATTAAGTCTGCCAAATGGTTTCCTATTGTTCTCAGGATAAAGGTGAAAATCCTGACTAAGGCCTGAATTGTTTTCAATTTTCAATTGAGGGGTTATTTTAAAGCAAAAAAGGCTTTGTAATGACTTCCATGTGAGGACAGCCTGGGACCCCTTTCTCCAACCTCATCTCCTTCCATCCTTTCTTTCACTTTATGTTTGGAACACATCATAATTCCCCAACTTGTACACTATTTCAAGCCTCTGGGGTCTTACTTGGACTGCTCTGTGTGCAAGTAGAGTTCTTTATCCCTCCTTTTGGTACGAATTCCAAACCCTCTGCCTTTCTCGTTTCCTTCTTCCAGGAAAAAAGAAGAGAGGAGAGGAGTGCAGATTGGTTTTGCTGAGTGGATAGAGCTTTGGCCTGTGGATTGAAGGGTCTCAGGTTCGATTCCAGGAGAGAGAGAGAGGAAGTCTTGTCAGCTGAAGAAATACAAAATTCAGTGTCCAGCCATTGTGAAGTTTGGAATAGAGTTGGTGAAAATTTTGTAGGGTGTTTAAAAAATGATGAACCTACTACCATTATTTTGTGGCAATGGGACCTTTCAACAAGACTGAACAGGAAAAGTAAAATTTGGAAAGGCATTTGAGCTCCTGATACGAAAGTAAACAATGCCTCTTGATTTTTATGCCATCCATTCATTCACAATCAGAAGAAATAAGTCTTAAAGTTGGCAGGGCCCTTGGCAATCACCTGATCTAACCCCCACAACCATCTGGGGTAGCTGAAAGGGAAGTCATGGCTCATTAATGGCAGATCCAGGATAAGACTCGTCTCCTTACTGAAAGAACTCCTAATGAAAGAAGTTGGAAATCCTATCTTCTCTACAGGTGTCCTCTAAAGAGATTTCCTATCTTCTAAAGTCTTTCCCTAACCAAGGTGACCATTTTATAGCCCTACTTGGGAATGTATGTTCCCCTTAGAGTACCACATAAGTGGTAGCAGGTTATATTATAGATAAATGCTTCCCTGTCCTTTCCAGAAGATCAGAGTAGTGTGGTAGAAAAACAAAGACTCTGGAGTCAAATTGTCTAGCATAACAAACCTACCCTGCTACTTACTGACTGCAACTTTGAGCAAGATAACTAGCTCCCTGAACATTAATTTCTTTTATCTGTAAATGAGAATATAATCTACTTCAGAGAGGTTTTGTGATAACCTAGTACCGTGGTTGGCAAACTGCAGCTCACGAGCCACATGCGGCTCTTTGGCCCCTTGAGTGTGGCTCTTCCACAAAATACCACGTGCGGGCGTGCGTACAGTGCGATTGAAACTTCGTGGCCCATGCGCAGAAGTCGGTTTTCGGCCTGGGCGATTCTATTTTGAAGAAGTACTGTTGATATTTGGCTCTGTTGACTAATGAGTTTGCCGACCACTGAATAGAACATAATCAACAGAGGATGTGAACTAAAGCAAATTACTCAGTGAAAATGAGTTAGTAACATTTTACTCACTTTTCCTTACTTGTAGTTACCTTAGCTACCTAAGCTAACATTGGCCTCAGTGATACTTGGATAACTTTCCTTTCATTCAATTAAGATATTTATTGAGCAACAATTATTTACTAGGCTCTGGAAATAAAACAGTCAACAAAGGAGATAAAAGCTCCTGCCCTCGTGGAGCTCACATTCTAGTAGCAGACACAAAAAATAAACAAAGTAAACAAGTAAAATCTATTGTATGTCAAAAAGTGATAAAGTATTTTGTTCAAATATAGAAAGTAAATTAAATTAGGTTTATTAGAAAAAACTTTGACTAGGAAACATTTGGTCTCTCTTGACTTCTTCATTGTTGTTGTTTTTATTAAGAGTAGGGCAACAAAAAGTTAAGACTTATTTACATACTCCCTTTTAATCTTGAGGTGTAAAGATGAATGGGATAGAATATGAATAAGTGAATTATATAATGTGAACAGGTTAGAAAATGTTTCTGGTGTACTGAATTAATAGGAGAGAAGATTCCAGTATTTAGCCATAAAATTGGAATAAATAAACAAAAATGTGCACAAAACACCATCAATTAGGCATTAAAAAAGGTCATATGCAACTTTAGAGATAAATTTCAAAATTTAACATCTGCAAAGCTCTCAGCTATCTGCTTTCTCATTGTAGCAGAAAGGTTAGATCCCAAACTTTGGCAAATATGACTTGGGTGGCAAAGTAAATAGCCTAAAAGGATGAAAAAAAAAGCCTTCTGGGAATAACCTTGTATCATAAGAAACTTGTATCATAATTTATATTCTCCAAGCACTTGCAGTTTCAATCACCTTACTGAGCTGAGGAATGTTCAGATTTTGTATATTGTTGCCCACTTCACAGAACTAGAGACTAAACTATGTTACAAAAGAGATGACAGGTCCAAAATAAAATCACTTATGCTAGGCCCCACATCACCAAACCAAGGTTTAATACTTAACCTATTTCAGCTTCCAAGGAATGCAACCTTTAGCAGATCAGCATGGAATTACCTGGTCAGTACTAGTGAGATAATCTACCTAATAAACGCAGTCTGTTCCTCCAAGAATCCTGACCTTGCCTGAAATAATGCATTCTTTGCTAATACCCCCCTCCCCCGCCTCCTTTCTGCCTTTATAAACCTTTCATCTTCTACAGTTCTGTGGAGCTCCTTTCTATTTGCTAGATGGGATGCTGCCTAATACATACATGAATGACTGAGTAAAGCCAATTTGATCTTTAAATTTACCCAGTTGAATTTTAATTTTAATACTACCAATTTTATACCTCTCTTAGCCCACCATGGAATGCACAATTATGGTAGGCTTCTAACTGCCCTGGTATGTGATATAAAGATAAGAAGGTTTTTAGTTGTTTTTGATTAGCTAAGATTGGTCAATATTTTCTCCAGAATTCCCTGGCCTTGGAGTTCCTGTTATGTTCCTATTGACCAACAAGAAATGGTGATAAAGGTGACAAAAGAAGCAAGTTAAAATATTCATGAGACTTTTAAGTTTATTAAAAGAGACATACTACTTTAGTTACCTAAAGATATCAGAAAAGTACAATTTGTTTCATCTTTATTGGTAGCTGCACTAGCTACATATTCCATTAGAGGAGGCGTTGATTTACGTGCAGCTGTTGCAAACACAATGAAGCAGTCACCACAATTTTAAGAAGTGTTGATACTGGAATACCTACTTCAGATAGCATCTATAACACTGCCATGAGGAAAGTTTACAGTACACTACCTAAAGTAAAGATGCTAGTTCTACATTTGCCACGATTGGTGTCACTGCTATAGTACTGGGTCCTACTGGAGTGGCAATGAAAATTCATTCTTTCATGGTCATTTAAACAAGGCCAAGGCATATGTCCAAGAATGCTGTGTGTGTGTGTGTGTGTGTGTGTGTGTGTGTGTTTAAATTCTCTTCTCATGGTATAACTTTTATACCGTTTGGACTGGCCTAACACGAACTTTGTTTTGATTGTCAACAACTAAATCACTTCTTATATTTGTCCCCATTTTCTCATTCTTTATGTATTAAAATTGTGGGTAGAACAATTTACAAGGAAGATCATAGTTACTATTAAGAAACGGGTACATTTTTATTACAAGTGGAAATTAAGTCTCCACCCACAAGAAGTTTACAGAATATGTGCAGTGTGTGTTGGGGGACCTGCAGAACAAATGTAAACAAGTAGTCTTAATACACTGTAATGAATATTAACAAAATGTTCCAAAATGGAGTGACTAATTCTTTGGTGATTTCTTCACTTACTTGAGCTGGTTCTTAAAGAATAAGTAAAGCAGATGGAGGAAGAAAAAAGAGAGAATATTTCATGCAAAAGTGATGGCTGGAGCAAAGGCCCAGACTGCAGAGAGCACAAAAGTAAATTCAAGGAAAAGTTAGGGTCCTGTGGAGCTTAATCTACACTAATAAAAGAGAAACATGATAATTAGCGTACGACCGCTACCCTTTTCATTGGCTAATCAGTGAGTATATGCAAATTAACTGTCAGCCAAGATGGCGGCCGGCAGCCAGGCAGCTGGAAGCGAACATGGCTTGCTTGCTGCAGACTCCAACGTTCGCTGCCTCACTTGCCAGCCTCTCAGCTGCAA
>NW_005364953.1:8260999-8265962 GCF_000412655.1 Myotis brandtii
GTGTGACAGGGGGCGGTGCCCCAACCCCCCAATCGGCCCTACCCTCAGCGTGACTGAGGGTAGCATCACAACCTCCTGATCCGCCCTGCTCTGTGCATGACAGGGGATGGCGCCCCAACTCCCCAATCGGCCCTGCTCTGAGCCTGACTAGGGGCTGCACCTAGGGATTGGGCGTGTCCTCTGCCACCCGGGAGCCGGCCTAAGCCAGCAGGTCATTATCTCCCGAGTGGTCCCAGACTGTGAGAGGGCACAGGCCGGGCTGAGAGACCCCCTCCCCCCCCGAGTGCACAAATTTTTGTGCACCGGTCCTCTAGTTATAATATAAAAGGGTGTTGAGGAGCAGAGCAACCATGCCTATCTTTTTATTTTGCTATCAGACTTGGATACTATCTGATTTCTTGCATAGTTATATTAGCATCAACCTAGAAGTCTTACAGAAGAATGTCACACACACTAAGATTCTTTAATGAAACCAGGCTACTGGCAGATAGAGAAAGAGGTAGAAAAAATGTGAAGTGAAAAGGAATCAAGAAAAAGAAACTGGACAATGGAAGTAGGAGAATGATTTAAAAAGATGCTCAGATCAAACACACCTGAGACATTATTGGTGGGTAGCAGCAAATCTTAGGGCTAGTATGGTTGTTTCTGAGCCAGGATTTGGGACGAGTGTATCAGAAGCACAGTCACATAAAAAATCTAGTAGTGGCTTTGGCTGCAAATCAGGGGCTAGTTTTTACATTGAAGCAGCATCTGCAAAAGGCAGTCTTTTGCCAAGAGAGATCAGTAGCCATGATAAGGGTCATCTTTAAATGTCAAGGGCAGTGCTTTTTAAATCAGATACTGCTGATGAATGCATTTGACCAAGATCCACATGTTTGACCAGTTCACTTCCACATAGTAGACCTTATGTTCTTTATCAAAGAAAAGGGTTTTTTTTCTGACTTTTGGAACATAGGAAACCAACCGATAGCTTTGGTGTTACAGAATACTCCTGAGGCTTCCCCTACAAATACACACCTCACTAACTTCACTCCCTCTTCCTTTTTTGATCTTCTATAACTTATCTTTTCTCTTTATTCTTTTCTCTTCTCTTAGCTTAGATCTTCCAAGAGCATGTATGGGAATTGTTTTAACACTATCAATGCTACATCTAAAGTCCCCAGGTTTGAAAGGGACTATAGATGTGTACTAGAAGGCCTGCAAGAAATAAGTGGAATTATTAAATATCTGTATGATCTGAACTTAGGAAAATCAGTGGATACACTTAAACCATTCTTTATTTATACATACCATAGAATTTTTAGAGCTGGAATGGGTTTTAGAGATCATATAATACAATTTCCTCCCTTTATATATGAAAAAAATAGAAGAGAGCTGAAATAACTTGTCCAAGGAATACAGTTATTGATAAAGGAAAACTTAGATTTCCTATAAAATTACTGTCTTTAAGGCTGGAAAACATGTACTAAATTATTTGGTTTCTTTTTATTGTGAAAAAACATTTAACATGAAATCTACCCTCTTAACAATTTTTAAGTGTACAGTGTAGTATTGTTAATTATTATACAACATGCACATTCTTGGACAGCAGATCTCTAGAAATTCTTCATCTTGCATAACTTTACTCAGTTTCTTTAATGGTCTGTTGAAGTTACATTTGAGAGATGGAAACTCCTATGCATTTCTACATAAACTCCCAAGTTTATCTTATATGAAATCATGTAAATATAATCTGGTATTTTACTTCAAGTTGCTTCATTTTCATTTAATAGGCACTCCAGGTTGTATGAAAATGATACTCTCTTCCACATAGCTTCATATTTAAAGAATAGGGACCTTGGTAATTTTTATTCAATTAAAGTTTTCTTAAAACTTCTGTTCAACAGAGGCAACATAAGAAAACTTAAAAGACAAGATGCAGGCTGGGAGATGATACTTACAAAGCATAAGGGAATAGTATGCAGAATAGGTAATTCCTTCAAATCAATAAGAAAAGACTAACAGCCAAGAAGAATAATATGAAATGATATGAATAGGCAATTCATAAAAGAAGAAACCCACATGGCCAATAAACACATGGAGGGTTATTAAACATCATTAATAAATGAAAAAATGAATATTAAAGCACAGTGATGCATCATTTCATACCCACAAAATTGGCAAAATATTTTAAGTCTGACAACACTGAATGCTGGAGGATGTGGAGTAGCAGGAATCCCCATACACTACTTGTGCAAGTATAAAATAGTTGTTATAGACTGAATGTTTGCCCCCCCCCCAATTCATATGTTAACATCTTTATCCCCAATATGTTAGTGTTAGGAGGTGGAGCCTTTGCAAGGTAATGAAGTCATAAAAATAGAGCCCTCATGAATGGGATTATTGTCCACAGAGAGCTCTCTAGCCCTCTTTTCTGCCATGTCTCTGAAAACTTGAAGAGGGCCCTACCATGCTGGCATGCTGATCTCAGACTTCCAATCTCCAGAACTGTGAGAAGTGAATTTCTCTCATTGATAAGCCACTCAATCTGTGGGCCTTCATTATAGAAGACCAAACTGTAAGACAGTGTATGACAATGCCACTTCAAGGTGAAAAATATTGCACAGGCACACAGAAGCAGACATGTACAAGGATGTGTATTTGGAGTACTTTTTGAAACAGAGACAAATGAGAAAAAAAAATCTAAAAAGTCCATCAACAAGGAAATAGATAAATGTGTTGAGAAATAGTCTACAGCAATTAAAATGGAAAAAAATGAATAAGTATATATGTCAATATAGAGAAATCTCAGAAATACTAATATTTAATGAAAAAAAGCAAGTTGCTTCATGATGTACATAATTAAATACAGTATCATATAAATTTTGTAAACATTAAAACTATATGAAATACTGTCTCTAAGTGCATATATGTGTAGAGACACACAAATGAGAAAGACACCAACTTCAAAATGGTAGTTCCTCTGGGAAGAAAGGTAGGAAAATGTGACCATGGAAGGGCAAAAAGTAAACTTCAACTACTCAACCATATCTGCATTCTTAAAGGACTGGAAATAAATGTGGAAATATTAATGTTTAGCAAATCTGTATGGTGGATATAACTGTATACCATGTTTTTCTCTATATTTATATTTGAAGTTTTTCATAATACAATACTTTTAGGAGAGAATAAAGAAGTTCATTTCCTTTACAACTATCAATGCTCACATTTAACAACTAAAGTTAGCCTTAAATTAGACATTATGTCAACTTTGAATCCTTTTATGTCAGCTAGCAGCTTATGCAGTCCAAACCGAAAGAGCTGGACTTAGATGGTTTTTTTTATTTTAAACAAAGTACTGCAAAGAGATAAGCATATGTAATTACATATCATAAAGTTTCACTATACACACACACACACACACACACACACACACACACTATGTTAGTGTTAGGAGGTGGAGCCTTTGCAAGGTAATGAAGTCATAAAAATAGAGCCCTCATGAATGGGATTATTGTCCACAGAGAGCTCTCTAGCCCTCTTTTCTGCCATGTCTCTGAAAACTTGAAGAGGGCCCTACCATGCTGGCATGCTGATCTCAGACTTCCAATCTCCAGAACTGTGAGAAGTGAATTTCTCTCATTGATAAGCCACTCAATCTGTGGGCCTTCATTATAGAAGACCAAACTGTAAGACAGTGTATGACAATGCCACTTCAAGGTGAAAAATATTGCACAGGCACACAGAAGCAGACATGTACAAGGATGTGTATTTGGAGTACTTTTTGAAACAGAGACAAATGAGAAAAAAAAATCTAAAAAGTCCATCAACAAGGAAATAGATAAATGTGTTGAGAAATAGTCTACAGCAATTAAAATGGAAAAAAATGAATAAGTATATATGTCAATATAGAGAAATCTCAGAAATACTAATATTTAATGAAAAAAAGCAAGTTGCTTCATGATGTACATAATTAAATACAGTATCATATAAATTTTGTAAACATTAAAACTATATGAAATACTGTCTCTAAGTGCATATATGTGTAGAGACACACAAATGAGAAAGACACCAACTTCAAAATGGTAGTTCCTCTGGGAAGAAAGGTAGGAAAATGTGACCATGGAAGGGCAAAAAGTAAACTTCAACTACTCAACCATATCTGCATTCTTAAAGGACTGGAAATAAATGTGGAAATATTAATGTTTAGCAAATCTGTATGGTGGATATAACTGTATACCATGTTTTTCTCTATATTTATATTTGAAGTTTTTCATAATACAATACTTTTAGGAGAGAATAAAGAAGTTCATTTCCTTTACAACTATCAATGCTCACATTTAACAACTAAAGTTAGCCTTAAATTAGACATTATGTCAACTTTGAATCCTTTTATGTCAGCTAGCAGCTTATGCAGTCCAAACCGAAAGAGCTGGACTTAGATGGTTTTTTTTATTTTAAACAAAGTACTGCAAAGAGATAAGCATATGTAATTACATATCATAAAGTTTCACTATACACACACACACACACACACACACACACACACACACTGTCAAGTGCATATCACAATCACATTTTTAATCATTCATTTGTTGTGCTTCAAAAGTGACAGTTCACACCTGTCAGAATGGCTCTCATCAAAAAATCAACAAATGACAAGTGCTGGAGAGGATGCAGAGAAAAAGGAACCCTCGTGCACTGCTGGTGGGAATGCAGACTGGTGCAGCCACTGTGGAGAACAGTATGGAGTTTCATCAAAAAACTAAAAATGGAACTCCCATTTGACTCAGTGATCCCACTTCTAGGAATATATTCCAAGAAACTAGAAACACTAATCAGAAAAGATATATGCACCCATATGTTCATAGCAGCACAATTTACAATAGCTAAGATTTGGAAACAGCCTAAGTGCCTATCAGCAGATGAGTGGATTAAAAAACTGTGGTACCTCTACACAATGGAATACTATGCTGCTGTAAAA
>NW_005364953.1:8266128-8274586 GCF_000412655.1 Myotis brandtii
ACCAAAGGACTTGTATGCATGCATATAAGCCTAACCAATGGACACAGACACCAGGGGGGTGCGGGCATGAGAAGGGGGGGCAATGGGGCAATAAGGACATATATGTAATACCTTAATCAATTAAGAAAGAAAAAAAAGTGACGGCATCTGCAAACATTAGCTCCATATTCAAACTAGGGAAATGAGTCACCATGCCATTTGTTAATTATACACAAATTATCTACTTTCAGGTGAACTTTGCTATGCTTGGATTAGGTCCAGACATTAATTTGGACAATAAACAGTTTTTAAATTGAGGAAAACACAAGGCAGTGAACTGATGCTTTGCAAATGGTATAGAAAAATTCTTAAAAGTCAACAAGAAATAGTTCAAACATACACAATTGAAAGCTCTTTAGTAGCCAGAGCTCAATGAGGAAGAAAATCCTGGAAAGTGTGGGAGGGAAGTGACTTCAACTAATTTAGAAAATGATGTACATGGTCTTAAAAATGGTTTATAAATAAATGTTCACTATCCAAATCACAGGCTAGTGCTTTCTGAGTCTATGTTAATATCAGAAAATTATACTAGTACACGCTTGATGGGGCTTAAATTCATAAAAAAGACTGTGTGTTGATGGACACAACTCTCTACTCATAGACTAGCCCAGCCAAAATGCAGACACTCATTAAAAGCATTTAAATTCATGGTAAGTGCAAATGTGCAATTATCTGAAATTGTGTTAACCAAAACAAACAACACTCAGAACCATAAAGAGGCCATAATAAAACATTTGCAATTGAGAACTTGACTTTTAGAAATTAAAAAAGTAATCAAAGGGCAAAACCAGTTCATGCTAGGACAGGGTTTTATTCATGCAGCACAACCAGGAACAGAGCCAATAATTCACAAGGTTCAAAAAGCCATGGAGTCCCTCCAAATTTAGACAGAGACACAGCAACTTATAAATGGGCTGAATTCTAAATGTGAATACACACTCCAAAATACTGAAAAGCTTTGCAGTGATATTGTCCCCTCTGATTGGAATACTCTTTCTCACTCCTCTTTGCTAGGCTACACTTACTCATTCTTTAAGTCTCAGGATGAACATCACTTCCCCGGGAAGTCTTTGCACCATCTCCACTCTCCACATCTCAGGTTCAGTACTCCTGATAGGTATTCTATTACACTCTGACAATCACCCATTACAGTACTTAGACTTTATTTTAACTGAATGTTGTCTTCCATACTTGACCATAAGCTCGTGGGCCAAGAATCAGTCCTGTCTCGATTACTATAACTTTCCCCCAGAATAGCGCAGTACCTGGAACATAGTAGGAACTTGACAAATATCTGTTGAATGTATTATTGAATGAATGCATAAACAGATATAAGTCCATTAATGTATTGATCAAATTCTACACAGCACGTGTTTCTTTAAATTTGATGGTGGTGAAGTGTGATATGCACATGTTTATGAGAGGGAGGGACTTTCTAAAAACATAAATACCAGTACACCTAAATAATTCCTTAGGAGTAATAATATTTAGATTTATGTATTTATGCTCAAACTGCTTCCATTCATGTTTTATTTATTCTTACAACCCCTGAGTAAAATAGATAAGTACAGATATTATCATTGTCATTTTTTTTAAGGGGAAATGGACTGAAAAGTGATATGAACTTGCCTAACTGCAAATGGTATTCCAATATCCAAGTTGATGCTCGAGCCACTAGAAGAATGTACCCTGGTAGGATTACAATTATTATCACAATCTTTTTAGAGTGGAAGAAACAGATATGAGCAAATATCTGAGACAGAAAGCAAGCCCATAATTCAAACTGACTAATCTGTTTTGCAGGCTTTAGTAAAGGTAATTCAGGTTCTGAGTTCAAGTTACTTAACTAGCATGTGTAAGGGGATATTAGGGCCGAGGTGATAGTTTATAAAATTTTCTATGAACATCGGTCATTTAATTTAGTAGAAGAAATCAGCAATCTGGTAATATAAATGCATTTAAGAAGAATGAACACGATTTCAGCTAGAAGAATTAAATCTAATATTTTTCTGAAATATAATAAATAAGAAAATTTTGACTCTGATTTATCTTTGTTACTAATACCATGGAAAATAACACTGAGATTAAAACAATCTATAGCCCTAGCTGGTTTGGCTCAGTGGATAGAGCATCGGCCTGAGGACCAAAGGGTCCCAGGGTTGATTCTGGTCAAGGGCACATACCTTGGTTGTAGGCTTCTCCCTGGCTTGAGCCCTGGTTGGGGCTTGTGCAGGAGGCAACCAATTGATGTGTTTCTTTCACATTGATGTTTCTCTCTGTGTTTCCCTCTCTCTTCTACTCTCCCTAAAAATCAATGGAAAAATGTCCTCGGGTGAGGATTAAAAACAAACAAAAAACCACACCAATATATATTAATTGAGCTCCTTATTGAGTCCTATATGTTCTAGTTTGATTATCATTCCTTAAAAGCATTAAAATGAGCTGCCCTCCTCCATATTTATTTCCCTTAAAATAAAAAACCAATACAACGCAGTAGGGTATTTTCAAACCCAGGAAGCAAAGTAGGTATGGCTACCAAATCAGTTCTGAGGGTCAGCTATGAATGAGATTAATAAAATTTTTAGACTCACATGATACCTTTCCATCAAGGAGCTCAAGAGCCTCATGGGAATGACATTTTCCCAGAGCTTGATCAGCAGGGATCCAAGGAAGGTACCTTTGTCCAAAAGTGAAAGGCAATGGTGACCTTAAACTGAGAGTGAAGAAGATTGGGCATATTATTGTCTTGGGCTCTATTAAACCATTCTTACTGGAAGACAACATTTTAACTCTAACAGATTTCAATTTTAAAAGAAATCTATGTGTTTACAATATTTATTGTAACAAATCACAATATGCACCCCTTTATTCTAGCCCTTCTAGCTTCACCCTGTCTCTAATACACTGGCTGATTCTGCTATTTTTTCAGGTCTTTGTCTCTCATGGGCTACTTATTGCTCCTCTGTACTCCAGGAAAATAACAAGTAACAAGGACAAAGTTGCCTATAAGTCAAGAACTGATATAGAAGGTAAATATGAGAGCAGGGTACTATAATCATAATAATTATTTTGATTAAATGCCTAATTCGTGCCAAACCCTGTACTATCAGGTACTTTAAATGCACTAATTTAATTTGTGCCACAATCAGATAAATATTACTATTGTCCTCATTTTATAGAAGAGGAATTTGAATATTAGCTCGTTAATTATTTACCCAAAGTCTCAAGGCATAGCAAACGCAGAATATAAACCAAAGTTCATCTGGTTCCAAAATCACTTTTTCTAAGCCACACTACCAAACCTGAAGCAAAATGATGTACTCTAAATGTGGTGTCAGGTGGTATGTATGCCTTCAAGCAGAAGAAATTCCAATCTTTCAGATGTTTTATTGCCAAAGGGATGATGTAGAACCTGGGGTAATAATAATGCCCAACATTTTTTTGAGAGTGCAGTATAGGCGTTGTGTTCTAAGAGCTTCACAGGCATTGGCTGATTTAACTCTACAATAACCTACTGAATAAGGTATTTGGTATTTTAATGTCCATTGCAAAGATAAAGAAAGTGGCACTGAAAGGTGAAATGACTTACTCAAAGTCACACAGCTGGGAAGTGGTGAAGCTGGAATTCAAATTCCAGTGGTATAGCTCCAGAGTCTACACAGTTAACCACAACACTATATTAATAAAAAAAACTGGTTGCAATTAGCAATTGGCCCAAGATAAAAAATAAGCATATAGTTTTAGATCTGGAAAGAATCTTAAAGATTATTTAGTCTAACCTTATTTTACCAATGATAAAAAGGGAGGCAGAATAAGGTTAACCAACTTGCCTAAGGTCACATGGTTTGCAAGTAGCTTGAGCTTGCATTACAGTCCAGGTCTTCTAAAACCTAGTCAAATGTTTGTTGCATTATATCATATTATGCTTTCCCAGATACACTCATATGGGAAAATATGAGTAGGATGCAGTTAAATTGCCTTTTCAGGGCCTGCACCTGAGCTATTGAACAAGGCTGGAAAAATTTACATAGCTGAGTTAATGGGCTTCACTTTCACTTAAAGTATTTATGATCACACGCCTCAACTGAGCACTCATCTTTGCCCAGCAATGATGCTTCTGCATTAAACTTGCTTTCCCATTCTTCAAAGTGACTATGATATATCTTCACTTTTCTCCTCTATCTTCTTACATCTTCCCCACTCCTCTCCTACTTCCTGCCTTTAGCTGATGATCCTGCCTCATACTTTATGGAGAAAACAAAAGCCATCACAAAGAGCTCTCTCATCTTCCCACCACAAAATCTACAAACTGGCCTACATCTTTATCTACAGTCTCTTTCTTCTTTTCTGTTAAAATGAAAAGAGTGTCCCTGAATCCCACCCTCTCTTGCCTACTCAAAGACATTGCTCTTACAAATATCCCTTTTCTTTTGCATCAACATTTTTCTCTTTCTACTGGAAGTCAGCCTCAACTCCTACTTTTTCAACACCCTGTATTTCCCAACCATTTTCTCTTATCTAGATTCCTGCAATAAATAAATAGCCTCCTAATAGGCTGTCATTGTTCCATGCTTGCCCACGTTTAAGTCATTCTCCACAGAGGATCCAAAGTAGTCATTACAAAAATATAAAACAATTTATATTACTCCCGTGCTTAAAACCTTCCTATGGATGCCCACTACTTTTAGAATAAAATTCAAACTTATTGAGGCCCAAAAACCTTGTATAATTTGGCCCATTTTCCTTTCCCAACTTGTTCCCATGTCATGTTCTCTTTCACTCAACCATGCTGGCCTTTCCACTGTTCTTGTAACACACTCAGTCTTATCTCGCCTCACAAACCTGTGCTTGCTCTTTCCCGGGCTCTTTGTGTGACAGATGCCTTCTCATTCATCATATCTGAAATGCATCTTTTTGGAGAAACCTTCCTTCCATGATATCTAAGTAGGCCCTGCCTAATTTTCTTATCCATAGCTGTTCTAGCACATACCAACACCATTAAAAATTGTATGTATGCATGTATTTATTTATTTCTTTGTTCACTTGTCTGCCTCAAAACTCAGTGAGGGCAGGGATCTTTGTATATCTTTTCTTCATTGTTGTGTTTATAAATTCTAACAGAGTATCTGGCACCAAGCAGGCGCTCAATATATTTTTGCTGGATTATAAAGTGAATTAATTCCTGGATCCCATTGAAAACTATCCGAGACAATGGTCAAATGGGGATAAGACATAGTCCTTGGAATAAATTTTTTAAAAAGGAAGAAGTTGCCTAGCTGGTTTGGCTCAGTGGTTGAGTGTTGACCTATGAGCCAGGAGGTCATGATTTGATTCTCGGTCAGGGCACATGCCTGACTTGGGGGCCCCATCCCGAATAGGGGTTGTGCAGGAGGCAGCTGATCAATGAATCTCTCTCCCTCTCCCTTCCTTTCTGAAATCAATAAAATATATAAAAAAATAAAAAGGAAGAAGTCCATAAGTGCCATTCAAAATATTCACCTGGGGAGTTCTTCTTTAGGTCCCCTAAATCATTTATCAACACACTGCTATAAAATAAAAACACTCTAATCAGGGGAATAAAATTCTGACTTCTTTAATAAAAGAAACTGGCCAGTTTCATAATCCCAAACCTTTTGCCAAAACGTAATCAGTAAATTCTGATCTCCTTCTGTGGTGGTGATCTCTTTCGGAATAATAATACAAAACGAATATTTGCGAAGTTGACCCAGATGAGGGACAGGACCTTGAGAATGTAACTGTTTAAGGCTTTCTTTGTCAAATATGCTCTCTACACACACTTGAACAGAAAGTGGGAGTTACATTTTTCTCTGTTATTTTTACCTCAAGTCATTTATCTCTCTACTAAGTAGTTTATCGATTCTTTAACATCAATTTAGATAGCTAGAGTTTACAGCACTCCCATCAAAAATCTTTCAGTGCTCAAAATGAATGTCTTGTCCAAACAATACCATGCCAGTTGTTGAAGATGTAACTCAAGAAAACAAATGCACCTAAAGGTAGAAACTAAATATAGATACCTTATAAACACACACTTGAGTTATGACCTTTCTAAGAACAAAAAATAAAAGAGAAAAAAATCTATATCATACAAAAAATTAGTATAAGAAGTCTAATAAGGAAAACGTTAGAATTCATCAAAGCCTACTACCTCCTACTAATGTTCCATAACAGTTATTTCAGACAGGAAGCACAAAGTTGCTAAATGTTCTTGTTCTATGTTTCCTGTATAAATTTCATGTCCTACACATCTACTGTAGTATTAAAAATATTGTCCATGCCCTAACTGGTTTGGCTCAGTGGATAGAGCGTCAGCCTGTGGACTTAAAGGTCCCAGGTTCGATTCCGGTCAAGGGCACATGCCTGGGTTGCGGGCTTGATCCCCAGTGGGGGACGTGCAGGAGGCAGCCAATCAATGATTCTCTCTCATCATTGATATTTCTATCTCTCTTTCCCTCTCCCTTCCTCTCTGAAATCAATAAAGATATATTTAAAAAATATTGTCCATGATATTTTACTTCCTTACATATCTAAGTATAATTCATTAACTGATATGCCAGAGAAAGACAAGATACAAATGTTTTAACAGTGTCATTTCTTTTCACCTTATTAGGAAAGTAGGTGCTAAACTTTCTTTAGTCTTAGCACTGAACATTTAAAATAGCCACTTTACATGTTGATTTGAAGTTGCAACTCATCTGACAGACACTTAGGGGATTCCAAAGTGCACCAGAATTTAAGCATATATGAAATTGTAATTATTTTCTATTCATTTTCTTCAATTTCCACATAATTGCTCTCCCTGATATAGCTCTATGTTCTTTAGGGGACTGTGAAAAGAGGTCTAACACACTGGGTGGTCTTTCAAAACAACATGAACAGGCAGGGTCATTCATTCAATAAATATTATATTGAGTGCCTGCTAGGTGCCAGGTACTGTTTTAGAAATTGGCATAACAAGCCCACGGAGGGATTGTATACTAGTAGGTTTAAATGAGCTTAATATAGTAATGAAGAGAGATGGAGTTCTGACTTCTAAGGCTGGTTTGTGGGTTTTTTTGTTTGTTTGTTTGTTGTTTTGTTTTTCATCAGGCAATGGATCAGTAACTGCCATAGTTTGTAAGTAGTCAAATAGGGAGTCTCTTCCTCAGAGCAATCTGACTTCCACTTACCTCCTTTCTAATTCTACCATAGCACACCTCAAGCTCCAGAGAAAGATCTGGAAAATGAAGGCACTTTTGTGCTGAGTAATTGAGACAAATGGAACACTCTCTAAAGGCAGCTCTCCAAACTATGCCTGCCCTGAGCCTAGGTCTCCACTGTCTCTTGCTTTACATCTTGGGTTCAATGACCTTTTTTTTCTTTTTCTCCCCATCACTCCAATGCAGCACATGAAGGCAGTTCAAGTACACAATGATCTTCACTTGGATGGGAGGAAACCTTAAAGTAAGTTTACTCATCCATTCAACAAAAATTTAGTGAGTACTTACTATAACCCAGGGATGGCTTTTGGTACTGGGGATATATCAGTAAACAAACAGATAATAAGCTATACTCTCATGAAGTTTACATTCTAAATGGAGATTGTTAAGATAAGTCAGTCAATCTTGCTGTAATCACATAGCTTTATACTGGTTTGGGTGATTAAACAGTCCCTTCCTGTTCCTCCTTTCTCTAGTTTCTACTCTAGAGGCCAACCTTTGGGCCTATATCTTCTTGATACTTTTGATGTTTCTATACTCCACTTCCATTCCTAGGTCTAGCCTTTATGCTCTCTTTCAGTTGCCTCCACTCCCCTCTCAGGTCCTCAGGTATACCCCCTTTAGTTGTGATTATCCCTAATGAATGGAGTTCCCCTTACAATGATACCCTCATCTTTCTTAAATCCTGGTGACAGCAATTTGACCAAAATCACCAGGGCACTGGGCTCTGGATTCTGGTCTTGGAAATCTCTGATTAATCTTTTCTTAGCCTCTTAGCTGAGCCTCCAACTCCATTGACAAATCATTGTTTTCCTTAATGCCTGCCTAATCTTTTTTTTTTTTTGCTTACTTTTGTACCTCTGTTTCTCCCCTCCCTCCAAAAAGATTCTCAACAAAGGTGAGAAAGGAAGATAGTTGGAAATGTGAAAACGCAGGGTTCAACTTAAATAAATATATTTGTCTATTTGTCTTAAAACTTCTGGATTGTCAAAGATGATTTCAAAAAGAAAGCTTCTGGGGCTAGGTACCATATATATACACTGAGTGGCCAGATTATTATGACCACCTGACCTTTGTAGGCAAATTAGCTATAATTTCGCGCTGAAGTTGCTAGAGGGCCAGACCATTATAAATAGGGAAGCAGGTTGTTTACCACAACAGTAGAAGTGATTTTTTTCTGAAGATATGGGTAAACAACA
>NW_005364953.1:8275476-8280188 GCF_000412655.1 Myotis brandtii
TATATATAGATATCTATATAGATATATAGATATATATCTATATATATATCCCATGTTCAAAGGCTGTTAAATCGCATCGTTTACCCATATCTTCAGAAAAAAATCACTTCTACTGTCATGTAAACAACCTGCTTCCCTATTTATAATGGTCTGGCCCTCTAGCAACTTCAGCGTGAAATTATAGATAATTTGCCTACAAACTCAGGTGGTCATAATAATCTGGCCACTCAGTGTATATGGTTAATATGCAAAGTGTCCCCTCGGGAGTTTGACTGGGAGACTGGGAGTTCAATCGCTCGCTATGATGTGTGCTGACCACCAGGGGCCGGCGTGGAACAAAGAAAGGCCCCAGCTGGCAGCTGGCAGCTGGGGAAGGGAGGCTCCAGCTGGCAGCAGGCAGCCGGAAGGAAGGTCCCAGCCAGCAGCTGGAAGGCCCCGATTGGCCCTGATCGCCAGCCAGACCTAGGGACCCTACCCCTGCATGAATTTTGTGCACCGTGCCTCTAGTGTGTTCATAAGACTCTAATATTATATATACACTGTTGTTTCCTATAGAATTTCTCCAAGCTGTTCTTTAAAATAATTGTGTTGTGTGTTTCTAAGGTTTGAATGGGGTTTTAACATTTTGAAACCACTGGGGCAAACAGGAAAATCTTAAAATGTGATTACTCAGTAGTCAAATAAAATGTTATAAGAAATTTTTCCATCTTTCCCACCCTCCAATTTTTTCCATCCCATCTGAATAGAAAACAAATTGAAAATATTTCAGTCCAAAGGGTAATTTTATGAAAAAGATAAGCACATAGGAACAGAGGCTTATAATGGAAGTGTCTCCTCTTCCACAGAACAACACTAATGTAATTCAATAAACTTTATAAAACCATCCCTGCCAATCAAAATCTAGAAAAGACAATTTCCTGTTTGTGGAAATAGATGTTATACTGAACAAAACCAAATCAGGATGCAATTAACTTAGAAACAAACCTGATATGCTAGATTCAGGTTAGCTAGAAAAATGTTGCTGTATTTTAACACATTTGCATACTAGTTAAATAAAATTAAGATTTCAAAGAGACTTCTTATCCTAGGGAGTGGGGAGGGGGAACTGAATGAGTTATTCAGAAAAAAGCTACAAAATAAAAATAGCTATCATTCATGGAGTTTACTATGTGCAAAGTCCTTTGCAAAGTGATTATATATATAATCTTCTCATTTAATTCTCACCATAATTTTAACACATGGATGTTCTTATTATCTCAGTTTTACAGATGAGGCAAATGAAGCTCAGAGATTGTTGTATGTGGAAATTCACATGAGTAATAAGGGGTAAAATTCAGACCCACTTTTTTTTAATATATATTTTTATTGATTTCAGAGAGGAAGGGAGAGGGAGAGAGAGAGAGAAACATCAATGATGACAGAGAATCATCGATCAGCTGCTTCCTGCATGCCCTCCACTAGGGATTGAGCCTGCAACCTAGGCATGTGCCCCAACCAGGAACAGAACTGTGACCTCCTGGTTCATAGGTCAATGTTCAACCACTGAGCCATGGCAGCTGGGTCCACATTTGTTCTTAATTGCTAGGCTATGTTGTCACTTATCCTATATAATAAAAGGGTAATATGAAAATTGACCCTAATGGTGGAACGACAAGAACAACCGCTCAACCAGTCACTATGAGGCGCACTGACCACCTCTCGGTCCCTCCCCCCAGCCGTCAGGCTCCAATCGCCCAATGGCAAACGGGGAACTGGGGGTGGGTGGCGGGGAATGCAGGTGGCGCCAGGCCAAGGCCCCTGCCACGCTGGTTGCCCCACACACAGAGGATGACCCACGGCAGGGACGGGGCCAATGAGCAAGCGGAAACAGCTGACCTCTTATTCCCTCCCCGCTGGGCTGGCAGGCTCTGATCCCCGGATGGTGAATGGGGAACCAGGGATGGATGGTGACAGGGGGCAGGGCCGGCTGCCAGCAGCCAGGGAAGATGGTCCTGATCGCAGGCCAGGCCTAGGGAACATACCTGTGCATGAATTTTGTGTACTGTGTACTGGGCCTCTAGTAGAATATAAAACAGAAATATCTATGTAATATATACTGATATTCAGTCATGTGTACAATGATGGGGATACATCCTTAGAAATGCATTATTAGGCAATCTCATCATTTTGCAAACATCAAAGAGTGTACTTACACCTAGGCTAATTTATTATTGAAGAAAATATTTTTAAAATTTAGTGTAGACTAAGTGTACAGTATTTATAAAGTCTACAGCCTAGTTACACACTTAGGCTATATGGTATAGCTTATTGTTCCTAGGCTACAATAAAAAATTAAAAAAAAAACCTTAGCCAAGTTATTAAAAAAACAAAAACAAAAACAAAACAAAACAAAAACAGTACGGTGATTATAAGAGGGAAACAGGAATGGAAAAGGGTAGAAGAGGGTAAAGGGGGGATAAATGGTCACTGAAGGAGACTTGACTTGGGGTGGTGAATACATAATACATATACAGATGATGTATTACAGAATTGTACACCTGAAACCTATATACTTTTATTGATCAATGTCACTGCAATAAATTCAATAAAAATTGTTCTAGTAATATAAGCCTCATACATTGTTTCTAAAATATTATTGGTGCTTTAAGTAAAGTTGAATTGAGAGAAGGGCTAGCTGTGAAATGAGACCACAGTTAGGCAATTCCCTTCTCTAGGGCATTGAGCATTTGGGAATTTTGTAAAAACTTCATACAACTTTGGCAAGACACCTGGACTCACAATCAGTGTAGGTTGAATCTAACCTTTGATTCTTAGTACAATGCACAATGCCAAATTCATCAGTGAGTCTCCAGAAAGAATGAGCATATTCAAAGATTCAACTGGCCTACTACAGGGAATCCAGCCACTTTGAGGAGTAACTGATTAAAAAATCTTAAGGTTTTATGTTTGTATTTCTCCAGAGCAGTTCTCGACTAACTTCTCTCTTCACCATTGCCTTCCCAAGTGACCCACCCACTGTCAACTTTGCCACAGGAAGTAGTGATAAGCCATACTACCTGCCTTTCCAATTCTCTCAAGGCCACTGAGCAAAGGAGTTAATGATAGTGTATTCTCACTTCTACCACTGGCAGTAACGGAATTCCTCAACAGTTCATTTTTCTCTTGAAATACTTTATTTTTTTTAGAAAGGTAGCCAAAGAAAGATAAAGAAAGGCTGAGGAAGAAAGAGAAAATGTTTGCTATTTAGCTATATCTGTGGGGTATTTTCCTCATCACATGGTACATTTTATTTTTAAATTAAATGAAATCCTTTGTGCTCTAGGTGAAAATGCTATATAAATCACAGATAGCTTTTATAATAGGCCAATATTATAAATACAATGGTGTCTGAATGAATAGATAAATGATATTATCACAAGATTGGAAGGAAAGAACTATATGGCAGATTAATGCAAGGAATTATGATAAAGTGAAGGAGTTGGAATTTGAATGTGGGTACTAAATTCATTTAGATTATAAACTCTTACAATTAGAAAAGAGAATCCTAGAGACTAATCAATTTTCATTAACAGATTTCTTTTGACCTTGTTCACTGATTTCTAAATTTGTTCTTGCAACAGACCCTTGAAATAGCTCCTCTCCATGTGATGGACCAGGGCATAAAATCATACTTCTGTGCTAAAAGCTTATCTATACTAATAAAAGAGAAAGATGCAAATTGACCATATCTTCATGATGCCCACCAGCCAATCAGGAGTGAATATGCAAATTAACCCAACAAAGATGGCAGGTTAATTTGCATATGCAGGCACCGAGCAGCTGGGGGCAGGGCGGGATGCTTGGACGTTGTCACCAGGTGTTCCACACCACCCCAGCGGCTCCAGGCCTCTGGGCAGCGTGGGAAGGTGGAAAGGTGGCTCTGGCTGGAGCGAAGGCAGTGCCAGCAGCCAGGGGAAGGAAGGCCCATTCTTGCACGAATCTTCGTGCATTGGGCCTCTAGTATACATAATAAAAGAAGTGAACCTTGTCCATCTATGAGATATGAGTACCCATCTAAGTCCCCAAAAGGCCTAGAAAGAGCACAGCTGCTCGCAAACCAGTAGATGTGCCAACTTAGATTCATATAATTTTATAATTGAAATTGACCTCTGAGTTTATCTTACAGTGAAGGAATCTCATGCACAGCATACCTGTCTAGTAGCATCTAGACATTGATTACTTAAGCAGGTCTTACTTTATCAGAAAACTACTGTACTGCCTGCCATACAATTTGAATAGAAAGGTTTTCTCTTTGTGCTAGTCTAAAATCTGCCTTCCTGCCCCGCCGTTGTTGCTCAGTGGTTGAGCGACGACCTATGAACCAGGAGGTCATGGTTCAATTCCTGGTTGGGGTACATGCCTGGGTTTCAGGCTCGATACCCAGTAGAGGGTGTGCAGGAGGCAGCCAATCAGTGATCCTCATCATTGATATTTCTATCTCTTCTGCCTCTCCCTTCTTCTCTGAAATCAATAAAAAATGTATTAAAATCTGCCTCCCTATGGCTACCTAGGTTCACATCCAGGCTTCCTCATTTAATGTTGGATGCATTACTTAATCTGTGCTTCAGCTTCTTTACATGTAAAATGGAAATAATAATACCTATATCATAGGGTTATTTTTTAATATATTTTTATTGATTTCAGAGAGGAAGGGAGAGGGAGAGGGAGAGGGA
>NW_005364953.1:8280249-8334523 GCF_000412655.1 Myotis brandtii
GAGAGAGAGAGAGAGAAACATCAATGATGAGAGAGAATCATTGATAGGCTGCCTCATACATGCTCCTTACTGGGGATCGAGCCCACAACCCAGGTATGTGTCCTTGACTGAATCGAACCTGGGGCCCTTTAGTCTGCAGGCCAACACTCCATCCACTGAGCCAAACCAGCTGGGGCATTGAAGGGATTAAATATATTAATATAAGTCAAGTGCTTAGTACAGTTCCTGACACAAAATAAGTACTCAATATACCAGTATGTCATCTATTATTTTTATTGATAATGCTATTTTTACTTTTACAACTATTACTAACATGACCACATCAACCCTCAATCCTCTTAATTATATCAATCTCTGCTCCTTATTAACTTTATAATAGGCAAGCTATCTGATGAGTTTAAATGAGATACCTCCAAGATAGGTAATAGAAATATAAGTATTACATGATCTCACTCACATGTGTAATCCAATGAACAAAATAAACTGATGAACAAAATAGATCCAGAGACAAAGAAGCACAGAACAGACTGAAGAATTTCAGAGGGAAGGCAGGGGAGGGGGGGTTGTAGGGGAGAGATTAACCAGGGAACTTACTGATATATGCATATATGCATAGCCCATGGACACAGACAATAGTGTGGTGAAGGCCTCGAGGAGTGGGTGCGGGGTGGAGGGGGTCAATGGGAAAAAAGACAAAGGAGATATCTGTAATACTTTCAACAATGAAGATAAATTTTTAAAAATGAAACAGCCCAACCGGTGTTGCTCAGTGGTTGAGCGTCGACCTGTGAACCAGGAGGTCAGGGTTCGATTCCTAGTCAGGGCACATGCCCAGGTTGCGGGCTCTATCTCCAGTGTGAGGTGTGCAAGAGACAGCCGATCAATGATTCTCTCTTATCATTGATGGTTCTATCTCTCCCTCCCTTTCCCTTCCTCTCTGAAATCAATAAAAAAATCTATTAAAAAAAGAAACATCAAAAGAAGAGAAAGTTAATACCTCCTGCATAGGGTGGTATGAAGATAAAATGAGATAATATATGCAAAGTGCCTCACACACATTAGGTACTTAAAATATATATCTGTTCCCATCCCCTTCTCCAAGTCTAAGTTTTCCCTCTCACAGGTATTAAAAAAACCCAGTTTCTAAAAGTTCTTTATATGATAAGGTTTTCTAGTCTCTGACCATTTTTGTTTTACTTTAGTTTGTCAAATGTCTTTTTTAAGATGTAGTATCCAGGATGGAAAGCCTTATTCCAAATGTGTGACCCAAGTATGCCATGCAGAGTAGAGTGGGACTTCAATCTTAAGATTCTTTAATCTTGGGAAGATACAGCTCAGCTAAAGGCATTTGTGGGCAAGACAGGGATTAGGTACATTCTCTTATCACCATGATTTTTTTGCTCATTGATTTCCTTTTTCCTGGCTCACAGGCTAATGAGTGATCGATCCCATCAAACCTTCAAGTTACTTATTGAATTAGAGCAGTTGTCTTGGCCCGCTCTAGTAGCTCTCTCCCAGGAATCTGCCTTCTTAGCAGGCTGCAATGCATGCATAATGCAGAGAATCTAATTCCTGCCACATATATTGAGGGGCATTACTGCCAAAGTGTCTCTTCCAATCCATTTCATGTGGTTGCTTTCCAAAGCAAACTACTGAATTAAAAAGATAATTTTAATCTTGTTGGTTGGTACTGATTAAGTATCTCCAGGCATGTAGAGAGATAGAATACATGCTTTGAAAGTATAAAGAGATAGTCCCCCTTTCCAATTTTCTGGAGGCAATATAGGATATTGAGACCACTAAGATTCATGAAATCTGAGATAGAGCCATATCTATACCACTAATTGGTGTATGATTCTAGATAAATCATTTGTCCTATTTAGATCAGTTTCCTTATCTGGAAAATGAGAGGGTAGGATTAAATTTTAATATCACTTCTGGGCCAAACAATGTGTAGTTCTATTCTTTAGCCTTATAGCTAATTAAATAATCATATTTTTCCACACCACAATTGCCTTTTTAAATCAGTTATTGCTGAGGAATAGCCCAGACAAAATGGGATATTTAAACAAATTTTGTAATTGTAATAGAAAATTGAAATAGTTGAACACTTCTTCTCCCAACCTCTTGCTTATATAATTTTAAAGCAGTTAATTAAATTGTGTTTTACAAAGATTATCATGATATATCCAAGCTGAAGGGAAGAGTTCAACATCTATAATTGAGTTACAACAGAGAGAGCTGCATTGAGCAAGACCATTTATAACATATTAACCATAAGAAATAGCTTGGAACCTGACCTTGAGTATACACAGCTCAACTTAGTAATATGCTGTAAGAATGCCTGAGAACATACATCACCCATGACTTTGCATCAGCAATCATACACTGAGCACATTTAAAAATGTTGTTATTCATTTAACTGTTAAGGTAGTAGTCAAAACTACTGTGAATCAATGCTTTTGGCCCCTAGTGCATATAAAATTATTGGTTTATAAGAGGTTCCCATATGCAGGCTTATCTTTCAGATAGGCTACACTCTTTTATACAATCCTTTAAGAAAACAGTCTATTAAAGAGCCTCCTCTGCTTGAACAAAACCTATAGCTACATTACCAACAGAAGTCTTAAGAATCAATGTCACTGGTTATATTTATTAATAAAATAAAGACCATTATAAACTTTTGAACAATAATAGATACAGAGGCAGAGCTGCCTCAAACTGATTGTCAAACTGCAGCGGGAAGGCCAGGGAGGGTTGGGGGGCAGGGAAGGACTTGTATGCATGCATATAAGCATAACCAATGGACATAAGACACTGGGGGGTAGGGGGGCTAGGGGGTGGTCAAGGGTGGGGAAGGAAAAAAAGGACACATCATATGTAATCTTTGTAATACTTTAAGCAATAAAAAAAAGACTATTAAAAAAATAAAAAATAAATAAAAGTGTCCCATAAAATACTGATAAAACTTGTGGAGTTTTTTTGGCTTCTAACTTAAGAAACACCATATTGAGTCATGGCTATGAATTCTGGTATTTGGACTCTGACAGTGGCATCATAGGACTGTTTTAGAGAGCATGATTTTTTCTCTCTATGTGCATGCTCCTAAACGTTAAGAATGCGTATACACACACACACACACACACACACACACACACACACACACACACACGGTGGGGTAGGAGCTCATATAGTATCTTGCAGAATATATTCTATTTGCTATCACCTATTTCTCCATCAGACTAAGAAGGCAGCACATAGGAAAACAAGAAAATCTTGAAAAACATCCATTTTCTATATTCTGGCATTCCTCACTTAGATTCATGCAGTGGCTGAAAGACAAATCTAAAATAGTGGGGGGGGGGAATAAAAACTAAAATAAAATAGTGGGGGAGATAGAAACATTGGTTCACTACAGCATCATTTATGCTATTCCTAAAGGTGAAATAATTTAGATCCCAGCTCACTTCCAATCATTAATTTACTCCAACATGACAACATACTTCCATGATGACATAGTCTCCTAATAATCTTATCCGTGGCTGGAGGAGGAGAAATAGCAGAATTTCCAAATGCCTATAATATTACTATGCTTTTCCCAGATGGGATCCTTGCTGTTATCCTTGAACTGTGACTGAGAGGCCACTACATAGCAGATGGTAAGAAAAGAGGACCAAAGTTTAAATGAACAACCATCATCACCAACATTAAGCCTCCCTTTGAAACAATAGGAACTGTGAAATCTGGGTCTACATTTCTGTTGAATGTCAACAAAGCAGGGCCTTCTTAGTAGAGATAGGGTTTACTGTCTTTCTTAGCATAAATACACCAAGTAAGAATACATCAAGCAGAAGATAATAGTGCATCCCTAATTCAGTAATTGTCATAGGACTCTTTCCTTCTCCTCAATTAAACAGTTAACAGGGAGCTGGGATTCACACAAAGAAATTCACTCCTCCTGCCCTCTTTCCCAGTTTGATTTATGCATAGCCCCTAGAGACGCAAAGTAATGTCTTCATAGACTAAAAGCCCCAGCTGTTTTTAGAAAACCTATGACAAAGCTTAACTAAGGTTCACACATGCAAACATAAAACCCCCACAATTACTAAGCTGGGTATTACAAAGCTGGCTCTTCAATCAAGTGTCTAAAGCCAGTCTTATTGCCTCTCTCATCCCTAGCCAAACTGACCTGAGTACACCTATAGTGCTAATTTAGTACAGCCTGAGCTAGCAGAGCATATAAGAGGTGCCCCCTAACCCAGACACTTTTTAAAAAGCTGAGAAAGAGATATAGAACTGTAAGGATTTAAAACAAAAAGTCATTGTTTATTAATATCAGACTGAAGCATTGGAAGTATGTGAAATTCCATTTTTTATGGACCTGATTTCTTTAGTTTATTTGTTCTTTTTTTAGTGGTAAGAAATCAGAAAATGGCATGACAAGTTAAAAGAAAATCCTGAAAGACCCTCAACATCCTCAGTTTGGTGATAAATGAACAAAAGACATCATGGACTTCTCTTCCTGTACCCATTTCTTTAATCCTAGTGTTTCATTTTTATGTCTCTTTTCTTCTATTCCACAACCAGGGGTTCTTAATCTAAACATTATAAGGGTTCATAGATATGCTTCAAGAGGTCTATGAGCCTTCTAAAATTGCAGGGAAATTGCATATGTATATTTTATGGGGAGAAAGTCTATACTTGTCAGATAGTTAAAGGAGTCTAAGGCCAAATAAAGTGTAAGGGCCATTTCCTCAGACTTCCTCTGAATAATCTCGTGACTTCAAATCAAATCTTTATATATGCTGATAACTCTGATATCTATATCTTTAGTCCAAATTGTTCTCAGTCTTGGCATCTCAAGGGTACCTCAAAGTTAACCCATGTCAGTAAATGGCACACAACCCACCTAGCTGCTCAGTCCAAAAGCCTGGGAGTTATCCATATTTTTCTCTCTCCCTCATTCTAAGTAACCAAGACCTATGAACTCTACTTCCTATCTCAAATATGAACCATGTGCTTCATCTCAACCACTATTATCTCAGTCCAGGTAGATTACTACAACAGCCTCCTCACATGCCTTTCTGCTTCAATCAACTCTTCAGTTACAGGTAGAGTGAGAAAAATATGATCATGTCTCACCCTGACTTAAAAATTTTTCAATGACTTCTTTATTGATCTTAGAGCACAGAACTTCAAATTCTCTGACATGGTAAATAAGGTCCTTTATGACGTGGCTCCTACTTAACTCTACAGTAAATACACTAGTCTCCTTAACCAACCCCCTCACCACCCTTTCCTTCAACCCTTAACTATGCTAAATTCTCTAGCCATACTGAAGTATTTTCAATTCTTGCCTCAGGGATTTTCATATATTTTAACATCAGCCTGGAACACTCTGCCCCATCTTGGCCCAGATAACCTCTGCCAGGAAGCTATCCCTAGCCATCTAAAGCTGGGTTAGGGGACACCTCTTATATGCTCTGCTAGCTCCTATGTGTGCTATAGAAAGATATGATTCTATGTTATTATTGCCTATTTCTCTATTTACAATAAAGTTTGGTCAATAAACTATAGCTCCTTGAGGTCAGGGGCAATATGATACCCTGAGTACCTAGTACAGTATCTGGCATATCATATTTGGTCAACAAATACATGTTAATTAATTGAATGAATAAATGGATGGATGGCAAATTCAGGACTTTGACATTGTACCCTATATCCCCACAATCTTTGCCTTCAGCTTGGTGTAGGAAACAAAATAGTGGGCCTCAGAGAAGTCAGCCAGTTTAGGCATTAATTCCCTGGGCCTCATTTTCCTCATTTGTATAACGAAGGAAATGTTCTCTATGATCATGACTTGGAAATTTTTGAATTCACTGCTTCCTTAGCATATCTGATTCTCATGCTCCAAATCTCACTTCAGGTCCTCCACTCCATTTCCTACATGCCCACCCCCATCCAAATGGCACCCTGAATATCTGGTTTGACATAAGGCCAAAGTGTGTGTGTGTGTGTGTGTGTGTGTGTGTGTGTGTGTGTGTGTGTGTGGAGGAAGGAAGGGAAGGAATGAGGGATGGATGGATGGAGGGAGGGGAATAGGAAGAGGAAAAAAGATACACTGAGACAATTCCTGGACATCTTTCTCTTCCCATTTCTAAACTTTGTAAAAAATGATAGTAGGTTTCAGTGACTTAATTTTAAGATGTTAAATTACTATATGGTAACAAAATTCCTAAAATTGCTTAAGAACACTCAGAATAGGAAAAAACAAAACAAAAAGGAGAGAAAAATATTAGATAGGGCCAAGTAGACATAAGTTATCTTAAAAAGGCTGAATTCCAGTAATTTGACATGGTTTGGTAGAATAAGGTTTTCCAAAAGTTGAAAAGGAAACCTTTGAAATGAGATATAACCTGAACTTTTCTGGTCAAGAGAAGTGGAAGAACTATGGTTGCAGAAGCATTTGAAGTTACCGCAAAGCTATGTAAATATGTAACAAAAATAACCAGCACTAAGAATATAATAATAGACGGACCAATTCTCTACTGGTCCCTGGGGCAGGAACCAGATGGCCTAAAAGACCAATTCTCCTCTCTTCATTTCTTTGACTGATAAGGAAGGATACGCTTCCATTTAGTTCTCATAAACAGTGACCCCTTTTCTCCTCTGTAGACAAAGTTGATACACTACCACTTTTGTTTCCAGATATTAAACTCATATTTAATGATATGTGTGCTTGGTAATATATGAATCCAAAAACTTTCACTGACAAGAATGGCCCTGCATTCATCTATTTGTCTTGCAGTTGCTATACACAAATGCAGCAGGGAAGTGGAGAATTTAAATGCACAGCAGGCGGCTGATGTATTTCTCCATAAAGTAGTCTACATATCATGGCAAAAGTAGAAGCAAAGAAAACCTCAGGTGAATTCTTCCTCATAAAGTGGCAAATGAAGCCAAGGGGCAGAGTAGTAAGGAGGAAAATGAAAGGCTAAAACGAGATTACTAGTATGTTAAAAACAAATCAAATTTACCATTATCCTTGCCAACATTGGAGATGAATTAAACTCTTTCAGTGCAAAAAAGAGTGTCCACTTTCCATTATAAATAAAACCAATAGCATTTTCAATACTGTTAGATAAGATGTCATTTCACTTCAGAAGTAGTTACACTTCAGTAGTGAATAGAGTTAGTATGTCATGTAAAATGTTAAGAAACAAAATAAGAATATTTAGAATAAAGAGCAACATAGAGAAATAAAATAGAAAACTCTAGCAATATGGTCTGTGTCTGCTGGTCTTGGAGATCATGAAACTTGGATAAATAGGTAAATGCATATGTTCATAGGGATTCTATACAAATTACTGTTATATCTCACATATAAATATATAAGTATATAATTATTTTTATATGCATATATGATAGCTAAGCAGAGATCAGGGGGCAGAAAAATTCACCTGAGTCACTGAGCTAATGAAGTGGGAAGAAACCACAAGATACTGTGAGAGATCAGGTTCAGAAATCAGGCTTTAACAAAGAGGTCATTCCTTCATAAACTCTATGTGAGAATAAAGAGTATAGGTGTGCCCTATTTTAAGAAAACCCATTATTCCCACCCATATCCAATCTAACATTGCACATTTAAGTAAGATTTGTTTTTAAATATGGACATTACCTATTCAGTTTCTTAGAAACATATTTTCCTTTTATTGGGGTGACATTGGTTAATAAAATTATATAGATTTCAGGTGTACAATTCTATAATGCATCATCTGTATATTGCATTGTGTGTTCACCACCCAAAGTCAAGTTTCCTGCCATCGCCATTTATCCCCTCTATACCCTCTTCTAGCTAGCCCCGCCCCTCTTTTCCTCTGGTAATCACCATGCTGTTGTCAGTGTCTATGAGGCTGTGCGTTTTTTTTACTTAATCCCTTTTTTATTAAAGTCACTGAGGTGACATTGGTTAATAACTTCATGTAAGTTTCAAGTGCACAATTATATAATACATCATTTATATATTGCACTGTGTGCTCACCACCCATAGTCTAGTCTCCTTCTGTCACCATATATTTAACCCCCTTACCCTCTTCATCCTCCGCACCCCCATCCCCTCAGAATCACATTTAAAAGAATAAAGTTAGGTATCCCTATACCACCAAGCTTCAAGTAGACTTGCTTTTGATTTTTCTTTTTTTAAATTTGAATATTGGCATACTGCATATCCTTAAAGCTTGGAATGCCTAAGATTAGCACTGTAAGAGGCAGGCAGAGAAAGAAAATTAGTAATTCAATACTAGGAGGCTGAGACTATGTTCAACAAGTCACTGTCCCTATTGAGGAAGTAGAGTTTCAAGACAAAAGTGAATTAGAAAACATTCTTGAAACATTTTAAAGACCTCAGGACAAATGCAGGAGAACATAATAAATTAAAGTTAAGGTCTCTAAAAATCTTCTGAAAAGGGTGGATTGTATTGCTTATATTTAGAAAGAAGTGTGTATTCACATATGGTTTGAAGATGAATCTCTGTGGAGAACTCAAAGTGAGGGTTGCACTGAGGTCTAGTTTAATGGAGGATAAAGTGTTTTTTACACTATATCTAAATATAGGTTTGACATATTTAAGATCTATGAATAAAAAAATATAAATAAGATTGTTTTGAGGAACCCCTGAGTCTGTCCTTAATTGTGTGTGTGTGTGTATATATATATATATATATGCATAATCTCTGGTTGTGTGTGCAGCTGGTGGCTTCTATCTGAATACAGTATATTTTAAATGTCTTAAGTTTTAAAAAATATATATCATTTTCCTACACAGAGAGAGCACTTAGATATTAATTCTATTTGTGATACATTTTTCCTTGATTATAAAAAGTAGTCAAGCTGATGCATTAGCAAAGTGGTATTTATTAGGTGATCTCTAAGAAATAAAGGCCAGACGATAAAGTACCATAGAAAAATCAGAACTAAAACCCAGGCAGCTGCCTATTCTTCTGCCTAACCCAGACATATATCTTAAAGAATAATCTATTTAGCCTGGCTGGCTTGGCTCAGTGGTTGAGAGTCGACCTATGAACCAGGAGGTCATGGCTCAATTCCAGGTCAGGGCACATGCCAAGGTTGTGGGCTCGATCCCCTGTGTGGGGTATGCAGGAGACAGCTGATCAATGATCCTCTCTCATCACTGATGTTTCTATTTCTCTCTCCTTCTCCCTTCCTCTCTGAAATAAGTAAAAATATATTTTAAAAAGAATAATCTATTTACATAAACAATATAAAATCTTAAATTAGTAATAGAACACATTTAAACCAGCTATTGTAAAACTAATATCTTAACTCTGAAGATGAAGGGTCATAGATAATACATGTTTCAGGAGTGGATATGATAAATACAAACTATTATTTTACATTATATAATGTTCAAGAATTCTATTGTGTTAAAGATAAAAGCCATTCTAAGTAAATCTTAGTTTCAGCATGATTCTAGGGTAGAACTTCAGCTTTTAGTCTGATAAACCACCCAAGTTTGTAACTCAGTCGTAATTTCATATCTTTAAATCATCAACCCCAGTTTCAAATCTCTTCTAAAAAATAGCTGGGTCACCATCTATCTGGAAATGATGAAACTAGTTCAGGTTTCTCCAAAACTCTTGATTTAAAAAAATGATAACTGCATAATAATTATAACTAAATACAGTTAGGAGATCTTATCAATATAAGATAGTTCTATTTATCAATGTCATAAAATAAAAATGAACATCTGAAAAGGCTGAATTATAAACTCTATCCATTATATCAAAATCTACACCACGATAAGATACATTGCTCTATGAAAATCTATGCATTTAAAAATAATGGGCAAGGATAGCATGTACTTGTTATTCACTACAACAAAGTCAACCCCAAGGCAAAAAAAAAAAAAAAAAAAAAAGTGGAGAGCAAAGAAAACTTGGAAAGTAGCCTTAATTTAAATATTACAAACTTAGCATGAACTTTTAAAGTAGAGTTCCTATTTTTTTTTACCAACTGGAGACTTAAGTACTACCTTTGAATTCTAAACTTTTGTTATAATGCTTTTCTCTATTATTAAAGTGCTAATAATAAAGAGGTAATAGACAGAGGGAAAGGTGAGTGGAGGTAGGTGAGGTGGGCAAAGGGGACATAAATGGGAATGGAAAGAGACTTTGCTTTGGGTGATAGGCACACAATGCAGTATGCAAATGATGTTTTGTTGTTGTATACTTGAAACCTGTATGGTTTTGCGAACCAATGTCACCCCAACAAATTCAAATATAAATTTTAAAAAAATAACAAAGAAGCAACAGCATCCAAAAGTAAAAATAAACTGGAAGAACAAGCAAAACCCAATTTCTCTGGCCACTAAGCCAATCCACTCTTTCCCATTGCACTGGCAATAGCAACAGCAGCAGTGGCCAGCGGCAGCAGACTCTCCCTAAAGTAGTCTTCACATCTGTGTCAGAGAGGAAACATTCTGGCCAAACTGGTTGTAGGAAATCTGTCTGCAAAATGTGAAAAACTACAATCCTAAGTAACCTCCCCTTGAGGAAAGCTCAAAATCCTTGTTAGTAATATTGGTAATCTAGACTGGAGAAAGCAACCAACTGAAAAACAGAGTGAGGAGGCAACAGTGGAGGCAAAGTAAGAAGGAATCAACGGAACCCACAAAAGCAGAGAAGCTACCACAGGAAGAGCTAAAAGCACTAATTAAAACTTGCATCTGTAGAGATGCTGTGAGAAGGATACAGTAAAATGATGGTACAACAATATTTCAGTTTTAAAACAAACACTCAGCCTAACTCTCAAAAGAATTTTTAGACCAACTCGTGTTTTACAGTCACTTATTTATTTTCTTAATCTTGACAATAGACAACTATTAACTTTTGCATAATTAAACATGTAAGCTAAAAGCATTTAAGTGGTAGCTATGGTTACAACCAGTTTCCACATTCAGTCCACCCCAAGGACTGCAGTCAGAGAACAGGAGCAGGAAAGCAGTTTTAGGGGATGGTGGTGAGGTGGGGCTTGGGGGGAACTATAAGAACAGACTAAAAAGATTAGAGTACATTAACCTGGAAAGATGAAACAACCAGTCATGTATAATCACCACCAGTACAATTCCCACCATTAAGCATTTACTGTGCTAAGTGCAGAGATACTGAGCTATGTCCAAGGAGAAATTAAGTACTGTCAGTTTAACATTCCTTCTGTCAGTTATATCATCTATGTGTTAAGCATTACACTTGTCATACAACAATTGTGAACTAATAAACAGTAAAAGGACATGGAAATAATATCAGACTGGAAATTAGAAGGATTAAGTTCTAAGAATGTTAATAACTTTGTCTGTGACCTTGAACAAATCACCTAACCTTCTTAGGCCTAAAAAGATCTATACTATACGATGGGGTGCTAGACCAATCAGTGGTTTTCAGGTGTTTTTCTTTTTAAGTTGTCAACTCATTCTTCAAATAGATGGGATGCCCCACATATAAAGAGGTTGAAAGTGCAAATCTTATGCTTGAATCACAATGAAGGTCATTACAGTTCTACAATTCTTCTCCGAGGCCTCCCCCATTCTCTGGAAGCAGCTCTATACAGATACATTTTGAAAATCTATGGGCTAGATAATCTTTAAGGTCTCTTATAGACCTAACATTCTATGACTGACTCTGAAATTTCCCTCACTTACATCTTCAAAAATCTTTATTTAATCTAGTCCAGCAGGTATTTGTTGAATGTATAACATCATAGAAAACACAAGACAGAATTTCTACTCTGGAAGAGCTCACCAACTTGTGGGGTTAAACAAAATAAATAAAATGAGGATGCACTTCAATGGAAAGAGTGTTTTAAGGATCCGGACACCACCAAGCACCCCCTAGAATAAAAGATCCATTTCTCTATTTTTCGTATGGCTCTATAATCAGTTCCTGGGATAGCAGGTGCTTAATAAATACTGGATGAATGAATGGAGGTATGAATAAATGGGTGGATGGATAAATGGATGGATAAGGCTTTTATCTTACCCAAATTCATTGAAATTCAGCCAAATGATATAGAGTTAAAAGTACTTTCCATATTTTAGAGAATTTTTTCTGATAAGCAAAGTGTTACAAGAAAAGCAACCTAATTTCTTAATTACTCACTCTACTATACACTGTCTATAATTACTTAAGAATGATGATATCTTATTAGAATAAAACCAAAGCAAAAAAGTGCACCCCATCATGGCAGGCCCCAACTAGAGTCAGCAGAGCAAATAAAGGCCATTTCCACCTAACCATTTTAAATATAATTTTGTGGGAGCAAATAATGACACTAAATTTTGCTTTGGCAGGAAAGCAGTCTTTCAATGAACCTGTTTATATGGAGGTCATGCATGTGCTGCAAGTAAGCAAGTCTCCAAAGTAGGTAAATCAAGTTAGAAATGAGGGCCATTTTCTCTCTCCTTCTCATCTCCATTAGTACTAGGAAAAAGCCAGGGAGGTCAAGAAGAAGGAAGCTGTTTCTCTTTTTTCATCCCAAGCTTAAATTCTGTCATGGAAGATATGCTTTGTCTTTTTAGAGTCAAAGTCAGCCAGCAGGCACTTAGGTAAAATTAAGGCAACTGCACCAATGACAGAAAATTTGATAGAAAGCTTGTTGGAGACAGCTCATTTGTATAAAAGCTTTGCCTGTTCAAGGAACAATATAATTTCTGGAAGAAATCTTTCTGGAAAGGGCCAGGTGGCTCTGTAGTTTTATAGCTCCTGTGATATCAGTTATCCAAGACAAGTGTTATATATAACTTCTGTTCTCAAACCTGAATTGTGTTTCCCTAGAAGGCTATTACATTTGAAAGGACATTACAGTGGATTTAAATTCCATTTTTGTTTTAGCATAGCACTAATATTTTATTATGGTATACTATTCCTATTCTGAATATGCCTTATGAATAGACATATATTTATAAACATCCTGGGAAGGTTTAAAAGGTTTTCTTTTCAATCTATGGTACCTGATACCTGAGTTGCTTAGAGAGATATCAAACTAATAAATTAAGTGAAAAATATATCCCCCCTTTCTAGTCTTCCTTGAAGGTACAATAATATATTAGGGAAAAGGTTGTATCCCTTCCTCTGCTGTAAAAAGTAAAAAGACCCCAGTCTATGTGGGGCTCCATAGGTAGCTTCAATGAAAGTCATATTGAGGAGAGAAATATGGCAGGCTTTGACTGCACAGAGATTACATCACTGCTTTCTTCTATTCGTTTTAACTATTCCTCTGTAAAAGCTGGATTCAATTCAAGGTCTTGAGATTCATTTAGAAGACCGGCATTTGGAATGAGTCCAGTTACTCCAGGTACCATGTGAGTTTTAATGTACTTGAGGCAGCTGGCCCAATTGTCACTTGCTTCCATCATCTAAGCAAAATGTGGAAATCTCTGGTGAGGAGTGTTCAACCTTTGAAATTGTCATTTTCCATCAGAGGGCTACAACTATCAACTTTAGAAAGATGTTGCTCCTATGCTAAAGTATTTCCATAGAACAAGTAATGTGATGTAGATGAGAGATGAAAAAAAAAAGAGAAAAAAATATTTTTCTTCCACTCACACATTTTGATCTAAGTTTGATTGGTATATGTCAACTCTAGGTTACTGTCTAGTACCATACAAGTTAGTTGAAATTCTTTAGACTAAGTATCCATAATCTTTTATTCTCTCCTCGATCTTTTGCCCAAATCCCTAATGAAGTATTTATTCATTCAGTCAATCAGTTAAAATATTCATTTAGAGTCCACTATATGCCAGGGATTTCTCTAAGCACTGGAGATACAACAGTGAACAAAATGCAGCCCTTGCCCTTATAAAGCTTTTACATTTGGGGAGAATGAAAAAATACATAAATATAAAATATTAGCTATAAGTGATTGAAGAAAATAAAATGGAGTAAGTATGCATAGAATGGTTATGAAAGGCCACTTTGAAGAGGTGACATTTGAGCACAACTTTGAATGAAGTGAGGACTGGTCTTGGTTTTCTCTTGACTCAAAAAAAATCCAGGAGGTCACTAAAATTACTGTGTTCAGAGTTGGAATTAAGAACAGACAAAGAGCTGATGAATTTGGGAAATATCATTGGGATGTTCAAATAAGTCATAAAGGAGCTAAAGATCATCCACTGAAGGTCAATTAAATGATCCAAGTGATAAAAGAAGGCTGAGAGATGACATGATTGAAATATATAATTTTAATGACCATTATGAATGGGAGTCTATAAGCTGATACATCCAATTCTAGAAAAATACCTTACAAATGGTAAATTAGAATAATGAAAAGTAGATCCGAGTTTCTGGTTCTGGGATGAGTTAAAGAGATGTACTTCTCCCCATTTCTCCCACTAAATACAAAAAAAAAGAAAAAAGAAAAAAACCTGGGAATTATACCTAAAACAAAGAGAAGACTCTGAAAGGTAGAGAAAAGAAGGCAGACTGGATAGGGATTTTGGGACCCAAGGAATGACAAAGTTATTTGGATCTTCTTTTACTTTATATATCCCAGACTAGTTATTGGAGAAGCCAGCACCCAGAGATGCCAATGGGCACAGATAAAAATAGTTTCAAGGAAGCCTGTTCCCCCTAGCCTAAAGGGGCAAACAGCAGTTCAGAAAACTTTTAGACAATAACCACCCTGCTGTACCCAAACAATATGGGCCTTACTCTCACCCCCATGAGCAAAGGCTAAGTGGGAAACCTAGACTTCCACCTTCTTCAGACTCCAATGAGGTGACCCAACATGCCTACTGTGTTGGTGTACCAGAGAAGGCCAAATGGATCTTTAATTCCCAACCAGCAATGTCAATAGAGGCCATGTGGTGAGCAGGAAACAGGCACCCCTTCCTCTATCAGCTAGGGGTAATGTCAGAAAAAGGTCTAGTGGGAACTTCAACTTCTACATCAACCAGCAGTAATGAGGTTCCCCTCTACTTCCCCAGTGTGTCGAGGGAAGTTGAGTTGAGAACCTGGACTTCTACTTCCATGTGGTAGGAATAAAGTGGTGACCACCTTCCCTGCCAGAATGATGTCAGAGTAGACCTACTAAAATGGGAGATTTAAATAAGATCCAGAGTCTCATAACATAATATCCAAAATGTCAAGGATTCAATAAAAAATTACTTGTCATGAAGAACCCAGAAAATCTCAACTTAAAGGAGAAAAGACACCAACTCCACAAATGCTGGAATTACAAGGCAAGCATTTAAATGCTTAAACAAATAATTATAAACATGCTTAAAACAAATGAAAAAAAACAAAAAGTTTTGGCAAAGAAATAGAAGATATAAAGAACCGAACGGCTCTGGCCAGTGATACTCAGGATTTGCAGCATCTGCCCACACACAAAAGGGTCGTGGGCTCAATTCCCAGTCAAGGGCATTTACCTGGATTGTAGGTTTGAGCCCCTGCCCTGATGGGGGCCTGTGCGGGAAGCAACCAATAGATGTGTCTCTCTCACATTGATGTTTCTCTCTCACCCTCTTTCCCTCTCTCCATTCCACTCTCTCTAAAAATCAATAGAAAAAAATAACTTCAGGTGAGGATTAACAAAAAAAAAGAACCAAATAGAACTTTAGAACTGAAAAAACACAGCAAACAAAATACAAAGTCACTGGATAGTCTCAACAGAATGGCGATGACAGAGGAAAGAATCAATGGACTTGAAGATAGAATAATACAAATTGCCTAATATGATCAATAAAGAAAAAATATACTGAAAAATATAAACAGATCCTCAGGGACCTGTGGGACAATAACAAAAGATTTAACATTCCTATGATTGAATTTCCAGGAGAAGAGGAAAAGTAGAGTAGATATTCAGAGAAATAATGGGTAAAATTTTCAGAACTTTGGCCAAATACATAAACCTACCAAATAAAAAAGCTAAACTAACTCTAAATAGGACAAAAAAAAGTCCATACTAACATTAATAATAATTAAACTACTAAAAACTAAAGACAAATTTTTTTAAACCAGTGAGAAAGAACACTGCTGGACAAAGAATAATGATAGCAGATATATAAGCAGAATTATACATCATGTCCATGTGAGGGGCTATTCCAGGAATGCTGGGCTGGTTCAATATTTTAAAAATCAATGAATAGAATCCATTATAGGCTAAAGAAGAAAAAAAATCACATAATCATATCATTTGATGCAGAAAACGCACTTGAAAAATTCAACAGCAATTCATGATAAAAAAAAAAAGTCTCAGAAAACCGGAGTAGAGGGAAACTTCCTTAACTTAATAAAGAATATTTATAAAAAACCTACAGCTAACATCTTACTTAAAGGTGAAGGACTGTATGTGTTTTTCCTATTATTAGGAACAAGGCAAATATATATTCTGAAACCACTCTTATTTGACATAATACTTGAAGTTCTAGCTAGCAAAAAGGCAAGAAAATGAAAGGAAAGGCATACAAACTAGAAAAGAAGAAATTAAGCTGTCTCTATTTGCAGATAACATGATGGTCTATGTAGAAAATCTCCTATTATACAATAAGCTAGTCAAAGAAAGACAATACCATATTATTTCACTTACATGTGGAATCTAATGAACAAAGTAAACTAATAAACAAAATAGAGACACACTCATAGAGAGAACAGACTGACAGCTGTCAGAAGGAAGAGGGAAGGAAGCTGGGTGAAAAAGATGAAGGGATTAAGAAGAAATAAAAGAAACCTCATACACAGATAACAGTACTTTGATTACTAGAGGGAGTAGGGAGTGTGGGGAGGAAGAAGAGAGTAAAGAGGGCAAAAATAGTGGTGGAGGGAGATGTGGCTTGGGGTGGTGAACACACAATGCAATATTTAGATGATGTATTATAGAACTGTACCCCTGAAACTTATATCATTTTATTAACCAATGTCACCCCAATATATTCAATAAAAAATAAAATTTGAAAGAAAAAGGGAAAAAAAGAAAACCTCCTAGAACTATTTTGGAATTCAGAAACATCAGCTAATATAACAACAGACAAAAATCAAGTGTATTTCTATATACTTGCAATGCACATTTGAACACACCAAAATTAAAAATATATCATTTACAATTATTCAAAAACAATAAATATTTATTATAAATCTAATAAAATGCATACATGAATTATACGCTAAAATTATAAAAATGATGAAATAAATCAAAGAAGATATCAATAAATAGAGACACCAACTATGTTCATGGATTAAAAAACTCAATATAGTAAAGATGTCAATTCTCCCTGAAAATGACATTTGGCTGGATACAATGACTGTCAAAATTTCAGCAAGATTTTTTTCTAGATATAGACAAACATCCTAAAATTTATATCAATATACAAAGGAACTAGAAAAGCAAAATCGATTTTGGAAAAGAAGAATAACATAAGAGGAATTGGTCTATCCAAATGCAAGATTTATAAAGCAATAGTACTCAAAAATGGTGCTAGAGCAAGTAAATATGCATAGGTTAAAAAATGAACCTTGATGTAACTCTGACATATTAAGCAAAAATTAATTCAATTTGGATTATGAACTTTAAATGTAAAATTATAAAACTTTAAAAAATTATCTTTATTGTTGAAAGCATTACAATGGGTACAAAAGGGGATAACTGTAAAACTTTTAGAAGAAAACAGGGGGAAATCTTTGGGCTTGGCGAAAATTTCTTAGACATAACATCAAAAGTAAAACCCATTAAAAAAAAGTTAAATTATATTTCACCAAAATTTTTAAACTTTTGCTCTATAAAGACTACTAAGCAGATGAAAAAACAAGCTACAGATGGGCAAAACACAAATATTTTCAAAGCACATATCTGACAAAGTACTCATGTACACAGAATATATAAAGAACCCTCAAAGCTTAACAGTAAAAAGACAAACAATCCACTTAGAAAAAAAAAAAAAGTCAAAGGACCTGAAGAGACATTTTACCAGAAAGGATATGCGAATGGCAAATAACCAGATAAAAAGATATTCAACATAGCTAGCCGATAGGGAAATGCAAATTACTATCACAATGAGATATCACTCATACCTATGTAAATACCTAAAATAATAAACAGTGACACTGCTACATGCTTCCAAGAATGCAGAGAAATTGGATCACTCATACTGCTAGTGGGAACGTAAAATGGCATAGCCACTCTGGAAAGTAGTTTGTCAGTTTCATAAAAATGGATGGAATGCCTATCCACTATCATGGTATCCCACAGAGAATCCCTTTTAATCAAGGAATTTATTCACAGCATATGAAGATGGTAATAATCCCTTGCTCATGAGGTTCATTAGTTTTACCATGTTCCCCAACACATGGTATGCTGCAGGCTTGCTACAGTGGTGGAATGGCCTTTAAAAGATTGAACTACACAGTACTAATTTGGTGGTGATGCCTTCTAGGATACAGTATGTTCTTTAAATCAATGTCCAATATATGGTGTCATTTTTCAAATAGTTTGGATTTATGGATCCAGGAATAATTTTACAGGTGAAAATGGGAGTGGTTTGGCTCACAATTATTCCTGATAATCCATTAAGCAAATATTTTGCTTTCTGTCCCCATGACCTTAGGCTCTGCTAGTCTAGAGATCTTCTTAGTTTCAATGGAAACTAAGGTCACAGTTCCTGGAACATTCTCCATGATAAAATATATTCAAGTTCATAAAACAAGCCTCAATAAATTTTAAAACTACTTCAATCATATAGAGCATAGTCTTTGACACAATGGAATTAAATTAGAAGTCAATAACAGAAAGATACCTGAAAAATACAAATAATCCATGTGTCAAAGAAGAAAGCGCATAGTATATTAAAAGTATTTGAACTGAATGAATATGAAAACAGACCATATCAAAATCAGTGCTTGGAGTGGAATATATAGAATTGAGTACTTACATGTTTATAGGAGACTTACTCATAATAGACAAAAATTGGAAACAATCCAAATGTACATAAACTGGTGAGTGGATAAGCAATTATATTGAATTCATACAATAGAATATTACTCAACAATAAAAGAAACATACTACTGGTAACAGGAGTATGGATTAATCTAAAAAATTAAAATGCTGAGGGAAAGAACCAGACACAGAAAGTCCATAGTGTATAATTCCACTTATGTGAAGATTAGTAACAGACAATTAACTTATGGCAATAGGAGTCAGAATAGTGGTTGCCTGTGTAAGTTGGAGATGGAGTGGAAAGGGTTATAGGTAATCTTTCTGATATGATGGAAATTATTTATGTCTTCATTGTGATGATGATTACACATGTATGTGCATTTGTTAAAAGTCATCCAATTGTACACTGAAGTTTGTGCATATCACTATGTAAATTTTATCTCAATATTCAAAAACCTTTTTAAATAACAAAATGTAAGTAGAGAACTCTTTTGTCTCAAATGTAGAAGTTAAAAAAATTATAAATTAAACATTTAAATAATTTGAGATAAATTCACAGACAACAGATTCATAATGGACTACTGAAAGAAATTATTTTTTCCCTCCCAGGGAGACATATGATGATTTCCTAATAAAGCACTCTCAGAAACAGAACAATATACAGGCTGGATAACAGATATGCGTCCTCATGAACATTTTTACATTTCTACCTATGAATTAAAGTCTACCAATGAAAAAAATCTAGCTTTATCCTTTTAGCTTATGATAAATGAGTAATAAATGCCCTTTAAAAAGTCCATGATGGCGGTACCTTCTTCTTCCTCCCCAGAAGTACAAATTTCAGTCTTCCCATAATAACTTATTTTACACAGTAAAAGTATTCCAGATCTAACTGGTGAGGATTGGCTGCACTACAATAACACAGATGTATATTGATTACCCTGGAGGAGATGATATCCCAACACTATCAAACCTATAGCATATTGTTATTCGGTATGTTGCTCCTGCTTCTGAGATGCAAATCAGTTATTCTGTTCCATAACTAGTAATATTAGAAATATAAATTGAAGAATTGGAAACAATTCAAAGTTATAGAGAAAAATTTATAACTCTCTAAACTGAAACTGACATACAAAGTGACCACTCATTCATTCCCTAAGTATTTATTAAGTGCCTACCATATGTCAAAATCTGTGCTAGGTGTTCAGCATTTAAAAGATGGGTAAAATAGCATCATTGCCTTCTAAAAAATAACAGCCTAAATGAGAGAAACAAATAAATTAACAGATAATTATAAAACAGTATCATTAGGGCAACAATAAAAATATGAACAAGTCATAACTAAAGTACAGAGGAAAGACCAGGGAAGGTTTTCTGAATGAGACAGTACCTGAACTAAGTTTGAAGGATGAGTAGGCATTAGCTAGGTAGGTGATGAGAAATGTAGAGCGGGCCTTTCAGGCACAATGGACTACATAAGCAAAGGCAGAGGCATGGAGGAGAGAAGCAGAATAAACTACAAATAGATTAAGCATTTTAAGAAAGGGAATGACAGGATCCAATTTTAAATAGAAAAGTCTGGCAGTGTAATGGGTGCATCAGAAGGGACAAAAGGGGAGGCAAGAAGAACCAATTAAGAGATTGTTGTAGTTTAGACAAGCAATAATGTGATGTTGAACTAGGGAGGGTAATAGCAATAGAGAGAATAGATTATGATCAATGGTGAATTTACTTAATTTGGCTTTCAAAATGCCATACTCTCTTGATTTTCCTCCTACCTCTCACTGGCCATTCCTTTTCAGTTTTCTTTGCTGGTTTCCCCTCTTTTCCCCAACTTTTAAAAAGAGGATTAACCCAGGACTAATTCTTTGGATCTCTTTCTATCTTTACTCTCTTGGCTTTAAATACTATGTATGTGCTAAAGACTGCCAAATGATGGTTCATGCCCAGATCTTTCCATCGCACTGCAGACTCATATACCCACCTACCTGCTTGACATTTCCACTTAGATGTCTAATCAACATCTCAAACTAACATGACCAAAACTGAACTCCTGCATGTCAGGCTTATTCTAACTATAGTTCTTCCCATTTCTATAAGTGTACCTCCTTCCTCAGGCTAAATAACTTTGAATTCATCCTTGACTTCTTCCTTGCATACCTCATATCTGATCTATCAGCAAATCCTGTTTATTGTACCCTCATAATATATCCTGAATCTATCCAATTCTTACCATCTAATACTGTTTCCACCCTGCCTCCAGCCACTATCTTCTCTCGTTTGGATTTTTACAGCAGCTTCCTATCTGGTATCCCTGCTTCTACCTTGCCCTTACACCTATAATGTCTTTTCAAGATGGGAGCCAGCACAATGCTTTGAAATGCCAGATCATAACACTGTTGTGCTCAAAATCCTCGAAAGTTTTCTAGGTTTACTCAGAGTAAAACCCAATGTCCTTACAATGGTCTCAAGGCCCTATAATATCTACTGTCTTGTCCAATTATCCACTTCTAAATTAATCTCCTATCATTCCCATGCTCATCTGCTCTATCAAGCCACACTAACTCCTTTACCAATAGTCCCATGAACAACCCAGACACTCTTGACTGAAGGTGTTTGTGCTGGTTGTTTCTTCTGCTTGTCCCTTGTCAATGAGGTTACCCTGAACATCTATTTAAAATTAAAACCTGCATCCCACCAGTGCTCTCAATCCCCATAATCCGTCCCTGTTTCTTCCATACCACTGACTATATATACATATATATAACCATTTATCACCACATATATGCATATATCACTGTGTGTGTGTGTGCGTGTCTGTGTGTGTGTGTATGTGAGAGAGAGAGAGAGAGAGAGAGAGAGAGAGAGAGAGAGAGATTTGCCTATCTCCTCCTTCTATCTAGAGCCTAAGTAATTGGACATAGGCTTTCTTTTTCTTTTCTTTTTTTGCATAAGAACATTTTTTATTTCCCCCCACTTTGTTATGAAAAATTTCAAACACACAGTAACATTGAAAAGATCATACTGCAAACATTCATATACTTACCACCTAGAGTTTGGTTTACAATTGTTGACATTTGTCAGACTTGTTTTATCTCATATTTATCACCCATGTAAATAACTCATCTTATTTTTATGCATTTCCCAGTAAGGTATAGACCTCAGTGGGCTTCATCCTAAATACTTCAGCATGCACTATCTTTAATCAGTATTCAGAGTTCATGGTTCTTTTTGGGGGGGTAGGGTAGAAATAAGTTCTATTTGTAGTGAAATGTACAAATCTTAAGTATATTGGTGGAAGAGGTTTTTTTTAACTGAATTTATTGGGATGATATTGGTTAATAAAATTATATAGGTTTCAAGTATACAAAACTGTAATAAATCAACTGTATTATGTGTTCACTCAACATGGCTAAGGTTTTTGGTGTGGGTTTTTTTTTTTTTATCCTCACCAGAAGTTATTTTTTCCATTGATTTCCAGAGTGGACGGGTGGTGGGAGGGAGGGAGGGAGAGAGAGAGAGAGAGAGAGAGAGAGAGAGAGAGAGAGACTTCAATGTGAGAGAGACACACGATTGGTTGACTCCTGCACAGGCTCCTACCAGGGCTGGGGAACCTGCAACCTTAACTGGGAATCAAACCTGAAACCCTTTGGTCTGAGGGCTCTAACCACTAAACGAAACCAGCCAGGGCATCATGGATAAGTTTTGATAAATACATACCTTCAAGTAACACAAACATCTATCAAAACATAAAGCCTTTCCATCACCCTGAAAGTTTCTTCATGGTCCTTTCCAGAAAATCCCACCCTCATATATCCTAGAGGCAAGCACTGGTGTTTTGTTTGTTTCCTTTTTTTAGAGTTAATTTTTAAAAATTCTTTATTGTTTAAAGTATTACATATAGTATTAAATATGTCTCCTTTATTCCCCATTGACCTCACCCTGGCCACCCCCAACCCCAGCACATGCCCTCACTCCCCTACTGTCTGTGTCCATTGATTATCCTTATATGCAAGCATACAAGTCCTTTAGTTGATCTCTTACCCTGCCCACCAGGGCCTTCCCTCTGAAGTTTGACGGTCTGTTCCATGCTTCTATGTCTCTGTCTCTATTTTTGTTCATCAGTTTATGTTGTTCATTAAATTCCACAAATGAGTGAGATCATGTGATATTTACCTTTCTCTGACTGGCTTATTTCGCTTAGCATAATGCTCTCCATGCCGATCCATGCTGTAGCAAATGGTAAGAGTTCTTTCTTTTTTACAGCAGCATAGTATTCTATTGTGCAGATGTACCACTATTTTTTAATCAACTCATCTACTAATGAGCACTTCTGCTGTTTCCAAGTATTAGCTATTGTAACCTGTTCTGCTATGGACATTGGGGTGCATATGTCCTTTCTCATTGGTGTTTCTGATTTCTTGGGATATATTCCTAGAAGTGGGATCACTGGGTCAAATAAGAGTTCCATTTTTAATTTTTTGAGGAAAATCAATAATGTTTTCCGCACTGGCTACACCAGACTGCATTCTCACCAGCAGTGCACAAGGGTTCCTTTTTCTCTACATCCTAGCCAGCACTTGTTGTTTGTCAATTTGTTGATGATAGCCATTCTGACAGGTATGAGATGATATCTCATTGGCGTTTTTATTTGCATCTCTCGGGTAATTAGTGACTTTAAGCATGTTTTCATATGTTTCATGGCCTTCTGTATGTCCTCTTTTGAAAGTGTTTATTTAAGTCCTTTGCTCATTTTTGATTGGATTGCTTATCTTCCTTTTGTTAAGTTGTATGAGTTCCCTATAAATTTTGGAGATTAAACCCTTATCAGATGTAACATTGGCAAATATGTTCTCCCATGCAGTGGGCTTTCTTATTGTTTTGTTGATGGTTCATTTTGCTGTGCAAAAGCTTTTTATTTTGATGTAGTCCCATTTCTTTATTTTCTCCTTAGTTTCCATTACCCTAGGAGCTGTATCAGTAAAGATATTGCTATATGTCTGATATTTTGCTGCCTATAGATTCTTCTAAGATTTTTATGGTTTCCCATCTTATGTTTAAGTCCTTTATCCATTTTGAGTTTATTTTTGTGCATGGTGGTCTAGTTTCATTTTTTGCATGTATCTGTCCAATTTTCCCAACACCATTTATTGAAGAGACTGTCTTGACTCCATTGTATGCTCTTGCCTCCTTTGTCAAATATTAATTGAGCATAAAGGCTTGGGTCAATTTCTGGGTTCTCTGTTCTGTTTCATTGGTCTATATGTGTGCTCTTGTGCCAATACAAGGCACTTTTGAGAACAGTGACTTTGTAATGTAGCTTGATATCTGGTATTGTGATCCCTCCAACTTTGTTCTTCTTTCTCAAGATTGCTACAGCTATTTGGGGTCTTTTTATTCCATATAAATTTTTGGAGAGTTTGTTCTAGGTCTGTGAAATATGCCATTGGCATTTTAATTGGGATTGCATTAAATCTATAGATTGCTTTGGGTAATATGGACATTTTAATGATGTTGATTCTACAAATCCACGAACATCATATATTCTTCCATTTGTTTATGTCTTCATCTACCTCTTTTATTCAATGTCTTGTAGTTTACCGAGTACAGGTCTTTTACCTCCTTAAAGTTTATTCCTAAGTACCTTAATTTTTGGTGCAATGGTTAATGGGATTGTTTTTGTTATTTCTCGTTCTGTGAGTTATTTGTGTATAAAAAAGCTGTAGATTTGTGGGTGTTAATTTTGTATCCTACTACATTGCCGAATTCATTTATTAAATCTAGTAGGTTTCTTATGAAGTCTTTAGGGTTTTCTATGTACAATATCATGTCTTCTGCAAATAAGGACAGTTTTACGACTTTTCCAATTTGGATGCCTTTTATTTCTTCTTATTCTCTGTTCGCTATGGCTAGCACTTCCAGTGCTATGGCCAACAGGAGTGGTGAGAGGGGCATACCTGTCTTGTTCCTGTTCTTAGGGTAAATGGTATTAGTTTTTGCCCATTGAGTATGAGATTAGCTGTAGATTTGTCATATAAGGCTTTTATTATGTTGAGATATGATCCCCCTATTCCTACTTTGCTGAGTGTTTTTATCAAGAAAGGGTGTTGGACTTTGTCAAATGCTTTTTCTGCATCAATTGATATGATTATCTGATTTTTATCTCTCAATATGTTTATGTGATGTATCACGTTTATTAATTTGCAGATATTGTACCATCCTTGCATCCTCAGAATAAATCCCACTTGGTCATGGTGTATGATGTTTCTAATGCAATCCTGGATCCGATTTCTGAGAATTTTGTTGAGGATTTTAGGCTCTATGTTCATCAATGATATTGGCCAGTAACTCTTTTTCTTTGTAGTGTCTTTATCTGGTTTTGGGATTAGGGCAATACTAGCTTCATAGAAAGAGCTTGGAAGTGTGCCTTCCTCTTGAATTTTTTGGAATAGTCTTAGGTGGATAAGGTTTTAGTTCTTCTTTGAATGTTTGGAAAACTCCCCTGTGAAGCTGTCTGGCCCAGGGCTTTTGTTTGCTGTAAGTTTTTTTTATTACTTTTTCAATTTCCTCCATCATTATCAGCCTACTCAGATTTTTTTATTCTTCCTGATTGAGTTTTGGAAGGTTGTATTTTTCTAGGAATATGTCCATTTCTTCTAAATTGACCAGTTTGTTGGAATAGAGTTATTCATAATATTTTTTAAAATCCTTTGTATTTATTTGGGGTCTGTTGTTATTTCACCTCTTTCATTTCTGATTTTGTTTATTTAGGTCCTCTCTCTTTGCTTCTTGGTGAGCCTTGCTAGAGGTTCATCAATCTTGTTTATCCTTTCAAAGAACCAGCTCTTGGTTTCATTGATCTTTTCCATTTTTTTTCTTTATGACATTTATTTCTTCTCTGATCTTTATTATTTCCTTCCTTCTGTTTACTCTGGGCTTTTTTGTTGCTCTCTTTCTAATTCTTTAAGTTGTAGAGTTAGAAAATATATTACCAGTTTTTCTTGTTTTTTTGAGATAGGCTTATAATACTATGAACTTCCCTCTCAGAACTGCTTTCACTGTGTCCCATAGATTTTGGACTGTTGTGTTTTCATTGTCATTTGTTTTCAGGATGTTTTTTATTTCTTCTTTGGTCTCTTTGGTAACTCAATTATTGTTTAATAATATGCTATTTAGCCTCCAAGTGTTTGAATTTTTGTGATGTTTTTATTGTAGTTATTTCCAATATTATGTCATTGTGATCTGAGAAGATGCTTGATATAATTTCAATCTTCTTGAATTTGAAGAGACTTTGCCTGTGTCCCAATATGTGGTCTATGTTTGAAAATGTCCCATGTGCACTTGAGAGAAGATATATTCTATAGCGTTGGGGTGAAATGTTCTGAAGATGTTGATTAAGTCCATCTGATCTACTGAGTAGTTTAGGATTGCTGTTTCTTTGCTGATTTTTTTTTGGAGTATTTATCCAGTGATGTCAATGGGGTATTAAAATCCCCAACTATGATTGGATTGCTGTTGATCTCCCTTGATATCTTTCAGGAGTTTTTTTTTATGTATTTGGGTGCTACTTCACTGGGTGCATATATGTTTACCCAAGTTATATCCTCTTATTGGATCGATCCCTTTAGTATTATGAAGTGGCCTTCCTTTTCTCTTGTTATGGCCTTCACTTTGGGGTCTATTTTGTTAGATATAAGTATTGCTACCCCACCTTTTTTTTTAATTTCCATTTGCCTGGAGAATATTTTTCCATTCCATCACTTTCAGTCTGTGTGAGTCCCTTGTTCTCAGGTGGGTCTCTTGTAGACAGCATATATATGGGTCATGGTTTTTTTTCAACCCATTCAGCCACTCTATGTCTTCTGATTGGAGCATTTAGTCCATTTATATTTAAGGTTATTATTGATAGGTACTTGTTTGTAGCCATTTTTATTCTTTATGTCTGTGTTTCTTCTTCCCTTTCTATTTCTTCCTTTTACAACAGTCCCTTTAGCATTTCTTGCATTGCTGGGTTGGTAGTGATAAACTCCCTTAGCCTGTTTTTATCTGCAAAGCTCCTGATTTCCCCTTCAATTTTGAATGATAGCCTTGCCGGATAGAGTATTCTTGGATTCAGAACCTTGCTTTGTATCACTTCATTCTATTCCCTTCTGGCTTGATGTGTTTCTGTTGAGAGATCATTTGATAATCTAATGGGAGATCCTTTGTAGGTAACTCTCTGCCTCTCTCCTGCAGCCTTTAAGATGATCTCTTTGCCATTAACGTCTGCCATTGTAATTATGATGTGTCTTGGTGTGGGTCTTTTTGGGTTAATCTTGTTTGGGACTCTGTGCTTGTGTGACTTTTTTCTTCCCCAAATGAGGGAAGTTTTCTGTCATTATTTCTTCAAATAGGTTTTCTAATCCTTGCTCCTCTTCTTGTCCTTCTGGCACCCCTTTTATACATATGTTATTTCGTTTCATGTTGTCCCAAAGCTCCCTTAGGGTCTCCTCTGGCTTCCTAATTTTTTTTTCTCCAATTGCTGTTCAGATTGGGTGTGTTTTCCTGCCCTATCTTCTTACTCACTAATTCGGTCCTCCACTTCTTCTAGTCTACTGTTGAAAGCTTCCATTTTGTTTTTTATTGTAGCTATATAATTTTTATTTCTTCTTGATTCTTACATAAGTTGTTGATTTTCTCATCCATCCAGTTTATGAACTGTAGGACCCTTATTCTGAATTCTTTTTCTGATGTACTGCATGTCTCTGTTTCATTTTGTTCCTTTCCTGGCATTTCCTCCTTTTCTTTCCTTTCTGGGTTGTTTCTTTGTCTCCCCATTTTTGCTGTCTCTTTCTGGCCCTGGGCTCTCTGCTTAGGGTCCAAGTGGTTGAAGCCCCTAGCAGTTCAATGGTCTTGTACTCCCTAGCCTCAGGTGCTGGGTATGCCTTGAGTTTCACACCTTTATTGTCTCTGCTCTGAGTTGTACCCCTTTCTCCAATGGCTCTGGCCCCTCATTTATCTGTTTCTGGGGGTTGGCGGAGGCAGGTGCACAGTTCCTCTGGTGTTCGACTCTCTGTGAGGGCAAAGAGCACTCTGGCATGCAATTTACTATGCAGTCCCAGCCCCTAAGGCGGGATGGTACCCTAGGTCCCTCTGGAAGTGCACTTAGCATGGTCTTGTGACCTGAGGTTGGACATACCAGATCACACTAGCAGCTCTGACCTGGGCTGAGGTTAGGGTGCATGCAGGGTGGCAGCTCTGTCTGAGCTGGGGGTGGGTTACACACAAGCCAAAGGCTCTGTCTGTGCTGGTGGCAGAGCATCCACTGGCCCAAGGCTTTGTCTCTGCTGGGGGCGTAACATACACTGGGCTGTGGCTTTGTCTGTGCCAGGGGCAGGGTGCACACTAGCAAAAGGGTCTGTGCTGGGGGCAGGGTGCTCGAATCGCAAGGGCTCTGTCTGCACTGGTGGCGAAGCACGTCACTCAGTCTGTGCTGTGCAAGGTGCGGGGCGCTCGCCCTGCCTAAGCTGGCGGTGGAGCGTGCTCACTCTATGCCAGAGGCTGGACTCTCACCTGGTTAGGGCTCTGTCTGGGCAGGGGTGTAGGACACACCCATGGCTGTGGTTGTATTGGGATCAGGGATGGAGTGGGGAGTGGGATACCCATGGCTTGCACTCACAGGTCAGGGGCCTGAGGCATGGGATCCTGGGATGCTGGGCTTGGGCTCTGGCTAGGAGGCACCACTCAGGAGGTCTGTCTGGTGTGCTCTCAGTGCAGACATCTGGGACCCACGGTGCACTACCGCATTGCTCACTGCTGGAGCATGGTGTGGTTCCATATGGGTTATGGCTGGCAAGTGGCACCCTGCATGGGTCCGGGGGTACTGTCTGAGTTCAGTCTGGATGTTGGTGTGGGCAACACTCCTGGCCTCCATTGCTCCTTTCTTTAAGATGGTGTACATTCGACACCAAAACTGACCCGGCCTGGGTCCCCGCAGTGGTAGCAGGGGTTCCCCATCTAGGAGAGCCTGATCTGCCAGTCCTTAGGACTCCTAAGATATCTATCTGTCCCTCGCTCACCCACTCACATACCACTCACGTCCACACATGCCCCTCTCACTTCTGTACTCTGTCACACTCTCTCCCTCTCTGCCATCCTGTTGGCCACCACGTTCCAACTCTCTCTTTTCTTTTTTACTCAGATGTTTCCCACCATCTAGAACCATGCCTGGCACATAGTTGGCACTCAATGATATTTGATGAATAAATGAATGTGTCTAAATCAAAACCTATGGGTGATGAAAAATGTGAGCAACTTGCCTTACTTAAATCGGAGAATGGAAAATTTTAGAAGAACCTATTTGAAGAGAATTTCCAAGGATCATAGGAAGGACTAACTACAGCTACCCTCTTATTCTAATGGATTCCTGAACTGCAGAGAATACAAAGGTGATTTGTGTCTATAAAGGAATTAACTACATTTTCTAGTAGGACCCACAAAGAATGAGCATCCTATTTCAAGGTACACAGCACTGCCCCACTTCCTTAATCTCCAAGCCTAGATGCATTGAACACACACACTTGTGCACACACACACACAGAAACACATTTGGCACTGACTATAATAGTGTAGACTAAATTGAGGTTTAGGAATGATCTAGAGATTTGAATTATGCATGTTATCTCATTCTCCTTAACACAAATGACCAAGACTTATACCTAAAATGTATAATCTGAACATGAACTCATAGAATGTTGAAGCTAGGAGGAAACTTAGAAATCATCTAATCCAAACTTTCTCTTCCACTTACTGTTTTCCTTTTTAAGATCAAAGATATCTGTTGTCTCTCCACATAAGAATGGACTACTTCAAAGTCCTGAAACTGACAAATCTTGGGGGGCAGGCAAGAAGAGAAAAACCAAACAACTTATATACCTACTAGAGGCCCAGTGCACGAATTCATGCACAGGTGGGGTCCCTCGGCCTGGCCGGCGAGCGGGGCCAATTGGGGCTGTCTTGCCTAGTCCCGATTGGGCCGATCGGGGCCGACTGGGGGGAGGGACCATGGGAGGTTGGCTGGCCATGGGAGGTTGGCTGAGAGAGCGCACTGACCACCAGGGGCAGCTCCTGCATTGAGCATCTGCCCCCTGTTGGTCATTGCACATCATAGCTACCAGCTGGTTGTCCGGTCGTCCAGTTGTAATGGTCACTTAGGCTTTTATATATATAGATATATGCATAGCCCACTGACACAGATCTAAGTGGGGGTAGGGGCTGGGCAGAGGGAGGAAAATGGAAGACATTTATAATATTGTCAACAATAAAAATATATTTTAAAAAAGAATGGACTACTTTAGGAATGTATTCCTTTTGAAATACACATACATGAGCACATCTCTTTTAAATATTATACATACATATTTCCTCCTTCCTCAGTTTTAAAGAGGCATCTGATTTTGTTGTGATTAATAAAGCACTTTTCTCTCTTATCTTATTCCTTTGTCTCTGTAGACAAGGATAGGCTTATATCTTTTATTTGGAGTAAATAGGATATGGTTTATGAATCTAAATGAATACCTATAATTTCTGGACTCAGAACAACCTAGACTTCATGAAATTAATTTAGATAAAATTGAATTTAAAGATCTGTTGCAAGACAGTACCATTCTGCTTCCTGCTACAGTACCATTTTGTCATCAAAAATATGTATTTTTATAATTTCAGTTATTAAACTAAAATGTAACAGAAGTAAAGAAAATGTAAGAGGAAAAGATGGATAGTTCTGACATATGAACTATGAAAAAATCTGTAATATCTGTTTTTAGGATTTAACTTCTCACTCATTTAGTCTACTTTTACTATCTCTGCCTTGAAATATGCACTCAAAGTAATATATGGGGCTACATTTAACTGTAGTTTGTATCTTATTCTATATTATCTTATACTAATTGAAATATAGCACTAAAATCATAACATAGTTACAATTAATGTCAAACATTTTCTGCTGTCTTTCTGGATGGTTTTATAATTGTAGGAATCATAGATAAATTTTATCTTTTGATGTTAACTTTTGTTCTCACTTGGCTTTTCAGTTTCTTCTCGTACTGTTTCAATAAACACAATGTCTTTAGAACTCATGTGTGTATAAAATTACATATAAATTAATATACATGTATTTAAGCTTTTGACATTTTTCTAAAACTAATTATGGAAGAAGATATAAATTTTCATACTTTAAGAGATAGGATATGTTCCTGGTTTCATGAATAAAAATTTAGCTTTAGCTCTGTACCTTCCCTCTTTGTACAACTTCAGTTGTGTCTTTTGAAGATAAAACAGGTATCAACAAATCTGTAATAGGAAGTTTCTAAGATGATTCCCAATAGTCCCTGCCTCCTGGTATTCATAAACCCTTCTGCAATTAGCTCCCCTTGAATGTGTTCTGAATACATTGACTTCTCATAATTATATGGCTGAAGTGATGGGATGTTACTTCTGAGATTGGGTTTTAAATGACTGTGTTAAGATATAAAATGAGCATTCTTTCTCAGTCTCTTGGATTGCTCTCTCTGGAGTAGCCAGCTACCATCTCATGGGGAAGCCCTGTGGAGGTCCATGTGCCTAAGGGCCGTGGTTGGCTAACAACCACACAAATGAACTTGAAAGCAGACCCTCCTATCCATCCAAGCCTTCAGATGAGACCACAGTCTCAGTGAAAAGATTGACTACAGCCTCATGAAAAATCTTGAGCCAAAGGCATCTAGCTAAATCATATCTAGATTTCTGACCCACAAAAATGGTGAGATAATGTTTCCCGTTTAACATGCTAAGTTTGGGGGTAATTTGTTACACATGAGTTGATAACTAATACAAAAGTCCAAGCTCAATAGTCATTACTATATAACTACTTTATGAGGAAATCCACAAATATCAAATAACTTATTTCCTCCAGTAAAATCACCTATATTACTCCTTTATGGTAATTTATGCCAAAACCTAAATAAAAGTATTTTAAACATCAAATTGGACATAGTCTTTTCAATCCAACCAACGCACTGGTCATCTGAGGGACTTGCAACTAAAATTTATGAACCAAGACCAAAACAAATGTGAACTAAATAAAACTTCTTAATGGCTATGATTATGACTGTTTAAATTCCAAAGTTGTTATTCATTTAGATGCAAAATTACTGCACCAGACACCATCAGAAAAAGAATATATCCTGAACAGATTAATAGCACATCCTAATAGGACTAGAAGGTAAGGCTATGAGTAGTGTTTTGGTCTATAGAGTTCTGAAAATGCACATGCATCATTTACCTCCCTCTGGCTGCCTCACATGCAAGTCAGCAAGGCTAAACAATCCACCTCCATTTTCAATGTGCATATCTACAACATTATGTTAGCTTCCAATAATAGTGCCTGAGAAGCATTTAGAGAGAATCGATATATCTGCAGATGTTTGTGTCTGGAGATGAGAATCATTAATGACTTTCCTTCAATGTGCTTATATTTATAAAGTTTGCAAAACTTTTAGCAGCATTAGCCAAGCATCTTCATTTAGCTACTGATCACCTACTATGTGCCAAGTACAATTCTAGGCACCTAGGAAACAGAGCTTAAAACATACAATAAAAAGATCCCCGCTTTCTCAGAGCTTGAATTATATTTTAAATCTCTTTTCTGTGAAATGTGACATGGTTGATTTTCATCTCCTTCTTGAAACTCTATCCTCCCTTGGCTTCTGCAATCTGATATTATTTTGTTCCCCTAATAGACTTCAATTGTTTTTTCAGTCTTCTTCACTTGCTCCTCCTATCAAAACCTACTAGCTTTAGATCATAAGGTTTAGTTCCTGGACTTCTGATTTATATAATTTGTTCCTCAGAAAACGCATTCATTTCACTAAGCCCAACGATCATCTCTCTAATGTAGCCTCTCAAGTTTATAGTTCTCATCCAACTTCTTATCGGGTGACTCCTTATGCATACATATTTCTATTAGGATAACCCCACATCTTCAACAAAAAAGTTAATAACATAATAATCTACTACTTAAAATAGATTTCCTTATGCTTTTTTATAATCCACCAATGACAGCACTATTCTTTGCATCATCTAGTCTTAAAATTAATCCCCCCTTTCTAATCAATCAAGTCCTGTTCATTTTGCCTTTATAATATCTCTTATAGCCATTATTTATTTTCCATTCCCATGACTAGGTCCTCATCATTTCATGCATGGATTGGCCATAATATTGTCCTAATTGATTTCTAGTATTTCTATTTCCAATCTCTCCTTTACATTACCTCTAGATTTATTTTCATAAAATATCACTTTTATCATGTCATCATCCTGAACCACAAATGTTTAATACTTTCCCATTGTCCATAAATTCTAAATTCCTCATCCTGACATTTAAAGCTTCATAATCTGGCTCTAGTCTATTTATTCAACTAATTTCTTGTTATTCACCAATGCAAACTATTTACTCCAGTCAGGATGACCTCCTTATTGTTCCTAGAGCATATTATGCTTGTTTTGTCCTCTAGGATTGCTCATAATGGTCATCAAGCTTGGAAAGTGTCTTCCCCACTCTTGTTCTACAAAACCCTAGCTATGCTTAAGTCTCTCATTTCAACAAATCCCTTACCACTTTAGTTCACACTCTTCATTTTTATGGTTTAGTGCTTACTGTCTATGTCATTTGCTTTGGCACTTAGTCATATTTTCCCATTTTATGTTTTTCATTATTTCAGTTTCCTTTGCAGTTTAGGCTACTTAACAGTAAGAAAACAAGTGTCCCCATTTGTTCTCCCCACCATTTTTTAATAGTCCATAATAGCAGTTCCAAAACTTTTTGGTATAGACGCCTTTAATTTTTCTAAAAGTACTGAGGATCTCAAAGATTCTTTGATTTTTGTCAGTTATATCTATCAATACCTTATGCTAAAAATTATATCTGTGACTTTTTTAGAGTATTGTTTAATTAATTTAAATATAACAATAATAAATCTAATACAAGTTAACATAAATGTTTAGACAATAACTATATTTTCCCAAACAAACTAAAAAAAAATAATGCCTTTGTTTTACAAATTTGCAAATATTTTCTTTACAGAAGTTTCCTAGAAGACAGCTGGATTCTTATGTCCACTCTGCATTCAATCATTTGTGATATTTCTTTGGTATATGAAGAAAATCTGGCCTTACGTAAATATGTAATTGAAAATGGGGGAGTATTTAAATAGTCTTTTCAGGTAATTGTGGATATTCTTCTTTAATACTGAACCAAAATTTGACAATGATAGTTTCTTTAAGATAAATGGAATAAAGAATCTGAATCTACATTAATGAACTTTTGGAACTTTGTTATATTAAAATCCACTGGTCAGTCTTGTTCTTTTAATAGATCTTTTATCCAGGCATGATTTTACAACACTGATTATTTCACAAACACTGTTTCACTGAGTTATGAAGATCTTCCGAATGGAGACACATTTCATCATAAAATATTTTAAAAATCATGTAAGATAATATCACTGCTGATCTCATCAGAAAAGGCTGTAAGTATTGGTAAGCTCACAAGCTTATGGTGACAAATACAAGTGTTTCAAAATTCTTATTTTACTTTAAATCTCAAATTTCATCATTGACAACAAATATTGTCAGCTATTTTTCTTAAAATGGACTTACTCTATTTTTCAGAAATGGTTGCCAAACAGCCAAGTCTGAATAACCATAGTTTGTCAGTTGTTCTTTCAAGAAAATTGGAGTTCTATGTAAAAAGGTGTTAGTTCAGTTTGCAACTCAATCATGCAAGTGCTTTACCTTAAGACACTATCATGCTTCAGTATGTATCAGAAGTGCTTTATGCATACTTCCCATTTGAGGCATACATTATTTTAAAATATATGAACTCATCAAATTGTGTACATTAAATGTGTGTAGTCCCTTATATATCAATTATACCTCAATAAAGCTGTTAAAAATATATGTACACAAGGGTCAAGATTTAATAAAATTAATAATATTTACTGGTTTATCAAAGACATTATTAAGTGAAAATGTCTTTCTCTTTTAACTGTGAGTGTGGTGTTAGAGAATATAATTACTAACTAGTACAGTTTGTTGCCACTCCCTTGATTTGTGTCAAGACACCAGCAGTTTTTCCCACCATTCTCTTGCACCATCAGTGAAAACGTCAACACAGGGAAAACGGCAAGTAATACCTTAGAATTATTGTGAACATAATTTTGATCTCTCAGACTCTCTGAGAAAGTCTTTTTTTCTTTATTGATTAAGGTATTACATATATGTCCTTATCCCCCTATTGCCTCCCCACCCCCCCAATCATGCCCTCACCCCCCTGGTGTCTGTGTCCATTGGTTAGGCCATTGGTTAGGCTTATATGCATGCATACAAGTCCTTTGGTTGACCTCTCCCCTTACCCCTACCCTCCCCTAGCTTCCCTCTGAGGTTTGATGGTCTGATCGATGCTTCTCTGTCTCTGGGTCTGTTTTTGTTCATCAGTTTATGTTGTTCATTATATTCCACAAATGAGTGAGATCATGTGATATTTATCTTTCTCTGACTGGCTTATTTTGCTTGAGGATACCAAGGGGTATAGACACATACTGGGAACCACTCACAGTGGTTCTACACTTGAATCTACACTTTGAGGTTGACACTGTACCTGGAACTCTTTCCTTCTTTAGCATTACCTCTGGTCACTCCACTGGTTTCATGTTGAGCTCGGTCCTCTTCTCTTAGCATATACTCTATGAGTGATATCATTTACTTAATGGTTTTAGTTACCACCTATGAACTAATGATTTCACCAAATCTATATCTCTAATGCAGATTTGTCTTCTGTTCCACAGATCTATATTTCTGATTAATATCCTGTAGATACTTACAACTCAAAACTAATTCATTCTTTTCTTGTAAATTCATTTATATTCCTAAATTTTCTATCTAGGCTGTTCGTACCTTTGTTCTTCCAGTCACCCAAACTAGAAATCTAGTGGTCATCCTTAACTCTTCCTCACTTTTACCCAAAAAGGGCCAGCCAGGTAACATCAATTTGTGATATTGTGATAACATCAATATTGTAATACAATAGGGAGTGGTGAAGCATAAATCAAACTAGAGAATGCATGTACCATTTAAGAGACATTCATATTCAAACAGTGCATGTGCCAAAAAAACATTTGTTAGTTGCCAGCCTGTGATACTTGGTAACTCTGAAATATCTCAATTTTGCACCTGTCTTTCCATTTCCACTGCCATTTTTCTAATTTAGATCCACATCATCTCTTATGTAGCCTATTGCAATAGCCTTATAACTGACCCCTCTGGCTCCAATTTCTACAAATAACTCCCCTTTGCTGAATTATCCAGATTTATCTTTTAGGAGGCAGAGTGGTCTAACATGCAAATCTGGTCACTTATTTAAAACCCCATTATAGTTCCCAATCACCTATAAGAAAAAAAAATACATATTCCTTAGCACAATGTTAATCTATAATCTGCTTCCCGTCACTTATTACTTCAATTTAGCTTTTCTCTACTTTTCTATTCTTAGCTATAGAACTAAGACTTACTAATTGGTTCTTATATGCCAAGCACTGTTCCAAATTACGTATATTGACTCATTAGTCCTCACAACCATTAAGATAGAAATCACTATGAAGCCCATTTTATAGATGAGAAAACTGAAGCACAAAGTTAAATTGAAGCATTCGGAGTTCATCACATGTTGTTTCAGGATTCTGTGTCTTTCCATCTGCTATTCACTCTGACTGAAATGGTTTTTGTTTTCTAACAAACTTCTACCACCTATCAAGATTTAGATCAAATGTCATCTATTTGAGCTACTTCTCTGGCTAACCCATTCCCCAGGTAAAGTTAAGTATTCCTTCATACCTTTGGAAATATAAACTACGTATTACAACTTACCAATAATAAACATCTGTCTAGCACATAGTACAGCAGAACAGTGGGTTACCAGTAGCAGATAGTCCTTGCTTTAAACAGTACACCACAATTTCTACTTTTTATGAAAAAGTGAGAACAAGGTGAGGGTGGTTTTGTTCCTGCACCCCGTCCCCAACCTCACTCTCCTGTAATCCCTATCACATACCCCATGACACATAATCCTTAAGATGACTTGAAGCAAAAGTCATAACTTTTACATATTGGATAACCTGTATCTGGGCCACACAATCCAGGAGGCTTACCCCCACTACATAATCCCTCAATAAGGTGATGTCTATTTGGATAATTGGAACTGTCAAAATCAATAAGAAAAGTTTAAAAATAGTCATGACAAGACATTCTGAAATGAGGAAGAGAATATAAGTCACTGATTACTATGATTTTTACAGAGAAAGCTATATAGTCTTTCCTAAATTGAGCATTAAGGTATAAAAGCTCCTTATTCTCTAACATATTTAGAGTTTGAACACATGTAATCTAGCATCTTCCACTAGGCAGGAATTTAATGAACATTTTGTGAGAACATCTGTTTGTTATTTATCTTTGTCTCATTTTACACACCACAAATCCCTTTTTACCACCAGGACAGAATAAAAATCACCATTTTATTATATAGTGTTCATAAATTTAAACTTCAACTGGGTAAAGAGAAGCAATCGTCAGCACTGTATTCTACCTGATGTTACAAGGAAGAAGCACAAAGGTGAGACAGTAGAGGGAAACTATTAAATATATAAATCCCTTTAACACACACTCTGCCAATGACTACTATGTTTTACTGTTCCAGCAATTGCTAAGAAGAATTAAAAGCTGCTCTATCTTTCTAGAAGGGTATTCTTTTTTGCCCTCTTGAGTCCATGTCCAAAAAAAGGATGGTTTTGTCTTAACTGTTTTTTCACTCTATGTTCTAAAGAGAGAAATTTAACAAAGAAACAACAGAGATTATCAGGCATCGATCTTTCCCCCAAGCTTTATTGAGATATAACTGACATACAACATTGTGTAAGTTTAAGGGGTATAATGTGGTGATTTGATATATGTGCATATTGTAAAACGAATGCCACAATAAGATGAGTTAACACTTTGAAACTCCGGGAAACAAGAGAGAGCTACTATATTTTCTTCAATGCTTCTATCTTATTTTATGAAGCTACTGAATGGAATTTCTAAGTGCTCCCACTACTCATTTTTGAGAAGGAGCCAGAACCAAGGACTTTGTCATCAGGAATGGCCAGTGTCATAAGCTGAGGCTAGTGCAAAGCTTAGGTAGAGTGATTGCAGCCATTTCTGGAAATATATCCATCATAACATCTACCTGCAAATGTTGTATGCTTTAAGGTAGTTAACAGTATAGAATAAAATCTTCAGTACAACAGTAGTTATAGTTGATTTTCCCTAGATTCAAATATACTGTCCTATATGCTATGAAGAATAATAAAGTAAGGAATAAGAAAGGCACAGTCCTTGCCTTGAAGAGCTTATAATCATTTCCTTACAATATTCATTTATAATACACATACATCACCAGTTCTGTATAAGAAGAACAAATTTAACACATATAAACTCACTAAAGAATAGGGGGAGATATAATACCCAATCAAACATTGATTTTGATGGTACAGCAAATAGTATTGCAGACCATAGAAGGGGAAAATCATTGTATGCTGGCAGAAGAGGGGTGCTTTCTGTGATGTATGGAATTTGAGTTTGGTAAATTGGATAGGATTTAGAAAGATAAAGGTGGAGGACAAACTAATCATAAAATTAATCTATATCATGCACCTTAATTCAAGGTGCATGATATAGAACTTAACTTAATAAAGAACTTAACTTAAGTTCTTTACTACAGAAGTGTTTTGAAAGTCCCTCCCCATAATACCATCAAACAGGAAGGAAAGCAATAAGGAAGTGCACACACCTTCCTTTCTAAGCCACTGGGGAACAGAAACCTCAGATAGAAATTGATCTGAATATTTGATTAAAGTAATTGATGTTAAAATACAACTGAAGCTTAATCATCCCATGAGACATTTGTATCTTAAAAGAGGAGATCATCAACCAATACAGAATCTCTAATTAGTACAAATTTTCTTTTTGTTAATCCTCACTTGAGGATATTTTTTCCATTGATTTTTAGAGAGAGTGGAGGGCTGGGAGAGACAGAGAGAGAAACATCGATGTGAGGGAGACATATCGATTGGTTGCCTCCCGCACACTCCCTGACCTGGGCCAGGGATCGAGATGCCTGCAACTAGGTATAGGCCCTTGACCTGAATCAAACTGTGACCCTTCAGTCCACAGGCTAATGCTATAACCACCGAGAAAAATTAGCTAGGACTCTAATATTCCCCCAAAGTGGCATATCCCCTATCTACTCGATTTCAACATCAGCCTAGACTTAAAACTTACCAACTATTACCTACCCACATTTCCAACCTACCTCTGCATGTCAGATCATCATACAAACAGGGGCAATGAAGAAAGGAAAGAAATGAAAAGAAGGAATGAAGAAAGGCAGGGAGAATTTATTTTAAAAGCTAGAGGAAACCTATAAAACCAGCTTTCTAGTTAAAATCCTGATTGAATTCACTTTAGTCTTAAGGACTGGCTTCTCTCCTCCATAAGAAGTGTTTGTCATTGTCTAGAAAGGTAAACACTGTTCCATTTGTAACTGGGAAACACAATCTGGCACTTTTTGCACCATCTGAGTCATGGGGTGTGAGGGAATTAGAAAGGCTCTATAGAACAACTGACTCTTTCGTAGTAAAATGTGGGAAGAAAGGACAAAGGCTAATAAAGCAGCATAGCAAGATTGGCAGCATAGGCAATTAGAGCAGTGCATGAAGGTAGTTCAAACAATGGAGATAATATAGATCTACATCTCAAGAACCAAAAAGAAAATTTAGAAACTAGTGTCAAGCAAGGGAATGAAGTAAAATAAAGAAAGCAGAGAAATAAAAGACAGATTATAAACACCTGGTTCAGGTGGGCGGGCCAGATTCAGGTGTAGCTTTGAAATCTCAATAAACTTATTTGTAACACTCTATTCCATTATCAAAAGGCATCATTGCTAGGATTCAAAAGCAAAAACAAAAACAAAACAGAAAACACAAAAACAATACACACATACATACACATGCATACTTGCATACATACATGGATATGCACATATCTGTGCACAAGCATTATAATAGAAATAAATGCAGAGACTCACATACACAGCCCCCCAGCACACACATGAATACACACGCGCACACACACACACACACACACACACACACACACTACACACGCATGCACTCCAGGTTGAGAGTGAATGAACAATAGGAAACGATCTCTGACTTAGGTAATTTTCTCCTTCGACTTTGTTTCTTGGCTTCTTCACTTAAATAGGAATAACCCTAATCAATGCATTATGTGTGTTGGTCTATAAACAGGGCTCTTCATTTTGGTTGTCTTATATTACATATTTTCACCATGGGGGTTCTACCTGCTTCAGAAATAAAAAGGTAGTTGTAAAAAATATAGGCTTTAATTCTGAAGTGGCATTACTGGTGAGAAAAAGTATATGGAAATTATATTTGGAGTCCCCGCCCCCCTCATTGGGTCCCATTCTAAGTGAGGTTTGTGCCTTCTAAAAATTAGTAACTCTATAGATTCAACACAATCACTTTCAAAAGCCAAGCTGGCTTTTTTTTTTTTAAGAAATTGATACACTGTCTGGTCTGTGTGGCTCAATGGCTGAGCGTTGACCCCTGCACCAAGAGGTGGCTGGTTCCATTCCCAGTCGAGGCACATGCCAGGGTTGCAGGCTCAATCCCCAGTAGGGGGCATGCAGGAGGCAGCTGATCCATGTTTCTGTCTCATCGATGTTTCTATCTCTCTCCATCTCCCTTCCTCTCTAAAAAAAATCAATAAAAACATATTTTTTTAAAAAGAAATTGAAACACAGACTCTAAAATTCATATAAAAATATAAGATACCCAAAATAATCTTGAAAAAGAAGAACAAAGTTGGAAGACTCACACTTTCCAACTTCAAAAATTACTACAAAGCTATAGTAATCAAGACAATATGATACAGGCATAAGGGCAGGTATGCAAAACAATGGAATAGAATTAAGTGTACAAAAATAAACTCATATTTGCCATTACTTGATTATTGACAAGAATGCCAGAATCATGCAAGGGAGAAAGAATAATCCTTTCAATGAATGGTACTGAGACAACTGGATATCCACATGCAAAAGAATAAAGTTGAACCCAACCTCACATCACACATAACAATTTAACTAAAAATGGATTACAGAGCTATATATAAAGGCTGAAAATTTAAAACTTTTAGAGGATACTCTCAGCAAAGTGGGAATAAAGGGATTATACCTCAACATAATAAAGTCTATATATGACAAACCTTACAGTGAACATTATCCTCAATGGGCAAAAACTAAAACCATTTCCCCTAAGAACAGGAATGAGACAGGGATGTTCTCTTTCACCACTCTTATTCAACATAGTACTGAAAGTCCTAGCCGCAGCAATCAGATGAAATTAAAAAATAAAAGGCATCCAAATGGAAAGGAAGAAGTAAAACTGTCATTATTAGCAGATGACATGATATTGTACATAGAAAACCCTAAAGATGCCACCAAAAAACTATTCGGCAATGTAATTAACACCCCAAAATCCATAGCATTTTTATACACCAATAGTGAACTCTCAGAAAGAGAAACTACAAAAAAATCCCATTTACCATTGCAACAAAAAATTAAGATACACCATCATTAAAATTTTCTTACTACCCAAAGCAATCTACAGATTCAATGCAATCCCCAATAAAATACCAATGGTATATTTCACAGGTCTAGAGCAAACAGTCCAAAAATTTCTATGGAATCAAAATGGACTCTGAATAGTTACAGCGATCTTGCAAAAGAAGAACAAAGGTGGAGGGATCACCATACCATATATCCGTATACTACAAAGCTACTGTACTCAAAACATCTTTATGCTGGCACAAGAACAGACATATAGATCAATGGAACAGAACAGAGATCGACCTATGCCATTATGCTGAATTAATATTTGACAAAGGAGGCATGCAATGGCGTACAGTCTTTTCAATAAGTGGTGCTGGGAAAATTGAGCAGGTACATGCAAAAAAATGAAACTAGACCACCAACTTATACCACACAAAAGAGTAAAGAAAAAGTGGATAAAAGACTTAAATGTAAGTTGTAAAACTATTAAAATCTTAGAAGAAACCATAGACAGCAAAATCTCCAGACATCTCTCATAGCAATATGTTTAGTGATACATCTCTTAGGGCAAAGGAAACTAAGGAGAAAATAAACAAATGGGACTACATCAAAATAAAAAGCTTCTGCACAGTAAAAGAAACCATCAACAAAACAACAAGAAAGCCCACTGCAGGTGAGAACATATTTGCCAATGTTATCTCTGATAAGGAGTTAATTTCCATAATATATAAGGAACTCATACAACTTAACAAAAGGAAGACAAACAATCCAATTAAAAAATGAGCAAAGGACCTAAATAGACAGTTCTCCAAAGTGGACAAATAGAAGGCCAAGAGACATATGAAAAAATGCTCAAAGTCACTAAGCATCAGAGAAATGCAAATCAAAATGACAATGAGATATCACCTCACACCTGTCAGAATGGCTATCATCAACAAATCAACAAATGACAAGTGTTGGTGAGGATGTGGAAAAAAGGGAACCCTAGCGCACTGCTGGTGGGAATACAGATTGGTGCAGCCACTGTGGAAAACAGTATGGAGTTTCCTCAAAAGACTAAAAATGGAACTGCCATTTGACCCAGTGATCCCACTTCTAGGAATATATCCTAAGAAATTAGAAACACCAATCAGAAAGAATATATGCACCCCTATGTTCACAGTAGCACAATTTACAATAGCTAAGATTTGGAAACAGCCCAAGTGCTCATCAGAAACTGAGTGTATAAAAAAGCTGTGGTACATTTACACAATGGAATACTATGCAGCTGTGAAAAAGAAGGAACTCTTACCATTTGTAACAGTATGAGTGGATCTGGAGAGTATTATACTAAGCAAAATAAGCCTGTCAGAGACAGACAAGTATCACATAGTCTCACTCATATGTGGAATCTAATGACCAAAATAAACTGATGAACAAAGTAGATCCAGAGACATAGAAGCATGGAACAGATGACAAATTTCAGAGAGAAGGTGTTGGTGGGGAGTGATTAACCAGGGAACTTATATGCATATATGTGTAGCACATGGATACAGACAATAGTGTAATACAGGCCTGGGAGGGGTGGGTGCTGTGTGGAGGGAATCAACAGGGGGAAAAAACAAAGGGGACATCTGTAATACTTTCAACAATAAAGATAAATTACAAGAAAAAAGAAAAATATAAAACTTTTAGAGGAAAACATAGAAGTAAGTCTTTGGAACCTTTTGTTAGGCAATGGTTTCTTATATATGACACATAAGCAACAGACAAAATGGATAAATTGGCTTCATCTGATTAGAAAATGTGTGTGCTACAAATGATACTATCATGAAAGTTAAAAGACAGCCTACAGAGTGTTATAAAATATTTGCAAAACCATGAGATACCACTTCACACCTATTAGCATAGCTTTGAAAAAGAGACAATAAGTGTTGACAAGACTGTGAATAAACTGTAAACCTTACTCACTGCTGATGATATTGTAAAATTGAGTGACCACTTTGGAAACAATTTTGAGGCTCTTCAAAAAATTATACATAAAGTTACCATATGACCCAAATATATACTCCTAGGTATATACCCAAGAGAAATGAACACCTGTGCTCACACAAAAACTTGTACATGAATTCTCAAAGCAGCATTATTGACAACAGCCAAAAAATAAAAATGATCCAAATGTCCATCAACTCATGAGTAGGTAAACAAAGTGAGGCCAGCAATACAATGGCATGGTATGCAGTCTTAAAAAAGGAATGAAGTACTGATACATGCTACAACATGGATGAACCTTGAAAACATTATGCTAAGTGAAAGAAGTCAAATGCAAAAGGACATATTTTTCATGACCCCATTAATATGGAATATCCAGAATAGGCATATCCATGGATCAATGGTTGCCTAGCTGTGAGGAGAGTGAGGGAGATTGTGAGATAGTGGCTAAGGAGATCAGGGTTTATTTATTTTGTGGGTAATGAAAATGTTATAAAACTGGATTTTTGATTATGGTTGCACAACACTGAATATATTAAGCTCATTAAATTGTATACTTAAAATGGGTAAATTGTATGGTATGAAAATCATGCCCCGATAAAGCTGTTAATAAAAAATCAGTCACTCGGGAAGCACATGATGATTGTTTTCTAACATTTGAGGGGTTACCATATGGAAGTGGGAAGAGGTTGCTTGGTGTAAGCCCTAAGGGGTAAATAGAATCAGGGCCACCACACAATACAACTCCAGAGGGCTCAATTCATGCTGTAGTTTGTGTGAATGGTACTATGCCTAAGAGTAGGAGCAATGGGTGGAGACTGAAGGGAGAGAGATTTGGGCTTATTTATGCAAACATTCAATAACTGGAGCTATTCAAAAATCAAATTGCTACCTCATAGTGGAAAGTGCAAAATTATCGGAAATATTCAAACATAAGCTGGATGACCACTTGAGAATGGAGTAGACAGATTTACATAACAGACTGTATATGTATATGGTAGAGGGGGGAGATGTGACTGGATAGACTTTAAGGTTTCTTATAACTCTAACATTCTATTAAAATTCATATATTACAAGTTTTTATTGTAAACTGTTTTTTCATTCATAATAATTTCCTCATTAGCCAGGAATAAATGAGTACTTACATATTCCCAGTAGATTCACAAGTCCCAATAGTGATAGTCAAAGAAAGAATAAAACTTGATGCTGTGGTTTAGGCCATTTCTATTTATATGCTGTCTCTGGCTCAATCATTTAGCGATGGGCTTACATTTTCAATTACACTTTTTTTTGTAGATAGCTTTGAGGATAAGCACTTAATAAATATTAATAAGAACAGAATCTTAAATTGTTCTTAATACTGATAATAATTAAATTATTGAGTACAAATCATTCTAGACTTTCTTTTCTCCCTTTCTGCCCTCCTCTGTCCTTTCATCAGATATGGAATATGCAGGCTGCTGATTTTTACAAGTTGCTTCCAAAGCTCCATCCAGAATGAACCTTTTGGCTAAAGGTTTTAAATATTTTGGCCTAAGTCCACAAATGCCATAAGAAACTGGAACTCCATTCTGCAAGGCTTTTCTCTCTGACAATAACTTTAACTTGGAACCATAAAGTGGAACCATTTGTCAGGTGGTCCATTATGCTCTAGATTAAAAACCTCATGGGGTAGCAGCCCTCTACATTTTACATTTTAGAACTACTAGGAATGATTATATACTGAAAAAGAGAAGTTCAGACACATTAAGAAAAGCTGTTATCCATCATCATTTCACAACAGCAAGGATCAGTTTAATATCCTGAGAGGGGCAGCTTACCAATAGACAAGGGATCAGAAATGGCTAAACAGCTTCAAATCAAGTACCTCCCTTATTGAATTGGTCAAATACAGGCAACACATATATTAGGCGCTAGCTAAGTAGTGTTGACTGACTTATTCTGGCTCATAGCCATCTTAGGCATATATAAAAACCCGATACCGAAAATTTCAAATGGAAAGCATCTGCAATGAAATTATATTAATTGTCTAGCTAGTACACTGGAGCCTTGCCATAAATCTCAACCTCAGGGTTCATGCCTTGGAACTGTGTACTAATGTTCTAACATAGCCTTTCTGTTACTTCCAATAATAAAGCCCCGTGGAGAAGTTCCAAGGAGGGCATTGCCTTAGATCATATTCCATGTTAGAGCGCGGTTCTTCTCCACAGCTTGTGCTTCATCGCATCTTGACGTGAGGCCAGCAAAGGAAATGTTTCGGGGAGTTTGCTGCTAGAAGCGTGTTTTTTATTTCAATAGCTGTAAATATTTGGTGGACAATTATGCCCTGTCACTTTAATTTCTTCAGATCATTTGTTCCCAGACCATTTCTTTCCCTTCTTGTTAAAAGCCTCACAAAGTCCATGGGTAGGGCAGGGCACTCAGGGAATGCTACTTGGGATGCAGAAAGATACTATTGGAATCCCAGGCTCATTCCTCCAATGGTCATATTTCTGTATATGCTTATCCCTTTTTCTGCCAGATTGTGCTCTTTATTGCTCAGACCACTCAAAATAGCTATGAGCGCCAATATTCAGAACTACTCAATCTGTCTTTTTGTATTTACATTGTATCCCACCCTCATAAACCACTCTCCCTGATCCCTTAAGTACTTCAATTGCTCTTTTCCATTTCAAGCATCTCAATTCCTGAGAACGGAAACTTGGGTATAGTCTTATTACCAATTAAAAAGGGATTGTCACTACTTTTTTCTAAGAAGTTATTTGTCCATATCCATGTCAGTTATTCAAAACCATATTGGCTTTTTACATGCTATATCATATTGTATACTCTTAATATATTTTACTACCTCCTGTCATCTATAGATTTTTAAAAGTATGAATCAAATTTACTTTCAATGATGATCTATTTGTATGATATTTTATAACCAAGAAAACAAATGTCACCCCAAAAGCTTTTCTGGAATAGTCTAATTTACTTACAGAATATATGTCATTTTTATTAATATAGATTGTCACAATTATTTCATATTCTTTATGCTCCTTATCACAAATTTAGGTGGACGCAGACTGTACAACTTCCACTGAATAAGCTGGGCAAATATCCTTGACTGAGCAGAGCATATCAGAGTTGTAGCTCTTTAGTTTCCCCTACCTCCAAACCAAAGGACAGTGTTTGGGAAAATGCCAACCATATTTAGCAGAAGGAGTTAGAAGACTAGGGTACAGTATGGGAGTGGCAATGAGTAAAGTGTATAAAGAATTTAAAGAAGGCTTTCTTTACAAGCTCTTCATCAGAAGCATCAACTGTACATGCCCCAATTCCTATTTGGAAGACAGTTAACATAAGGAGCATTTTCTTTACATTCTCCCACTGTACACTGATCTAAGATTTTTGTGAAGGAACACCCTAGTGATGTGAAACCCTCCCCTCTCTCACACAGAGGAGAGAGAGAGAGAGAGAGAGAGAGAGAGAGAGAGAGAGAGAACAACCATTTGGAGTCTGGACACAGAGCTACAAATTAGTGATATATACAACTTTGAGTAAGGAGGGCAACCAACATTTATTGAAAGGGCTAATGAGAATTAAATGAAATAACTTATATAAAGATCCTACCATAGTCCTATAATATATCTTTAAAACACATTTTCCTTCTTTTCCACCCTGGCTTGAATTATGAAGGGTCCTGATCAGAGTGAGCTTTTTCATTGAAAGTAGAAATGTCTAGTTTCCTAAACAAAATAAAAATGTTACTGAAAATTGTAGATGTAATTTGGAAAAAGAGAGAGGTAAAGAGTTTAAAATTTATTTTAGATCCAAATGGGTTTTGTCTTTACACATTTCTTGAAACTCTAGCTGTGGTACTATTAGTCCTCAAAACAAAAGAACCTATTTTTGGAGTGCTCCAGGGTGGCCCTTCCAAACACCAGTTTTGAACTCCTCTAGGCAGTTCGGTGGGGCTGGATACAACAACAGATTCTGGGAGTGAGTTTGAATGGTACAAAAAAGAGGGGGTGGTTTGCTGTCCATTGAAAACAGAAAGCAGAACCAAAGAAAATAAAGAATGTGAAGGGAGAGAGGGAATTTCAGGATGCACTAAAATTTTAGCAACTGAAAAGAGTACAAACAACCGGGATCTAGGCAATAGAGGGCAGGTCAAGCAGGCATAATTATTTATCATATAGTTTCAACAGACAGCAGTAATCAAGTACATTATTCTGCCTATGTGCTTTTTCCAATATTATAGATTATAACACTGGGTTCTTTGTAGAAAGTCACCAAGGACAAGTACTACACATGTTGAACTCCACACAATAAAACAGAGTGCCTATATTTATGTCTTTGTAAAGACTACAATCCATTTCTGATTCAAAATCTTCCAAAGCATTAATGCTATTTTAAATAACGAAATCACCCACAAAAGGTTACACTACTGGTTCAAGGAAGATCTGTCAGAGAAAGAAAAGAAAGCTGAAAAGTAGTGAATAATGAGTGGCTAAGTTACTAACTGATCAATCCAAAAGAGAGTAGTTAAGCAGGGTTCTTCGAGAGCTAAAATGTATAAAGGTGTCTATGAACTAAACATCGAAGCTAGGAACTTTTTATTCTGATTAACTCATCTTTCTTATCACTAGCTCAGAAATCAAGGCAACAGTCAGCTCTGAAAAGCAAGCCAATATGATTAGAAAAACAGTACTGATGAGAAATGCGGAGCACAGGTCTCATTTAAATTTAATTGAAATGATAATTTGTTAAATTACTTCTGAGTATAACTCACTTTAGGCCATTTTTAAAATGGAAATTATTCAAAATAAGAAATGCAGTTTTCTATATGCCAAAGTAAACAAGGTTCCTATTTTATTTCCTATAGATACAATGATCACTGTGGCCATCTAGACCACTAAGAAAATTATTCCTTCTGAACAGTCAAGGTTTCTGGACCTGTACTTCCAATACTGCATCCAATAACCACATGTAACTATTTTAATCTTAATTTAATTAAACTTAAATAAAATATAAAATTCCATTCCTCAACTGTAGTAGCCACATTTCAGTGCCCAATAGCCACATATAGCTATTGGTTCTATGTTGGACAATGAAAATATAGAATATTTCATCATCAGAGAACATTCTATTGAATAGCATGGGGTTAGACACCAGGAGACCAAGACTTTCAGTTTCAGATAAAAATATTTAAACCATTTTAATGATAGTTTTCCTACAATGTTATTAATATTCATATCAATAGGCAATATAAAGATTAAACATTTTATTTTTTACTTGGACCATGATTTTCAAAAGTCAGCTTTACAGAATAATCATCTGGGAGTTTTCTTAATGCAGATAACTCAGAGAGTGATTCAGTAGGTCTGGGATGGGTGCCCAGGAATCTGCATTTTAAGCACATGTCCTAGGTAATGATGACATGGATAGTCCCTAAACCACATTTTGAGGAACACTGTGATTATGCATCAAAAAATTCCAATGACTGGTTTACACATTCTGATTCACTTTCTTATGTGGATAAGTATTATGTGTACATAGGCAAGCCCTTGTCTCTCTATAGAAGTGCAAAGTCAGGCAGGGGAGGGTGGGGGAGGGTAAGAGATCAACCAAAGGACTTGTATGCATGCATATAAGCATAACCAATGGACACAGACAGTAGGGGGGTGAGGGCATGTGCTGGGGGGTGGGAGTGGCTGGGGAGAGCTCAATGGGGGAAAATAAGACATATGTAATACTTTAAACAATAAAGAATTAATTTTTTTTAAAAAAAGAGCAAAGTGTTCCACAAAGGCAAAAGAAGGAGCTTTTAAGATATCATAATCTGATCAAGGATGAATATAGAGAAAAAAATCAAGAAGACAGTTGCACTAGAAACAAATCTTTCAACATAATATTCCAGAATATCTATGCAGGGCAGAAGCTAGCTAGCTATTCAGCTTCTGGAACTCTCAGACTCTAGGAACAGCTTTGAACGTTGAGCTAGCAGGAGAGGATAGGAGAAAAACTCTTTGGTGGTACAGTTTTTGAAGTCCTGAATATTGCATGTAGGTGCTGAGTATGTACAAGGCACTACGCTAAGTGCTAAGAGACAAGTACAATAAGGATTTTCATTTAATGGAACTCAGTCTAGTTAGGGAAGACAGACTAAAAATAAGTATAATAAATTAGAAGGTGTCATTTGAGCTAAACCTCAAATATTGAGTAGCTCTAGGGTTGTTGGAGATGTGGAAGAATGTCAATTAAAATGTAGAAAACAGCTTGAGGAAAAGCACAAGAGCTGGACAATTTGGGGTGTACCTGGTGACCTATCTTCCACCATACAACCTTCTGTAAAACATATTCACCAACCACTCTAGACCACTTCTATGTTACCAGACCGCTTGAAAATTCTACTTTCTTTGTCACCCACATTGCTGGTACTCTCTATTGCCAGAGACAGTGTGGATCACTGCATCTCCAGCAGCTTCCAAACACTGCCACTACTCATGGTTTTTCTTCAGATTGTCAGCCTTAAAAAATTCTCTTTCATATTCCATTGCTTCTCTTTCAATTCTCAGCTTCTTGCAAGAACAAACATTGCCAACCAGAGTGTGGTTTTTCTTTCATGCAGCCAAATGGCCAAATCATAGCACATCTTCCCTGCTTCTACTTTCCATTCCATTTTACGCCTAGCTGTTAGGGCATTCTTCCTAAATGCAGACCTTTACATATCACTACTCTCCCCAAATACTTTCTTAAAAAATTTTTTTTCAGCCCTGGCCAGGTGGCTCGGCTAGTTAGTGTCATCTCATACACTAAAACTTTGCAGGTTCAATTCCAGGTCTGAGTGTGTGTGGAAGGCAACTGATTGATGTTTCTCTCTCATGTCAATATTTCTTTCTCTCTCTCTCTCTCACCTTTCCTCTCTCTCTAAAATCAATTTACTTTTTTTTTCCCAAACAGCTTCTGAGCCATTCATGGTCTTGTCCCAGGCACCCAGAACTCTAAACTGTCTATGTCTTCTGAAGGCATGGACAATGGGATATCTGCTCCAGGAGGCACATGAGTGGGCAAATGGCTTCTTTCAGTGAAATGCCCTTAAAGACATACAACATATTATATGGTGGTTAAGGACAGAGGTTCTGGAGACAGACTTCCTATGATTAAATTCTGGTTATATGACCTTATACACAGGTTACTTAAACTCTGTGTCTCAGTTTTTCTTTTCTTTTCTTTTTTTTTTTTTTTTTTAAACCTCACCCGAGGATATTTTTCCATCGCTTTTTAGGGAAAGTGGAAGAGACAGAGAAAGACAGAGATAAATATCAATGTGCCTCCTGTATAAGCCCCAATCAGAGCCCAGGCTGGGGAGAAGCCTGCAACTGAGGTACATGCCCTGGACCAGACCTTCGCACAGAGCAGGGACCATCAGGGGGTTGAGGAGCTCCCCCCTGTCATGCACAGAGCAGGGCTGATCAGGGGGTTGAGGAGCTCCCCACTGTCACTCACAGAGTAGGGCCGATAGGGGAGTTGGGGCACCGTTCAGGCGCTAAGTGGCAACAGTGCCTCACACGTCTGTAGACACTTTAACAGCTGTGGAGACTCTCATATGCAGACAATGCTATAAGCACTTTCCATAGTTTTTTTAAGTTCTAGTGCTTCTCGGAGGCAGGTACCATTACAGTCCCTATGTTACAGATGAGGAAACTGAGGTCCAGATAAATATTTCCCACTAAGAAGTCACTGAGTGAGATTGTTGGCTCATGTGGTCTGACTCTAGAGATCATGCTCTTGACAACATCCCCTGCAGGTGACATGAATTTCTCATAATCCTGAGATTTCTACATCTGCAGCTCTATTCAGAAGGCAAATTAGTAGTCACCCTTCCTTTTTCACTCTTTGGAGGTATGCAGGAAACTGATATTGTTACTGAGTCTAGAGACCTTGGTTCTTGTCTTCTTGAAGGAAAGATTTCAGTCAAGAGAGAAAGTGTAGCAAAGCAAGCAAGAATTTATTGTCTGTAGCAAAAACACATTCAGGACAAGGAAGGGCAAGAAGCAGCACCAGAGGAGCCTCTGCTGGGCTGCTCTGCTCCTGGGAAGTCAGAGAAAGGGGGGCCTTGGAGACAGGGTCGGGGCTTAGTCTGGGACGAGCTGCCGCTGCCCACTGCTCCCCTGGCTGTAAGTCTTACAGGTCCTCTCACACCTGTGGGGGAAAGTAAAGATGTGGGTGTGGTATTTCTCTCCCTTGCAGGCTGGAATCTTAGGGGAGGTCTTAATAGAATGTTCATTAGCTTTCCAAGTGTGCTCTTTCAGGGTCATGGTCTCCACTGATTGGTTGGTGCCAGCAGTCAGTGCAGCCGGTCCTGAGGCCGCCGTGGCCTCACTTGTGTGGTTTTGCTGCTTTACTGGGCCTGGAGCTGAAATACAGCTGAGGCCTGGGTGTTTCCTTAGGGAGGAAAGGCCAGGGGTCTAACCTACATGACTAGTGACATGTGAGGGGAGGAAAGGTTACCCTGGGGGCAAGGTCCTTGTTTTCACAGTTTTGCTCCTTGCTAGGCGCCCGGGGCTTTTCGCCCTGGTGACCTTCTGTACCTGGCCCAAATCCTTGCTCTGCTCATGTCTGTCTAACTGCCTATTATAATACTAGTAGCCCTGCACACAAATCTGTGCGCCAGTAGGTCGCTGCGGCCCTGTAGCTCTCCGCCTGCTGCCCTACCCTCCTGTAGCAGCTCCCCCTCCCACAGCTTGCTGCCCTGCCCCCTCCTGTAGCTCTCCCCCGCCCGCTTGTAGCTCACTGCCCCACACTCCTGCTGATCCGTGATCTGTTCGTTACGCGGTTGATGGTTAGGCATCAAGGTGTAACAACCATTTGCATATTACATCTTTATTATATAGTATAGATAGATATGTGGGGGATACACTTAATTGTGCTATGTTCCATAACCATTGAAGGCATCAGTGCTATATCTAAGGGATGGCAGTTAGCATAGTGTAGTAGCCCTTGGGGCATCTGTAGTATCTTGTACTGCATAGATAGCATTACCTTTACTATTACTCATACTCTGGCTAACACCTAAGTCCTTTCAGGGGAAAAAAAACAGACAGTAAATTTTTAAATTTTTAAATATTCTTAGTGATCCCCTTCAGTAAGCTAGATTAAGCTGGCTCCAGCACACCATTGGCTGGTACTATATGCTAGCCCTTCCCCCCCCCCCCCCCCCCCACACACACACACACACCAATCTCTAAGACCTGCCTTTCACTCTCCTAAAACACACTCAGATGTGTACTGAAGGGGGAAAAAATCATCAGAAAACCAACTTCAGTTTCCCTAAACAACCAGAACATAAAACTCTACTCCCTCTAATTTATCTTGGCCTCAAACAACACATGGTTTTTCCGAAGAAAGACTTTTTTTTTCACCAATCAAAAAATGTCAATTTCTTTAAAAGCCCAAATAAGCTCTTTTTTTCATTTATTTTTAGAGTGTTTGTTCCCAGAGAGAGGAATAGAATGGTGATGGAAGGAGACTTGACTACAGTGAACAAACAATACAGTGTACAGTTGATGTGTTGTAAAATTGTGCACCTGAAACCTATATAATTATTAACCAGTGTCACCTCAATAAATTCAATAAAAAGGAAAAAAGAATGAAGGGTGTTAGCCAGAGTTGCCAACTGCACAGGAAATTTGCCACCTGAAACCAAGTTTAACATGGAGCTTCCAAACACATCCTAATTCTCCCAGGTGTACTCCCTCTAACTCTGACCCATTCCCCAAAGTTCCCTCCTGTGTTCTTTTAGTGTCAATTTCCATTTCGGTCTAAAGAATGATAAAAGGATTTATATCATCATCCTTTCTTTTTGGCTAGAAGGGAATAATAAAAGAATAGCTTTACGTTAAGATGTGTTAAAGTATAAGGATATCATCTTAGATAAGGATAAATTCTAATTACATTATATCTGAGACAATATATCCATTACCAGCTTTCTAAAAGTCTCATAAACAGGTCATAACAATATCTGCCCCATCTCTGGCACATTTGGTTGACAATGTGCTCAGATATTCATTGTCAAATGCTGAAGAGTTGTCTATGGTGTGAGCATCCAGTCATTTCCCCAGAACATGAGGATAGTAACTAATAAATTCAGGTCTAAGAATGACTGCTTTAAGAATGTTACCTGAAGAGGTTTTAGAAGACATTTTACCAGAGAACTAATATGAGCTATGCATTTCTCTGGGTTCATCTGCTGAAATGATAATGGGAGAACATATTTGCCAATGTTATCTCCGATAAGGGTTTAATCTCCAACATTTACAGGGAACTCATACAACTTAACAAAAGAAGATAAACAACCCAATCAAAAAATGGGCAAATGACCTAAATACACACTTTTCGAAAGAGGACATTCAGAAAGACATATGAAAACATGTTCAATGTCACTAATCATCTGAGAGATGCAAATCAAAACAACAATGAGGTACCACCTCACACCTGTCAGAATGGCTATCATCAACAAATCACCAAAGACAAGTGCTGGAGAGGATGCAGAGAAAAAGGAACCCTCCTTCACTGCTGGTGGGAATGCAGACTGGTGCAGCCACTGTGGAAAACAGTATGGCGTTTCCTCAAAAA
>NW_005364953.1:8335307-8345714 GCF_000412655.1 Myotis brandtii
ATATATTTTTTTCTTTCTGTTGACATAAAATACTCAAATTTTAAAACATACGGCACCTCACATTTACGGCCAATGTATTTAAAATGCACATACTTTTATGAAAACAATCATATACTTTTTGCACAGAATATTAAAAACAACTAGCTTGTTTTAGAAGGAAAATATTCCAATTAACCTTTTGATTGGACATTTTACTTCCCAATAACTTCACAAGGCTCTCCCTTCACTCATACTGAATCATAAATTAATCAAACTACTAATGCTTCTTTATATATCTGTAAAATTAATCTGGAAAGCACTCACATATTAAAATAAATGTTGGTTTAAAAACAGCTTGAAAAAATCTCTAGAGTTCTATAAATAACACATTTCTTAGTAAATGAATGAATGTAGTCTTCCTGACTAGTAGCTTAAGTCAAATTTACCCTGGATCCATCAAGTGAGGGTCAGCCTGGTGTAAGGGGGAGAAAATGCTCAGATTATTGAATCAGACTGACTAACCTATGAGTTCGACCTCTGCCACTCATTAGATGTGAGACCTTAGGCTAGTTACTTATCCTCTGAGTCTCAGTTTTCTTACCTATGAAATGGAGATCATAATGCCACTGACCTTACACAGGGTTGTTATGAAGATAAACTGACTAAGTATATGTTAAATCACCGTGTACATGTTTTATTCCACATCCCCTGTGAGTCAATAATCAACAACTATACTGAAATTGTAAAACCATGAAGAAATTAAACATGTGTTCACAATTAGCATACAAACAAAATTTAGTCATAAAAGCCACCTAGTTGGATTTGACATTACTCATTAGGTCACTCTGGAATTGAGACATGGCAAGGAGAAAATGTCACTATTTTTTAAACATAAACACTTTTATTAGCATAGACCAGTTCTTCCCAGATATAGTAATTCCTATAGCATAATAAAATCCAACATTTTTCACTGCCAGAAATTTCAACAAGTAACACAGGTCCATGAGAAACCTCTATTTATTGAACACAGCAATATTTTCCATGAAAATATATCTATTTACTTTTATAGTGGAGAAAAAGAGTCATTCTCTGGTTTTAATCCAAAGACAAAAACCACAACAACTTCTCACTTTAAAAATGTACACAGACAGATCTTCTAGAGCCAAGCATGCACTGGAGTATGGGAAAAACACCCAACAAGCACAACTCTTCAACACTTAGTGAAACAAACCATCCGCGACCCAAAGAAGAAACTGGAGCTATAAATTCAAATAAATGGGCTGCAGGGAGTCTACACAAACCTGCTGTTGCTTTAATTGCAGACAATTCAATTCAGCAGCTGTTGGTCCAGGCACTAAGGTTCACTGTATGCTCTTCAGCGTAACCTTGAAATACTGTCACTCACTCACTTCTCCACATCATCTGCATGCTGTCCAATTAATGAGGAGCGAAATCAACTGTCAAACCACGCATCAAAACAGAACATGATCTTTTAGCTCTTAAGAACAGGAGCACAATATTTTAAGGACAATAAAGCAAGAATGGAGGTGAAAGTCCTTCACAATAAATTAGAGTAAAACTTATTAAAACATGTGATTGTAGGAACTAAGCTTCTGCTCTGTTCAGCAAGAAAGTGAAACTTTCTCAAGGTTTTTTTTTTTTTTTTCATTTGGAAGGATCCTTTCTGTCTAATGCTATATGTATAAGAAGCCCTTTAAACAACATTTACCAAAACCTGATCAGTCTTCAATTTCTTCATTATTGTGGACCAGTATATTTCTAAAAGCTTAAGAAATACTGGAACACTTCTGGTTCAATGGTATTTTACAATACAAATGATTTTGAGCTGGCATTTTACCCTTGCTGTTTCTAGCACTTTTTTTCTATCAGGAGAAAAAAATAAAAATAATATATAATGTTCATCAACATGAGTTAAATAATGAAATAAAAATAAATTTACTGAAAAAATGTGTTCTGGAATATTTCCTATTTGAGGTCTCCTTACTCTTAACAAATCAAGACAATCAATTAAGAAATACAGGAGTTAATAAACTAAAACACACACACACACACACATACACACACAACATTTTAACTGTTTAAAAATTTCTTTTTTTGTTTCCAAAGCACTGTGTCTTTTGTGCAAACACCCTAGGCGCTATCACATACTACCAGTTGCAAACATAAGACTTGAGAAATTCAATACAAGAATACAGCAGAGAAGCGTGCACAATTAAAGGATCGGGACTACTAATTTAACAGAAAACCCAGATTTCACACAGCAATCTGCTACAAACATTATAGCTAGGGGAAAGCATGTTTTATGCAAATATTTTATTTAGCTAATTAGAACCTTATTTGTCCTTCAGTTTAGTTGAACTGGAGGCAAAAAAGGAGAGGAATGCACTTTTAAACAAAAGGTAAATTTCAGATTAAATAACACATACTATACCTGTATATTGTACCAGGAACATCGTGATACTCTTCAGGGAACTGTTTCACGTTGTATCCTACCGTGAGTTATTCTCCCTTTACCCTCTTCTCTCCACAAAAAGAAAAGCCAAAGCACCCCAAACCCTCACTACATACTACCCCTAAGCCCAATTGAGGGGAAAAAATAGCTAAAATTCAGCTCAGATCCGATGCTTCTGTTTAGCTCAGCTCCAGCCGAGCAACTGAGCTCTAGCAACGGAGCATAGGGAGGTGGATTCTGATGCCGGTAGCACTTCCATCCACTTCACTTACACAAAAGCAGGCAGTGGAAAATCCAGGAGCCTTGAAGACAAGGGCTGGAACGGGCTTTTATGAATTGCTGTTACTGCATGTGTCACCATCCATCTCCACTGACGGACACTTATAGGCTGAATTGGGAGTGGAGGGGGTGGGGTGTAAGAGGTTGGAGAGCAGGTGGAGAAGCAATTAGCAGTATGTTCATTGGAGAATTTGTTCAGGATTTCATACATCAGTGCCTAAAGAAACAGCATGCAGTTGACAAATCAGAACTTTACGATTTGCATGCCTTAGAAGAAATCTTAGCTCGCAGCACCAAACAAAATAATGCTTGCCCATTCTTATAGAGCATGGAAAGTCACCCCTCTGCTTTCTCTTTCCTCCAGCTACCCTGGTTCCTGAGGAATCAACATTCAAAATGAATATTTGCTAATTTTCCCTAAAGAATTGCATGTAAAAGCCTGGAAGCAAAGGAAGTATAAAGAAATTAAATTCTATTGAACATGACATCTCTTAACAAAAAGGCAAGAAGCTAATTATTTTAAGTCAACTTTTCATCTTTAGTCCAATTCCCCAGGTGCAGCTTTTACACCTATAATCAGTGGATCACAGAACTTTTGTGCATGTATTTAGTACTGAAACACAATCTATGTATACCTAAAAATAGTTCAATTAAAAGTCAAGGTGAAAGCCAAGAGCTATGTACAGGACTCTCCAGGTGACCTTAAGAAGACACTTCACCTGTAAGAGCGTCAGTTTTATTCATCTGCTAAACTGAAGCATATTTTTCTAAACCAATATCAAAATTAATCATGAGTGTGAACAAAAAGGAGATAGAAAGGAAACATCACACAATTGAAGGAATACTTGGACTGAATATCAGGAAACCTGAATTTAGGTTCCAGTTCTATAACTTTCTAGTTGTGTTACCCTGGATAAGTCACTTAACTTCTCTGAACACAAGTTTCTTATTTATAAGTTGGACAAAATATTACCTCCCCCTACAGCTTCACGGGATCACTATGAAGAGCTAATGAGATCATAGATATGAAACCCCTTTTGTAAATTGTAAAGAGCTATAAAATTATATGGGCTTATTAATATTATACCCCAAAACAAATCTTAACTAAATGACTGAATTGAGCCATCTCTACCACATAAGGAAAATAAAAAGAAAGGATCGGTATAACTTTACAAAACATTCTCCAATTTTCCAGTTTTAACATTAGAAGGAAGCACTGTTTAGTCTTAAAATTCCACAGAGGATGTTTTTTGAAAAGAAAAAAATTAAATCTGATATATAATACATCAAAAGTTTATTAAAGAGGCTGAAGTCATTTGATTCCTTCTTTACTTTCTGAAAAGTTGGTCCATTTGTATTTATATGATTGAGTATTATGTTCCATCTAAAATGCAACTCCTGGACAATGTGCCTCTACTTTTGTTAAATCTTTCTTTTAACCTGGTACATCCTCACTGCCCAGTGCGAGGGGAAGAATTCAGGTTGATTAGCTAAATCTAAACACACAATGTAAAAACCCAAAGTCATGCTTTATGAGTCTCTAATCTGTCTTGATTTTATATATACAGTGACCAGCTGGCTTAAGCTGGGACACACTTTTCGCACATGAAGTCCTGGGGTGACCACACCTGGGGCACTAAATGATCCAGGCAATGTTTGGGGATGTTTGGTTCAGCCAAATCCCACATGTCCTGATTTCCATCTGTATGGTGGTTACCCAAGTGTGTGCCTGTCCACATGGGCCAAATCTAAAGCAGCCAAAAGATAGGTGGGAGCTATAGCAGAAATATCAGATGTCACTCCCCTTGGCCCCCTCCAATGCCATCTGTGTCTTCAAACAAATGCCTAGCCCACTTTCTGTGAGAAGAAAGAAAACTTTCTAATTGCCCCTTCTAATGTCACCGCCAATACTAAAAATGACAGTAAAGTCTATATCTAAAATATATGTTAAATCAATGGGGAAAATGGATATTATACCAGTAAGTGACAAAGAGTTAGGTGACTGGTAGCTAAGAGAAGGTCAGCTATTAAGGGAAGAATGGGAATGAGAGGATTGGAAAGGGAAACAAGAAATGGGGAGGAGAGAAGAGAAATAAGGAGAGGGGAGGTGAAGGGAGGAGAAAAAATGAATCTAAAGTGAGAACTTCTATTTCTAAACAGAAGCAAACACACTTGCTGGAATCATCCACAATCTCAACTCTTAGACAGCGGTTGCCAACCTTTTGGACCTCACAGACTACCAGTGGTCCGCGGAGCACCAGTTGGTGACCACTACTCCAAAGGTTTCATTGTGCTTTGAGTTACTAGGAATGGCCCTTTTACCATCAAGCTGCAAGTCTACCCTTCCAAATGCTTAGGTAAATATTCAAGAGCTTGAAAAAATCACTGACATCTCTAGCACCAGAACTTACTTTCCTTTGACACGTGGAAAGCCAACCAGGTAGGATACCGTTCCCTAGGGGCTTTATCACTCCATCCCACCACCACAGGCTTACCTGTGGTATGTCTGGCCACAAATAAAGCTATAAACCCAATTTCAGGTTCAGCAAAGGAGGCTTGCCTGATTTTTAAAACCACATTGGAAAGAAACAGGGGCTGTATTTCAGAACCAGGCTGTTCTGCCTTTCGGCATTGCACCTAAAATGCTTCACATATTTAAGCTTGAAATTCATATTCCCCAAGTTCTTCAAAAGAGGGCCATTCAAAGTAAAGGGGAAAAGACAGGGAAGGTGATTTTTGTTGTCTCCCAGAGTGAAAAGATGAGAATCATATCAAGACTATGCCTGACATTATGTCACAAAAGGCAATGGGGTGGGAGACAGCAGTTTCAACCCAGATTAGCAATAACACAAATGAAAGCATCAGAGAATCCTGAAAAAAAACACACAAACATATATATCAAAAACCAATACAATGTTTCCATTATCCTGATTTCAAACTGCAGAATGTAAGCACTAATGGTTCCCTAATCAGCTGAGCTCCTTTTCAGCAGCAATCACCAGGCTGACTGATGTTTTCAAGTGAATTCCCATTGTTAAACACCTTGGATTTTGAGTAATTTTGTCAAAAACAAAAATCCCAATGAAAGATTGCATAGAACCAAACTGTGAATCTAAACAAAAATAATTTGTTAAACCGCAAACAGAAATGTTAACAGTTTGAAAGCAACAACTAGTGAATCAAATTGAACCGGAACAAAACTTCCTATTTTCTGAACCAATCAAACTTGTACCAAACCCTGCAAGTCTAATAAATTCAAGCTCCTGAGAAGAGCATACACCAAGACTTGGTTTTACCAGCCTTAGAGCCCTCAAAGGAACCACAGAATGAACACTGGATAAGGAGTTGGGAAAACTGAATTCTCCTGAATTTTTTGCTGTTTGTCCTTAAACAAGTAACTTACTCTTTTAGCCTCATTTTGCTTGCCTTGAAATGGCTGGAATTACTAATATCCCAGGTCTAATAGTCTATGCCAATTGTGAAATTTAGTCTAGTGACAAAATAGATGATGTCACAATTTGGTCCAAATCTCCAGGAGGCAGAGAGATGGACCACCCCAATTCTCCTAAGGGTTCATGTTTCTAGTTTATTTTGAAATAAAGTTCACATAAGAATTAGGCAACTGTCCTTGCTCATCCTTGGGGATAGTCAGCCTAATACTATTTTTCAGAATAATTCTCTTCAAAATAATGTTTCAGGAATAGTTTGTTTTCCTTAAATGAAAGATACAGGTGAGTGGTCTGGTCCTAAAATGGAAGAAGGGAAAGAAAGTGATCTAGAATATGCTGAGCACCTACTGTATGTCAGACATGGCATGATACTTTACATTTTTTTTTAATTAGTCCTCACAACACAGCTATGTGGTAGGTATTATCCTCATTTTATAATTGAAGAAACTGAGACATACATATGTTAAGTGACTGTCTTACAATCACTCAACTGGTAAGTGATGAAACTGGGACTTAAACTCAAGCAATCTGAATCTATTACTATGCCAACATTCTATTGATTACAGTCTGAATGACTAAATTTCTTCTTAAGTCAGTGATTCAATTGGACTTGCTTAGTGAACAAATCAGTGAAAGTTAACTTTCTTGAATTTATACTTGGTTGACAATTTTTAAAAAACTTTCTTCTGACAATGTGGGTAAGCCACTGGGCTCTGGAGTCAGACAAACCAGAGTTTCTTGAATACTGGCTTATACACAAGGTACTTAATCATGCTGTCTCAAGTTTTCTTATCTGGCAAATGGGGAAAGAAGTAGTATCTACCTTATTGAGTTATTGGAAAGCATTAATAATGTGATAGCTGCTAGCACAGTGCCTGGCACAAAATAATTATTCAATCAATGCCTATTAGAACTAACCTTGTATTCATAAGCAACAGATCAAGAAATAAAATGTTATAAATAAAAATAAAAATAGGATTCATTGAACTCAAGTACTCTTTCATCTGTAGCACAGATTTGGTTTGAAAGAAGTTTCAGTAGCCTACCTCATACCCTCTAAAACTAAGCCTCACCTTTCAGTAGATAAGCATATTCATGAAGCAACATGAATATACTAATTGGTGGTACCTCAGTAGTAGCAGGAATACTTGTCATGAGCCCTGCTGAATAGCAATTGTTCCTAATTTCCTGGAACCTATCCTTTTAAAGAGGTGAGTGAATAAAAATAAAAAATAAAAAAAATGTAGTACATTTACACACTGGAATACTATGCAGCTATAAAAAAGAAGTATCTTACCCTTTGAGACAGCATGGAGGGGCCTGAAGAGTATTATGCTAAGTGAAATAAGTAAGTCAGAAAAAGACAAGTAACACATGATCTCACTTATATGTGAAATCTTATGAACAAAATAAACTGACAAACAAAATAGATCCAGAGACATGGAAGCATACAACGGACTGAGGATCCTCAGAGGAAATGGTGGGGCAGGGGGAGGGAAGAGATCAACCAAAGAACTTATATGCATATATGAATAACCCATGGACACAGACAATAGTGAGGTGAAGACCTGGGGAGGGAATAGGAGTGAGGAGGAGAGGGGTTAAAGGAGTGGAAAAGGGGGACATCTATAATACTTTCAACAATAATTTTTTTTAAAAAAAGAATATCCAGAAAAAAGTTTAAAAAAATAGAGGGTTGGAAAGTAGCAGGTAGAAGTACTGTTGAAAGTCCAAGGTGGGCTAAGTAAAGCCCCCGTTTCTCCAGTTCTTCAAGCCCTAGCTCTCTTTCTGCCATCTACTTGTGGCCCTCTTCTCATATACACACCACCTTCCTCAGTTTAATCTAGTTTTATTGTGATTCTTCCCCTGGCTCTAGCTCTGTTTCCACTCATCAGCATTAAGTGGTATTTATGGAATTGTGTATCTGGCACTGTACTAGATGAAGTGGAGGAGCATCCAAAAGTTAATCAAAGAGACACGTGTTCTATGGCCAAACACATCTAAGATACACAAGTAGACCAGAGTTTTGGAAAGACAGAAAATGCAGGTATAGTTGGATGATTTGGTTGATTTCAGAGCACAAAATAGTTTGTTTGTCTAGTTAATGATATGCAAACTAAATAAGTATACAGTTGTCTGCAACTTAATTTGAAATGCATAAAAGGATGGATAGGTGATAAAGCAAATTAAAAACTGTTAATTATAGAATCTAAATGGTAGGTATATGGGTGTTGACTGTACAATTCTTTCAACTTTTCCATATATTTAAAATCTGTCATCATAAAATGTTGAAGAAGAAATGAGAGGGGTAAGAGGTACACCTTTTTCAATCTCAAATGTTTCAGAACAAAATAATCATATTTATATAGAGAATAATAAGTCACATAGGGATAAATGTGTGATACATATAAAGCTCTTGCTGGCGCCAGTCGCATGCATGTGTTTCGATCTGTCATTGTCGATTGTGAATTTGGTTGACACTTCTATTACAGAGAAAGGGCGAATAGCGATATTAAAATATTTCTTCTAATTAATTTCCTTTCAATGTGCATGAATCCGTGTACCGGGACACTAATATGATATAAAACAAATGCATATTGGAGGTATCTATGCCCAAACAAATTGTACTATCTAGCCAGTTTTAGAACATGTTCTTTCTCTAACTCAGATACCATAAATGGCTTCCCATTATCCATAGGATGAAGGCTCTAGGGCAGCCGTGGGCAAACTACGGCCCGCAGGCCGGATCCGGCCCGTTTGAAATGAATAAAACTAAAACAAATAAAGACCGTACCCTTTTATGTAATGATGTTTACTTTGAATTTATATTAGTTCACACAAACACTCCATCCATGCTTTTGTTCCGGCCCTCCGGTCCAGTTTAAGAACCCATTGTGGCCCTCGAGTCAAAAAGTTTGCCCACCCCTGCTCTAGGGAGAGGAAGCTGGGCGTTGCAATGTGACGTCATTACCCCACGCCCACAGCCACTGTTTCCTGGCTGGGCTGGGCTGTGGGATGCATTTTGCACCATAAGATCTTGGCAGTGTTGGCTGCAATTTGGTGGGGTGTTACTTCAGGGTGGTGGCATGGCCTGTGTCCCACTTGGGGGAAGCCGAGTGTTGGTTTGTCAGCTCCAGGTCTGTGGTGCCATTTATTTTTAAATGGCTAGTGCACATCATTGCAGCTCCTGCATTGAGTGTCTGGCCCCCCGGTGTCAGTGCATGTCATAGTTACCGGTCGGATGGACATTTAGCCTTTTATATATATAGATAGATGGCCAGTGCGCGTCATGGCAGCTCCTGCATTGAGCGTCTGCCCCGTGGTGGTCAGTATGCATCACAGCTAGCAGTCAGACAGTCTTTTATATATATAGACTAGAGGCCCGGTGCACAAAATTTGTGCACATGGAGGGGGTCCCTCAGCCCAGCCTTCACCCTTCCAATCCTGGACCCCTTGGGGATGGCCGACTGATGGTTTAAACCGGCAGTCGGACATCCTTCTCGCAATCTGGGACCACTGGCTCTTAACCACTTGCCTGCTAGCCTGCCTGAGCACCCCTAACCACTGAGCATGCCAGCCTGATGACCCTAACTGCTCCCTTGCTGGCCGGATCACCCCCTAACTGCTCCCCTGCTGGCCTGATTGCCCCTAACTGCCCTCCCCTGCCAGCCTGTTCACCCCTAACTGCCTTTGCCTTGGCCCGCCACTGTGGCTTTGTCTGGAACAGGGGTGGGCAAACTTTTTGAGTCGAGGGCCACAATGGGTTCTTAAACTGGACCGGAGGGCTGGAACAAAAGCATGGATGGAGTGTTTGTGTGAACTAATATAAATTCAAAGTAAACATCATTACATAAAAGGGTACGGTCTTTTTTTTTTTAGTTTTATTCATTTCAAACAGGCCGGATCCGGCCCGCGGGCCGTAGTTTACCCACGGCTGCTCTAAAGTCTTGATGTATGTCCCCAGGACCAAATGAATTTTCAATCCACTCTAAAGTTTTTCAGGATTCCCCAGGATTGTCAAGATTTTCTCTCCATAATCTTGTGACAAGTCTCTTGCTTCAGTGTCTGGAAACCCTCCTTGCTAGCATATTAGGTTGTTTCTCCTTGAATTATCAAACATCTAAAAATCTCAACTTTCTACCAAGAAGTCAGCCTGGATAAATCCGGATGCTTTCAATTTTTAAAAAAATATATTTTATTGATTTTTTTACAGAGAGGAAGGGAGAG
>NW_005364953.1:8346282-8355988 GCF_000412655.1 Myotis brandtii
TCCCACCCTGCCTGCAGTATGCAAATTAGCCACCATCTTTGTTGGTGGCTAATTTGCATATCGCGCTGATTAGCCAATGGGAGGTGTAGCGAAGGTATGGTCAATTACCATGTTTGTCTATTATTAGATAGGATAGTTCTGCCTCATCTCTATTTCCCATATCTGGGAACCTCTTTAGGGGTTTCCAACATTCTAGATGCTGTGCAATTGTAAAACAGCCACTTTTTGCCATCTTTTCAGCCTCTGTCCTTTTCCTTCCCTAGCCCCCAAGGGGAGCTGACCAGCAATGTTAGCCCTGCTGACTCAGTAAGCAATAAGTAAGCCTCATACAGTTTTTTTTAACTAAGCTGCTATGCTCTGTAAGTCTGATTTTCTCCATGATAATCAAGTCCAAAATTCTACTGGGATCACTGCTTTGAGCTTGAAAGAATGAATATTCAGCGAAGCAACATGAAAAGGAGCACAGGAAGGTATGTCCCATCTGTAGAAGGAAACAATTGTTCAAAGTGATCTTTGCATGCTGAAAGAAAAGCAAGCAGAGATGGCATTGCTAAATAGCGAACGACCTCTCAAAGACTGCCAAATTAACAGGTTGACTTTTTCTGTCTCCAGTCTTCTCTCCATAAAGTCCATCCTCCAATCCAATCCTATTACTCGCCCATTTAAAACCCTATGCTGGCTCACCCCTGCCTATAGAATTAAGGCCAAGCTCCTTAACAAGCAGACTTCTTTCACTAAGTGGCCACAGGATACCTTTCCAGATTCTTATTCTCTCCCCTCTCCCACATTCCCAGTGGTTCATACACAATATCTCACTTTTTCTGAACTATCCATTTTTACATGTGACTGCCTCATTTGTGTTGGTGGTAATCCTTGCCCACCACTTCTTTATCCACCTAGATTCCAGGCAATGCCCAGTCATCCTTTATGATTCAGCATAGTTAGACTCCAGTCTGTAAATTACCCACACTTAGCAGTAATCCCTCCATAATGATCCCTGGGCACCTTAAACATACCTCTTTCTCTAAGTACTTTCCCCACTGTATATAATTATTAGTTTGGGTGTCTATCTCCCACACCTGACTGTAAGCTACTTAAGGGCAGCCAGGGACTCCTTCTACTTCATCACTGTATTCCCAGCACTTGGCATAGGGTCTGGTCCTGTATATGTGCTCAAATGACTTTTGAATAAATGAACTTGAATATCAAGTGCTCCTTGAATTCAAACTCAGCATCTCTTGAAAGGTGAAAATTATATTATGTGACCAAAATAATCCTAGTGAAGTGTGTTTGAGGACTTGACTGAAGAACTGGTAGGAGGCCATATTATGGGGCCTGAGGGATAGTTTCGACCTCAGGCAGCTTAATGGCAGTTGTTGCTGGCTTAAAAGAAGAGCAGCTGGAGCGGATAAAAAGGGCCCTTACTGGGGATTTCCCCATCATTATCTTTCACTGTTCATCACTGATACTATATTGTTTATATAACATTCTACACAAAGCGTTTCAACTATTCTGCATTACAGCCAACTGTTCATTTGTGCTCCGCCTACAGATAGGTACCTTTGGAGCAGCCTTGTTAATCAGAAGCCTCTGAAAGTTCTCCAGTTCTTATTCTCACTTATCATTACTATACCAAGGAATAGCATTTTGTGGGTAAGGCACCCTTGAAAAGCTGAGCCAAAAGGGGGCAGGGTGGAACTAATAAAAACAATTCTTTTTTTTTTCCTCCTAGATTGCCAATATATTTCACCACACCTCCCATCCTACATTGTTTTAAACTATGTGGCAGTAAAGTCAAAAAAGGAAAATGAATAATTTAGCAAAACTTTACACTTTGTAGGCAAGAAAAAGAGGAAGCAACGGGGAAGCCTGGGATATGAATCTATAGACATATGATCAGTCGCCACTTCTGGAAAGTAAACATTTTGGCTGTTTAAACAAATAGCAACAGCAATTAGCTTTATTTGTAGACTAAACTGAGGTGTATGCTGAATTAAAAAAAAAACTGAGTCTGTTTTGATCTTCAAAAATGTCAAACTGGTAAACACTTCACTTTTTTGTACATATAAATCTAAGAGCCAAGTCTAGCTTGAGGAAGATTTAAGACACATAAAATTTGTCTGAGGTGTCTGCCAAATCTCTGTAGCAGAAACAGAAACCCTGGAAAAGCTGACATAGTCATAACTCTCACAACATCATCAGTAGGCTTGTGCAGGGCTGGACACACCAAAAGTCACTGTTCCATCTCTCACACTGTTTGTAAACAGAGAAGTAGATCATTTACTTATCAGCTATCTGGTAGCTCACTTTCTCCTATATATCCCACAGAGAAAAGAGACAGGAAAAAAAGAATAAATCCCTCCTGACACATAACCCAATTTTCACCTGGGTAAATTTTCATTTCTAGAATGGGCCTGGTTGTTAAAATGTCTTCTTTTTTTATTCATTTCTTTCTTTTGCACACTAATTCTTGTATGTATACTAAATTCATTTATCTCTCTTCTCTCTCTCTCTCTCTCTCTCTCTCTCTCTCTCTTTCTCTCTCTCTCTCTCATCATTAAAGGGGGTGTTAGTAAGTATCTAGTACAGTGCCTAACAGAGTGCTTTGAACATGGTAAGCCCACAATAATTCATCAAATGAATTAAAATTCTATCTTTAATTTCTATGTGCAATTTATTTGACCATGAAGTAGGAGAAATATAAATTATTTTTCTAGAGTATTTAAAAGTGACCATTTCAAGGTAATGTTTTATTCAAATGATTCGTGCTTAGGACTTCTGTCCTTTAAAGAGCATCCTTTTTTTTTCTCAATGGGTATTGTATTTATAAGGAAAATGTAGGAAAGACCATGCAGCAGGATCCTGAATGACAATATGAAAACTGATACATTTTTGTAAAGAAAATCAGATATCCCATATTTACTTGATTTATGTCATTATGGCAATCCACTACATATGTCTAAGATCACTTAACAATGCACGCATGGGCTGCATTCTGTAAATAGGATTAACAGTTGAATTCAACCTAGGACTTCCCTGGGGACAGATTGCTAGAAAATACATCTACATGACATTTAAAAAAATAAATTAACCAATGACATTGGCTCCCATGAGACACATTGTTTCCTGTGCACTCAATTCTACCATAGATTTCTGTAGCTCTCTGCTGACATCCCCATCCCAAAAGACAGAGAATTTCAAAACAGAAAGAAAAACATAGCATTTGGAGCTATTCCTTCTCTCTTGCATGAAGTGTTATGTGCACAAAGGAAATAACTCTGTACATTAGCACAATGTGAATGGTGACATGGTGAGATCATGTCAGTCTGAACTGTGCTTGTTACACTGTGGTCACATATGACTTGCTCAAGGGAAAGAACAAAGTCTCTTTCCCTGCACAATGACAAAGACTGGCAGGGGCTGCAGGGAAATAAGGAGAGCTGTGTTATGGCAGATGGTTTGGATTTTTCTCTAAAAAATGTTATATTTTACCTTCCCACTTTTATTTAATTTACCTCATCTGTAAAATAAAGATAACTTTTATGTATTTTTAACACTTTTACTCTGAGGATGAAATGAAGTACTAGTGGATTGCCTGGCACATAACAGTTAACCCATACAATCCACATCGACATTTGGCTAACATTAATTAAACACCTATTATGTAGTGGGCAGTGGCCTAAGACTCTAAGAAAAGGTAAATTGTAGGAGGAAGAAGTGATATTGGAGAGAAAAGCAGGGAGCTGATTTTCAAAGGTTTTATAAGCCAGTCTAAGAAGTTTGGATTTTATCTTGAGGACAATGGGCAGCCTTCAAACTATTTTATAGAGCCAAATAGCTTCAGATTTGCAACATAGAAAAATCATTCAGTCAGCATTGGTAGAGAATGCACTGCAAGGGAGGCAGGCTAGAGGAAGTAGAAATCCAGACTGTAAGTCATGCGAATGTGTGGGCACAGTACAGTGTCCCAAACTAAGGCAATGATAATAAGAGTGGACACAGGGAAAATATTTTTAACTAACCTTTAAAAATTAACCAATGTATAATTATAGCAGATTAGAAAATAAAATTTGCAAAAGGTTAAAAATAGAATTCATATGTAATCTTAAGATTTATAGCAAACTTCTATTAATTTTTTTGTTTCACATTACAGGATTTTTCCTATTTATGCATGCAAAGATGTGTGCATGTATGTACAATGCCCATATGTGTATACGTGATATGTGTATGTATTTAAACTGGGATCTGACTTTATAAATTTTCTCTTAAAATATCATAAACAATTTTCTGCATCATTAAATATTTTTTGGTAACGGCAACTTACATGGGTAATTAGTAATTTATTGTATAGGTGTACTATAATTGATTTCATTCAAACCTCTAGTATTCGATATTTAAAATGTATTTTTTTCTTTTACGTTTTTGCTATTATAAACTTTTTTGTTTGTTTTTGCTATTTTAAAAATATCCTGAGAGCTAAATTTTTGGAAAATCATGTCTATTTCCTCAATAAAGAACCCTATAAGTTGAAGTGGTAGGTTGAAAGCTATGTTAAATTTTAATTTTTTGACACATATTGACAAATTGCTCTCCAGAAGGGCTGTATAAAATTACAGTTCCACTAGCAGCGTCTACAACTAGGAGGAGAACCATTTGAGAGTAATTTCAAGGATGGAGTAAACAGGATTTGGTGGGTGTAGAGGAGGGATGGATCCTTGGTAGAGTATCAGGGCAGGAGCAATGTGAACTCTGTCAAGAGGAGCAGAGAAATGGGCAGACCTAAGGAACAGGCGGCTGGGTGGATAAATGATGAAAAAAAAAAGATAACTACAGTAGAATGGGTCAAAAAGTGAAGAAAAACGGGAAATCTGTAGTGAAGTTGTGCATTCAGGTCACTTTAATTTACTGCTTTATTCGGCAAAAGTAGCAAATGCAGCAAACAGCTAATCTTTTTGTAGCACTTGGTACTACAAGGTCCAGAGTTATATTCATGTGAATATGTTGGTCCATTCTTTTCATTCAATAATCATTTATTAGGTGTCTACCATGTACCAAGTGCTGTTTTGGATGCTATGGGTATGGAGATGAATGAGAGCTGGTCCCTGGTCTCAAGGAGCTCACAGTCTAAGGTGGGGACACAGATATCCACAGCTTGATACACTACAGTGTGGTACAGACTAGGACAGAGGTAAATGCAGGGTCCTTTTGAAGCCAGAAGCCTAGCATTGCTTCGTGTATGCATGCATGTGTATTGGAGGGGGCAAGTTGGGGAGTTGCAAGGAAGGCTTAACAGAGGTATTGATAATACGAACTGAGTCTTGAAGGACAAGGAGTTCCTCAGATCACTAAGGGTCACAGATCATACTCATATTCCTTAACAGCATCTCGAATATTTGTACTACCACTCTCAAGGACACTTGAGATGCTTGTGTGCAATCCAAACCCATTTGAGACAATAGTTTCCACTGTTACCTTAATGAATATATGTACACAGCCTGTTTGGGCAATACTATGCTCATCTTAGAATTTGAAAGATAACAAACAAATGGCATACTGACTTTTAAAATCATTTTGATGACACTGATAGAACAATAATATTCATATCTACCAAGTCCTATTAATTCTACCTCCTAAATGGCTCTAAAATCTGTTCCCTCCTCTATGTTGCTCCCTCAGCTCCTGAGCACCAGCCTCCTAAATGGTGCATTCAGTTTTATCTTTTATAAGACACATTAGTAAAATTTAAAATATTTGTGGGAGTACAACATAACCACTGATGGTAGATGCCCTACATTTTGAGAAGCACTGGCCTGTGAGAGCACATCCAAACTTCTTAGCCTTGCATTCAAGGTTCTTCACAAATCAGTCTCAACTTATCTTTCCAGCCTTTTCTACCATTGTACTTTCCTTTTCCCAAACAATCTGCATCCCGGTCATGCTAAATTCCTCAATATTGAATGGCTATGCACTGCTCTTCTATAACCACATGTTTCTTACAGACTGCTCCCTCTATCTGAAATGCTTCCCCTCCACTCTTCTCTGCCTAGCAAATTCATTATCCTTTGAGACCTGTTATGTCACCTCCTCACAAAAGCCTTCTGTCTGACTCTCTCTTACAGTTAGTCACTCCTTCCTCCATCCTTCCAGAGCACTTCGTACCCATCTCTATTATACTACACACTACATTATCTCAGAATTATGGACCTCTATTTCCCCAACTAGAACCAGGGAGAGCTCACACTAATACTTCATGTGGGCAAAGGTCATGGAGGAAACCTAGTGACCCAGGTCACTTAAAAGCAAAAATAAAACAAAGTCAGTCCAGGCCTAAAGAGCTTAGAGGTATGACGTTTTACAAAGTGAATCATCTTATTCAGAAATAGCCAACCTGACTATAGTTTTGGCAGACAAAATTAGCTACGGCTGCAATAGCAGTTAAGCTAATTTGGTTTTGGCAGCTACTTTACAGCAGACACACACTGACACAGAAACTAAGAGTGAATCATTTGAGTTTCTGCCAAGATGATCAACTATAACTCACAATAATCTCTCCTTACCACAAGCAGAAAGTCAAGAATAAAATGAACAGCATGACCAGCAAACCATGGTAGACAGAGCCTGGGCTCTATAGTCAGATATCTATACACCCAAACCCCAAATCAATTCATTAAAATCTATATGGCTTTAGGTAGTTTGTTTAACTTTGTGTTTTAGTCTCCTCTTTTAGAAAAATGGTAGGAATAGTACCTACTTCATAAGACTATTAAGATAATACAACAAAATGCTTATGACAGTGCCTGGAACATTATTATGGGCTCAGTAAACATCAGTCATTATTGTAACCCAATGAAATGACTACAATTCAGATAATGTGATGCACAGAATAGCAAATGCATTTTTTAAGAAATAAATTTGAGCCCTGGCCAGTGAACTTCAGTTGGTTGGAGCATCGTCCCTTGCACCAAAAGGTGGTGGGTTCGATTCCAGGTCAAGGCATATACCCAGGTTGTGGGTTCGATCCCCACTTGAGGCATGTGGGAGACAACCAATCAATGTTTGACATCGATGTAGTTTCTCTCTTCCTTCCTTTCTCTCTCTTACAGTTAGTCACTCCTTCCCTCTCCCTCCCTCTCTCAGAAATTAATTTAAAAAAAGAAATTTGCCACCAGGCTTTAAAACTGACAACTATAGAGTGTAGCTAGCCACAAACAAAACAGTGTATATGACAAAGTTCTTCTGGGGTTTAAACTCACACGTGGAACACACCACCACACTTCTTTGTATTCTCCAAGAATTGATCTCAAATCAGGTTCCCCTAGGATGAAAAAAACAAAAATCGCCCAATCTTAATTTTTTGTCTTTAATTTTATTTGATACAGAATACTATCCAAATCATATGGATGCTTCAAAGTGTCCTATTATTATGACCCCAAGCTTTTTAATACCATTTCTTTCCCAATTTATCACTGCTGACATCTTTTTTAAAAAACTAAATTTATTTGGGTGACATTGGTTCACAAAACCACTGTAAAGAGTCTGCTTTGGACCATGGGCACACAATGCTGTGTGCAAATGATGTTTTATTGAGCTGTACACTTGAAACCTGCTGACGCCTTTTATTCCATTCAGGTAAGCCCACTTGTCACACAAGTGCTTCCTCTTCTATCTATCCTTCTCAATTCCAATCCTAGTATTATGAGGAAGCATTTTTCTCCCTCCTCTTTGCCCATTTCAAATTTCCTCTGGAGCCCAAGTTAAAATTCACCTTCTTCACAAAGCCTACCAGAATTAATCTGAAGACATAAGTTTCAGACCTTCAGCACTTCCAGGGTTTGGCTTGACACTCCATAGGTCAGCACCCCCCGCTCCACCCCATTAGTATACCCTTCCACTAACAGCCTCAGAACTTTTTGTTCACATTGTTATAATAAAATCATTAATAGAGTCTGTTTTGCACAGCCTACTTTATTCTGTAGTTGGTGTGCCACATACAAAATTGCCCATATTAGTGCTATCAGTCCTTGCCGTAAATCCCTAAAGTGCTGTTTTAAAAATAGGATGAGAGAAAAAAAATAGGATGAGAGCATGAGTGGGGGGGGGGAGGTAATGGGGGGATGAGGACACATATGTAATACCTTAATCAATAAAGAAATTAAAGATTGAATGAATGAATGAGTAAATAAATAAATAAATAAAAATAGGTCTACAGAGGGAATTGGGGGGGGCGGGAAGAGACTAACCAATGAACTTATATACATATATGCATAACCTATGGACATAATAGTTCGGGGAAGGCCTGGGGAGGGGAAGAGAGTGGAGTGGAGGGGACAAAAAAGAGATGGCGACTATCTTTATCTCACCATCAATGAGACAGAAAATGAAAATTTGACAAAAGTAACGTCCTGGGCGTGGCAAGGAATTCCCCTGCCTCCAGAGGAAATGGAAAGTGGGTGCCTTGGAAGAGGTGTGTGCCCAAACCTGAAATGTAAATAGTGCGGTGAAGGCCTGGAAAGGGGGCAGGAGTGGAGAGAAGGGGGTTCATGGGGGGGGGGACATCTGTAATACTTTCAACAATAAAGATAAAGTTTGTAAAGATGTAAATTGAGGGAAAAGAGAAAAAAGATCACCCAACTCTTCCAACCAGTAAGGAGAGTCTAGAGACGCCACCTAAGGAAGACCCTGGTCGAGAACCCTAACTTCAGACCTCTGGGGAGGCACAAGGCAGGAGTGCGGGTGTGTGGAAAAGGAAAGAAGGCGAGTAGGAGGGGGAAAAAAGAGAAAAAGAGCGCGCTCCCGTGGCTGGAAGAAATTGGCTTGGAGAGCTCAGAAGCCCACCCTCAATTGGCAGTCCCAACGCCCCCTCCCCCGCGGAGGCGGAGCTGGGCGCAGGTAACCGCTAAGGGCAGTAGCCCCGGAAGCACCCTCCTCCCTAGACTCCCTCAGTCCCACAGTCCCCAGCCACAGCCCCTCAGGCGTTCTGCCTCTCTGACCTCCAGCTCCCCGGCTACCAAAGCTACTCCTTATGCAGCCGCAGAAAATCGGGCTGGCGGGGCAGCTCCTGGGCGGGAAGTGTCCGCGCCACGCACCACACAACTGTCTTCTGTGCTCCCCGCCTCGCTCTAGCCGGCTTAGGCCCGACACTGGGGCCCAAGGCTGGACTCTCACCTAATATGGCGTCTCCTATTGGTTACTGGTCACCAGGGAAGCGAGCCCCCAGTCGTTGTCCTCATGGGAAATGTAGTTTGAGGTCGCTCGAGGCTCTTATTCCTGGAGAGAATCCAATACTGGCATTGGTGGAAAGACTTAAATGAAATAGAGGATTGTGGGAGATGGAGTTGAGACAGTAGTTTCTATATATACCCACAATTCCCATCACCTCCCATCCCCTGGCTGTGATTATGCCCAGAGTTCAGACAGAGAAGAGCATTCTGGGTATTGTAGTTTGGCGTGCACTGGCTAACAAAATCTCCCTTCTTAGATTATGGGGTTGTACTTGTGGAGGCATTTGAAGGTTCTAGATTTATTTTGCTGTTGGCTAAACTATTAGCATTTTGGAGGGAAGCACTTCATATCGTGATTTGAAATTCTTATTAAGTTTTGATTGAGTGACTTATTTTTGCTCTGATAAGCTTACAATTTTAACTGGTCCTTTAAAACTGTCAAAACTGTTCTGTGTGAACCATCTGCATTAGAATCATTTCAAAGG
>NW_005364953.1:8357392-8364548 GCF_000412655.1 Myotis brandtii
GTGTGCCCTGGCCCCTGCTGTGGGTCGGAGCTCCTCTGCCACAGCAAAGGTTTGGGTTCCATTCTGTCAAGTTTTGGGTTTGATTCCTGGTCCAGGCTGACTGCTGCTCAGCAAGTGACCGAGGACCATTGAAGTCCATGTGCTTTAGTCATTTGGCGGGGACCCGGGGTTCCAAGGCTGACTTGGCCGACTCTGATCCCTGCTACCCCCAGTCCTCCATCCAGGGCAACTTCAACTATAAAAGCTGCGTGGCCTCCAGGTAAGTCGCCCTCTCCATGGCTCCCCAGGCTTGGTTTCTGCGCAGTTGCCCTGGGAGGCGGATTTCCAGGTTCCTAGGGAGAGCGCCCTCCACTCCGGACTCCAAGGGAGAGCCGGTTGGGGGCGTGAGTGCTGGCTGACATCTGCGGTCCCCGCACCAACCCCGATCTCCCCTGCCTGTGGCCCCGCCCCTCACTTTCTGATCTCAGATCAGGGGACCACAGGCACCTCAGTACCCAGTCCCCTGGGTGCCGCCATGCCTGTGGCACCTCCCCTCCCTTTGCCATTGCAGATCAGAGGGCTGCAGGCACGGCTGCACCCTGGGGCTGCACCCTGTACCCAGGGTGCTGCCATGCCTGCTGCCCTGCCCCTCCCTTCGCGATTGCAGATCCGGGGGCTGCAGGCAAGGCTGCACCGGAACCTCAGGGGCAGCCGTGCCTGTGACCCTGCCCCTCACTTCCCGATCTCACATCAGGGGACCACAGGCACCTCAGCACCCGGTGCCCTAGGTGCCACCATGCCTGCGGCCCAGCCCCTCCCTTCGCAATTGCAGATCAGATGGCCGCAGGCAGGCTGCACCCTGGGCCTGCACCCAGTGCTCAGGGTGCTGCCATGCCCCTCCCTTCATGATCACATATCCGGGGGCGCAAGCACGGTTGCACCGGATGCCCTGGGTGCCGCCATGCTTGTGGCCCCGCCCCTCCCTTCTCCATTGCAGATCCGGGGGCTGCAGGCACGGCTGCACCAGATGCCCTGGGTGCCGCCGTGCCTGTGGCCTTGCCCCTCCCTTCAGGATTGCAGATCAGATGGCCGCAGGCAAGCTGCACCCTGGGCCTGCACCCGGTGCCCAGGATGCTGCTGTGCCTGCTGCCCAGCCCCTCCCTTCGTGATCGCATATCCGGCCTGGTGCAGCAGTGCCTGCGGCCCCGCCTCTCCCTTCAAGATCGCAGATCAGGGGACTGCAGGCACAGTGGCACCCGGTGCTGGGGTGCCGCTGTGCCTGGGGCCCCGCCCTTCCTTTCGCCATCTCAAATCAGGGGGCCACAGGCCAGCCGGCACCCCTGGCCCCGGGGGTCCTGCACCCCGGCTCTCTCTTCCTCTGATCGCCATGGCGATCACTGGCACCCCTGGAGGGGGTGTCGTGTGGCCTGCTGGGCTTTCTGATGGCGATCACTGGCTGGGGGGTGGGCAAAGGCAGCCCAGCTCTTGCCTGCCACCATTCTTCTGTCTTTCCCCTTTTGCCTCCCATCATTGCGCCTATGTATGCAAATTAGCCGCCATCTTTGTTGGCGATTAACCGCCATCTTGGCTGGCAGTTAATTTGCATATCGCCCTGATTAGCCAATGGGAAGGGTAGCGGCCGTATGGCTAATTACCATGTTTCTCTTTTATTAGATAGGATAACAAGTATAGAAATGTGACTTAAGCTGGCCCAGAAGAAGCCTATTTAACCCATAATAAAGTCACATTGTTGCCATGAATAACAGTGGCCACATATACTGCTGTAATGCAACAATTTAGAACATATAAACAATATAACCTGAATAATAAGAAAAACTACATTTCTTTAAGAAACTATTACTCTTTTTAGTAAAATTATGTTAAATGAAGTGGATAAAGAAATAGATGGGGACACCTAAGCACTTTTAAGTGATTTGAATGTTGAGGAAAATGGTTGTTTATTTGGGCTAATTTCACTTCAAGCTTTTGACTTTTCTTTGTTAGAGATGAATCCTTATAGCTGAATGAATCATTACAGTTGCTTTAGTACACTTCTACTGATAAGAACAACTGTTTCATTCACAAATGGAATGAAGGGATAGAAAAATAAATTGCATTCTCCTAAGGTAATTGCATAAAATTTTAAAAAGAGAACTTAAGGGGGAAGGGGATTTAATAGATTCAATAGTTTACTTAAAACTGCTTTGTGCAAGGCACTGGGATAGGCATTATTGCCACTAATTGGAAAACAGACCTTTCCCTCAAGTACCTCACAATCTAAGAGGGGAGAAAGAATATACAATGTGAAAAGTGCTCTAAAAAAATCTACATAGTGTTCTATAGGACCATAGAGGAAAAAGAACTCATTCCACCTCTGAAGGAATCTATGCTTGAATGATGAAACTTGAAGGACTAGTAAGATATTTGTCAGATTTGGGGCAGGGAGGTCAACCATATTCCATACAGAGAAATAAGGACATCAGAGAATGCAGTGGACAAAAAAACAGTTTCATATTGCAGGAACTAGATCAGGCAGGAATAGGGGACCATGCCAAGGATTTCAAGAAAGGAACTGGTAGGATCATATGGACTTAGTGATAATTTGGGTATGGGAAGTGAAGGAAAAGAAGGAGTCTATTGTGACTTCAAAATTCTGATTTGGAAGACTGAGTGTATGGTTGTACCATTCGTTGAGATAGGGAACCCAGAGAGAATTGCAAGTTGTGTAAGGGATAGGAGGAATCCAGTTTTGACCATTTAAAATTTGAGGAGTATGTGGAACATCGGGGCAGAGATGCTTAATAGGTTGCAAGGAAATGTAGGTCTGAAGAACAGGAGGGAAGTCTGTGTTGGAACTAAACATTTGGGAGAAATCAATTTATAGTTGGTAATTTAAAAAGTAAAAGTGGATTAAATTTTACTTATAGAATGTTTAGAATAGAAACTTTTAAAAGAACAAAGATTAGTATGGAACCCTAGAAAATAAGTTTGAGTAGTAGGTGCAGAAAAAGGTACCTTTAAAGGATGCTGTGAAGGAATAGCCAGATAGATGAACTAAGAGAAAACAAAGTAGAATTACTAGTATAGCACACAGAGGTCAAGTAAAAGAAGTACAGAAGAGTAACAAGGAACTACTAATTCATTCAACAAGTTTTTATTGATTATCTATAACATTCCAGTCATAATTCTAGCTGGGAAGAATAGAGAAGTAGGGAAAAAAAACAGACAACATCCCTTCCCTTTGGGGCTTATATTTTAGTAGGGAGAAACTATCAATAAATAAGATTAACAATTAAAATACTTTTCTGTGACAAGAATATTTTTGCAAGCCTTACTAGAATGTCTGTGTGTTTATATATACAAAGGTGAGACTCTTGATCTATTGTTAGTAGAAAGTATGCTTGAAAATATATCCAGAAAAAATACTTGAGTATAAGAAGATGAATTTGTGAAATAGTGGTCCAGAGTAAATCAGTCTGGCTAGATTTATAGATCTATTTCTAGGCCAAGGTTAAGGCTCTATGGAGAGCCAGTATACAGCTCAAGTCCTGGCCAGGGATCAGTTTTATAATGTGGAAATGCTTGGTTTCAATCTTTGCTTAGGTTAAGACTTAATCAATCTGTTGCTATCTTTATAAGTCAGTTTGGATCCCTGGTTAGAGGACAATGGAACCAAGTTTAGGGTTCAACTTGATATCAAAGTTAGGCCCTAAGTTATAGTCATTGTTTAATATCTGACAAGGATCAGAGTGCATTTCTGACTAGTGTGAAAGCTCACTCTGGCCTGAATTATGCCTCATTGTGAAGTCAATGTACAAGATTTGGAACACTTGTCCCTCATTATCCACTGGAGATTGATACCAGGACCCCCATTGGATGGCAAAATCCACGATGGCCAAGTCCCTTGTATAAAATGGTATTGTATTTGTATATAACCTATGCATATCCTTCCATATACTTTAAATCATCTCTAGATTGCTTATAATACATAATGCAATGTAAATCCTATGTAAATAGTTGTTATACTATATTGTTTAGGGAATAATGACAAAAAAGTCTATACCTGGTCAATATAAATGTAACCATCATAGGTCTAACTACATAGTACATGTCAGCAACAATGTAACTTTTTTTTCCAAACATTTGATCCACAGTTGGTTGAATCCACAGATGTGGAAACCTTAGCTAGAGAGGTCTAAATGTATTAAGATTTAGCCCGTATATAGGAAGAGGCCTCATTCTGAGATCAGTGCTAAGTTCCAGCCAGCCTTAGAGAGATTAGAGTTAAAGGTCGGCTCAAGGATTGACTTTAGTTTTTGGTCAGTGTTGCAAAATCGCTTTTATTTGTAGGTCAGCATTACGGCTCTGCCAGGGGTTACTGTTCATGCTGGCTTTGTTGCCAGGGGAAAGGCTAACTAAGAATTTTAACAGGATTTATGTTAAGTCTTTCATCAGGTGAAGTTTTAATTTGTGTTCATGGTTAGAGTTTATCCTCGGTTCAGCATTAGGCTTCAGTTTGTATCCAATGTTAAGGCACAGTCAGTGTCTAAATTTAATATTTAGTCTGTTGCATGTTAGGACATTGCTTGTGATGTCCCATAGAGTATTGTCTCAGAGCAAAGTTAGCATCCCATGTGTGGACAATATTAAAGTATAGGTTGTGGCCAGGATTTCAACTATGGGTATAAACAGGACTTATGATGCATATTTGGCCAGAATAAGTTTGAAGTATATTTCTGACTTCAGCCAGTGTCAGGGTTCTGTCTTTGTCAATAGTTCGTATCAGAAGTGGTCTGTGGAAGTAAGTCATAGTAGCCAGTGTTGTTCCTCATTCCATGGCCAGAGCATGGTGTAGTCAGTGAACTGTGTTAGCATTTTTACTTGGCTTGTATCATAGTTGATTCTGCTGGTAGTGGTCCCATTTTGACTTTGTGTAGTTTCTGTTCACTGAGTGTTGGTGCTATCTGATTAAACTTTTATTTTTGTACCAACATTCTGGTTTTAAAACTTCCAGCATTGTAACATACACAGAACACTTATTTTTGCTTATTGAGACATTTGAAGGAGACTATAATTATTAGTAGCTGTATTGAGTGTTGGGACAACAATTTGTCAAACATTTTTAGGTAGGTTCTTTAAAAATGATATTAATTTTAGATAACTCATACTGTAGCAAATGCTGTTGATTGGTTAACCCAATACCCTTAAATCACCCTTTTCCTTTATCTTAAGATGCAGACTCTAAAAGCTAACACTACTTTTCTCAGGTCTTTTTATTTTCATCAACAAGGCACAAAAAGAGGAGAAACCAAGATGGCGGCATAGGTAAACACCGGAGATTGCTGCTGCAAACAACCACTTCAAAAATACAACTAAAAGACGGAACGGACATCACCCAGAACCACAGGAAGGCTGGCTGAGGAGAGAGTCTTCAACTAGAAGGAAAAATAACAGCACACCGAGGCTCAGAGGAGGCGCAGTGTGGAAAAAACTCAGGTGCGGAGGTGCGCGCGCAAAGCGGGCTGGTGGCTGAGAGCGCGGTTGTCGTTTTCGGTCAGGGGGGAGTCTCAGACTCTGAGCTCCAGATACGGGCGAATCGCTGGGGACTCGGACCCAAACGGGAGAAGCGGGAGTGTCTGGCATCAGTTGGAAGGCAGCTTTCCCTCCGAGGTTTGCAGCGGTTCCGGGGGTTCTGAGAAGCAGAGCCTCTGGGAACAGGACTGAGGGCACCATAACGGCTCCCTCCGCCCGCCCTGTTGAGCCCGCCCCGCCCAAGCCCTGCGCAGAGCCATTTGCCGGATCGCCTCAGGCAAAGGCTAGATTAGCACCTCCCCAGAGGACAGAAGTTTTCCGCGGCAGACACAGCTGATTCACACAGCCAGTCGGCCTGGTGGTCAAATCCCTCTAGTATTAACTACAACAATCAAGGCTCAACTAGAACAAGACTGCGCACAAAGACCACTAGGGGGTGCACCAAGAAAGCATAAAAAATGCGGAGACAAAAAAACATGACAGAAATGGAGGATATAGAGCTAAAAATCGCAATTTTGAGGGCTTGCAAAAATGTGCTAGAAGCTGTCAATAAACTTGAGGAGAGAGTCACGAAAACTAATGAGACCCTCGATGCTATGATAAAGAACCAACTAGAAATTAAGCATACACGGACTGAAATAAAGAATATTATACAGACACCCAATAGCAGACCAGAGGAGCGCAAGAATCAAGTCAAAGATTTGAAATGCGAAGAAGCAAAAAACACCCAACCGGAAAAGCAAAATGAAAAAAGAATCCGAAAATACGAAGATAGTGTAAGGAGCCTCTGGGACAGCTTCAAGCGTACCAACATCAGAATAATAGGGGTGCCAGAAGATGAGAGACAGCAAGATATTGAAAACCTATTTGAAGAAATAATGGCAGAAAACTTCCCCCACCTGGTGAAAGAAATGGACTTACAGGTCCAAGAAGCGCAGAGAACCCCAAACAAAAGGAATCCAAAGAGGACCACACCAAGACACATCATAATTAAAATGCCAAGAGCAAAAGACAAAGAGAGAATCTTAAAAGCAGCAAGAGAAAGAGACTCAATTACCTACAAGGGAATACCCATACGACTGTCAGCTGATTTCTCAACAGAAACTTGGCAGGCCAGAAGGGAATGGCAAGAAATATTCAAAGTGATGAATACCAAGAACCTACAACCAAGATTACTTTATCCAGCAAAGCTATCATTCAGAATTGAAGGTCAGATAAAGAGCTTCACAGATAAGGAAAAGCTAAAGGAGTTCATCACCACTAAACCAGTATTATACGAAATGCTGAAAGGTATCCTTTAAGAAGAGGAAGAAGAAAAAGGTAAAGATACAAATTGTGAACAACAAACATGCATCTATCAACAAGTGAATCTAAGAATCAAGTGAATAAATAATCTGATGTACAGAATGAACTGGTGATTATAATGAATCAGGGACATAGAAAGGGAATGGACTGACTATTCTTGGGGGGGAAAGGGGAATGGGAGATGCGGGAAGAAACTGGACAAAAATCGTGCACCTATGGATGAGGACAGTGGGTGGGGAGTGAGGGCGGAGGGTGGGGCGGGAACTGGGAGGAGGGGAGTTATGGGGGAAAAAAAAAGAGGAACAAATGTAATCTGAACAATAAAGATTTAAAAAATAAA
>NW_005364953.1:8364620-8376228 GCF_000412655.1 Myotis brandtii
GATACCATCACTACAATCAAGGCACTAAGCATATTCATCACCTCCAAAAATTTTCTTGTATTCTTTTGTGGGTTTTTCTTTGTGGAAGAACATTTACCATGAGATCTATCCTCTTAACATATTTTAAAATGCACAATACCATATTTTTAACTATAGGCACCAGGCACTATGTTGAAGAGCATATCTCTAAAACGTTTTTTGTTGCAAAATTGAAACTTTATACTCACTGAACTAATAACTTGCCATTTCCCTCTGCCCCAACCCAGCCCTTGGCAACCACTGTTCTGATCTCTGCTTCTATAAATTTGACTACTTTAGATGCTTCATGTAAATGGAATCATGAGATATTTGTCCTTCTGTGACTGGCTTTTTCACTTAGCATAATGCTTTCTATGTTTATCTGTTGTCACAAATGGTATGATTTCCTTCCTTTTTTAAGGCTATATGTTATTTCTTTGTATGTATATGCTACATTTTATCTATTCATCTATTAATGGACATTTAAGTTTTTTCCATATCTTGACTGTTGTGAATTATGCTGCATGAACATGGGAGTCAAAGGTATCACTTTGAGATACTGATTTCATTTTCCTTGGATGTAAACCCATAAATGATATTGTTGAATCATATAGTAGTTCTACTTTTAATTTTTTTGTTTAAAATGTCCATGCGCGTTTTATTAATAAAAACTAACAGTGACAAGTTAAACAAGTCAAATAATTAAAGTCTCTTTATATTCCATAAAATATCACAAAAATTTATTTGTGTTTCAATAAAAAGACTATTGTTTTAGAACAGGCAGCTAACAGCAACTGTGCAGTTAATGGTTCTTCGTGGATAAATTTTAAAAGAAGCTACTGCCTGTCCTGAAATTCCTTTTCCTTTTTATAAAAAAAGAACTATTAAAAATGATTGACAAATTCTGAGTTAAAAAACTATTAAAACATTCTCTATATTTAATTTCAACTTTATAGTAGATTTCAAGAAGATGCTTATGAAACCAATACATTTGTTTCAGTACATGTCTTTAAATGATAGATTTACAAGTATGTAAACAGCTATATAATAAAAAAGTTTCCAAATGCTGCCTGTAAGAAATCAGGCAAATTTTACCATAAGCAAAAAACCATCCCAAGCTTTCCAGAGTTTTCACAGCTGCACCAGCACGGCAGTAAACTACCAAATCAAACACACAAACACAAATTAACAACTTTGAATATTTGCTGCACCATAGACACAAAAAGAAAGAAAGAAGAAAGAGAGAGAGAGAGAGAAAGAGAGAGAGAGAGAGAAAGAAAGAAAGAAAGAAAGAAAGAAAGGAAGGAAAGGAAAGGAAAGGAAAGGAAAGGAAAGGAAAGGAAAGGAAAGGAAAGGAAAGGAAAGGAAAGGAAAGGAAAGGAAAGGAAAGGAAAGGAAAGGAAAGGAAAGGAAAGGAAAGGAAAGGAATATGGAATCACACAGTCAACATAGTTTAAGGGGAAATATGTCATAATAGGCTTTGTGGTACTCGGTGTTGAAAAGCAGCTCTGCCATTTGCTTGGTTCTGCGGAAGCCCCAGAATTTCACAAATGGGAACTCGGCCTGGAGCCTCACGCTCTGCCATGGGGTGGCACCATTCACAACACGCTGCAAATAAGTGGCCTTCGGGGTGGCCTCGATAGGAGGATGGTATTTTCATTGATGAAGATGGAGTACAACTTCTTCAGCAAACTCAGCAAGAATTGTTAAGGGGCAAAAAGGAACTCTGAATTTTTTTAAAAAAATGATGTTTTCTTAATTTTATTTTTAGATAAATCATTGTTAATGTATAGAAATGCATCTAATTTTTGTAGCTGATTAAGCTTTTACCAGAGTTTGGGGGTTACCAATGGCCAGGTTAAGGCTTATGATGGAGAAGGTTTGGGGGCTAAGAGTATAAATATGTTTCTCGGCTATTAACATTATAGGTCAGTCTGCAAATAATGTCAGTGTGAGAATGGACAACACATAGGATCCAGCTTGAGTTTGGGTTTAGAGACTCAGGCTGGAATCAGGGTTTTGGGCTCAGGCTGTTGCCTGGGTTTGAGTTCAGAGTGTTCATGTCCTGTTGTTGGTTTGGGACTTCGACTCTGGCTAGTATAGCAGGCATTCTGGTATCAGTAGTAGAGTTCAATCTGTGCTAATTTTTAGTACTCCTATTATGCCCAGTGTCATTGTACCTCTCTCCCAAATTTAGGGATAGGCTTGTCACCAGACTGATTGCTCAACTTCAATTTGCTAGAACTTAGTCTGTGGCCAATAATATAGTGAACTTTGTTTATAGGTTTAAGACTCAGTCTGTGACAAAGGTTATTATTAGTCTTATCCCTGTTGTTAGGTCTAATACTAGGAAGAGGATTTTGATTCAGCCCTGTGGTGTTAGGAATCATTTTTTATCCAGTTTCAGGGTTTAGTCTTTGGGTCTCAGATTGTGGGAAGTATTTACAGTCTTTTTCCCAGGGCAGTACTCATTGTGGCCTAGAATAGGGCTCAGATCTTGGTGAGTTGCATCTGTTCTCAGGGTTAAAGTAAAATCTCTTGCTAGATTTCAAACAAAGAACATGAAGAGTATTTGTTTTGTTTTATCCTTAATTCATATTCAGGGTTTGGGTTTAGTCCTTGACCAGTGTTAAACAGTTCAGTTTCTGGTACTAGGAATCTGTCTGTGACTGTGGTTAAGAATATAATCTGAGAGAGAGTTAATGAGAGAGTTCAGTGTACCTCAAAGATTGAGGATCAGTCATTAACCATATTGGGGGATCAGTTTTATTTTCAGGTTGAAAGCTCAGGTTTGAGGTTAGGCTTACGGGCTCTGTCTGTGATGAGAGTTAGAAATTCAGTCTGTGGCAAGAGACTCAGTTTGTAAGCAGTTTAGAAGCTATAAGATTTAGGGCCAAATCCTTAGCCAGTGATGGGGCTCAGTATGTACCAGATTCAGTGGATTATTCTGTGGTCAGATTTACGAACCCAATACCTGGCCAGGTTTAGAACTTGGTCTTTGAACAAAGTTAAGTCTCAGCCTGTGGCTATATTCAGGGTTCTATCTGTGAGCAGGATTAGTGCATATGCTGTGGTCAGAATACAACCTCAAATTAGTAGATTTGGTTTCACTTCTTGGCCAGGATTAAGGCACAGTCTTTGGCCAGGTTTATATTTCAGTCTCTGTGCGTGTTTTCGTCTCTGTATGAGGCCAAGTTTAGTAGTCATTCTATTGCCAATGTTGGGATCATTTTCTGGTTAGTGCTAAGTCTGTGGAAATTATAGCTGGGTTGGTTTCCAAGATCATATCTCAAACTATCACCAAGTTAGAGACTCAGTCTGTGGTCAGGGTTTAGTGCTCAGTCAGTATCTATGCTGAGCATTCATTTTGTGGTCAGTGCTGCATATTAAATACATCCCAGAGTTAGATCAGTCTTTAGCTCAGTCTTGAGTCTCAGCCTGGGACAGGTTTAGGGGCTATGTCTGATGATATGTTTGATGTCAGTATCATGAATTAAGGGCTTATTAGTGGCCATAGTTAGGGTTCAAAAGGACAGCAGGGCTAGAGACTTAGTTTGGAACCAGTCATAGATACTTTTCTTTGACCAGACATAGGCAGTGAGTATGTAAATATACGCTGGGGCTCAATTTAATCAGGTTTAAGACCTAGGCGTTGAAAGAGGCTCGGTTTATGAATACAATTAAGGTCTCCATATGCGGTTAGGGTTAAGGGCTTAGTTTGAAATTAGGGTTAAGTTTCTAAGTCCAGAGTTAGGCACTCGGGCTACATCTTGGCTTAGGTGTTTGGTTGGTGCCCAGGGTTAAACACAGGTACTGTATTAAGTGTGGGAAGCTTGTCTATGACCAGACTTAAGACACCTGCTGATCAGTGATAGTGGTTTGTTAATTACAGTTGAATAAAATTGTCAAAATGGTTAAAATAAAGAGGATTCCTACAAACAAAATTCCAGGCATGATGCAGGGAATGAATGATGGAAAGAGGCTTATTACTGAATAAGGGCCAGCAATGTCCTTGGTGTCTCAGAATTTTATGCTTAGGATGGAAAGGGAAAGCCCAAAAAGATTGTGGAAAAGGAAAGAGTTGGTGAACAGGGAGCTGATACCCTAGAGCAGTGGTCAGCAAACTGCTGCTCACGAGCCACATGCAGCTTTTTGGCCCCTTAAGTGTGGCCACGAAGTTTCAATCGCACTGAACGTGGTATTTTGTGGAAGAGCCACATTCAAGGGGCCACAGTTTGCCGACCACTGCCCTAGAGAAATAGGCATGTGCTTCTTTTTTTTCTTTGCTTTTTTTCCTTTATTGATTAAGATATTACAAATGTGTCCTTATCCCCCCATTGTCCCCCATCCCCCCACTCATGCCCTCATCCCCCGGTGTCTGTGTCCATTGGTTATGCTTATATGCATGCATATAAGTCCTTTGGTAGATCTCTCCCCCCCCTTAGCCCCCTCCCCTACCTTCCCTCTGAGGTTTGAGCATCTGATTGATGCTTGTCTCTAGATCTATTTTTGTTCATCGGTTTATGTTGTTCATTATAATCCACAAATGAGTGAGAAATATATATATATAATTTGTTGTTGTTGTTGATTTCAGAGAGGGAGAAGGAGAGATAGAAACATCAATGATGAGTGAATCACTGATCAGCTGCCTCCTGCACATCCCCTACTGGGGATCGAGCCCACAACCTAGGCATATGCCCTTGACCAGAATTGAACCCAGAACCCTTCAGTCCCCAGGCTGACACTCTATCCACTGAGCCAAACCGACTAGGGCAGAACATGCTTCTTGAAGGAGAGAAACTTGTACAAGTTTTCTAGGTAGAAATAGTGCAAGTTGGAAAAATTTGCAAAGGATGAAACTCCTATTTTTAAAACTCTTCCATCACGTTCTTTGTGCCTATAATGGGCTTTCCTGGCATCCTTTCTAAAGCATTCCCCCACACTACAGTGATCACCATCATATCATATGCTTAATAAATATTTGTAGAATGCAAACAATAGTGTTTATTTCCACTTATATTCTCTCATTGAATCTCATGATAGTCCTTTAGGATAAGTGTTCTTACCACCATTATACAAATGAGGCACCTGTTAAGGTAATTAAGTGGCTTGAAAGGGTCACATAGCTACTAAATGCAGAGCCAGGTTTCAAATCCAGTTTTATCTGGCTGCAATACCCTATGCTCTTTGCATGCTACCACTGGCCTATATTAAGCTTGTGAGATTTACATTTCACCTTCACCTCTTGACTATAAACATTGTTGTATTTAATTCTCACAACAACCCTTTAAAGAGTTTATTATTATAACTAGAGGCCCGGTGCACGAAATTCGTGCACAGGGGGTGGGGGGCGGTTCCCTTAGCCCAACCTGCATCCTTTCCAATCCGGGAGCCCTCAGGGGATGTCCTACTGATGGCTTAGGCCGGCTCCCTGTGGTTCTCTGCTCTCTGCAGGGCTTGCCTGCTCAACACCACAGTGACAGGCAAGCAGGCCCTGCTGTCTGCTCTCTGCGGGGCTGCTTGCTTGCTTGCCCAGTCACAGTGGCGACCTGCAAGCAGGCCCTGCTGTCTGCTCTCTGTGAGGTCCGCTTGCTGGCTCGATGCTGGCTGGACTGAAAGGACTGGAGGACACCTGGGGGCGGGTCTGGCTGTGACACCTGCCTGCAGCTCCCCCAGCGGGGCTGAGGGGACTGGGCACCGGCATCTTGTGGCTATGGGTGCCACCATCTTTGTGATGGAGTGACAGTCAATTTGCATATTCTCTCTTTATTAGACAGGATCATCCCCTTTTTACATTTGAAGAAAAATGTTGAGAGAGGTTAAGTGATTTTCTCAAAGTTATACAGCTACTAAGTGGCAAAACTGTGATTATAACCTAAATATATCTACTTCTCAGCCAAAGGTTTTTTCTGGTTTACCATACTGCCTCAGAATACCTCAGCCTCCAAAGATGACATTTGATGGACATTTTGGACTTTGGTGCAGGATAATATAGGGAAGGATTTAGTGGTAGAAATATGTTAGGCCTCCACTATGCCATTCATTACAGTGATTTGAATTTGTAAAGGATTGAGAGTACATAGAATGGGGTATGCCATGAGCTTCATGGAGGTACATGTATCTGTAGGTCACACCTCCGTGAGAATCACTGAGTGTAAAATGAGAAATAATGATGATATGTTGTGCATATGAAGAGTATAGGAGTATAAGAAAGGTATATGATCACTGAAGTAGGCCTCCAAATTTTTGTCTACCAACAGTATCTCTAAGGGAACTTACAGCCAACTTTCCTTCATTTCCAGTCTTCTCTTGACTTTGTTTATGTACATTGTATCAAGCATCCACAGCTTTTAGGAAGTTTATATGCTGAGGTCAAGAGGGATTGATTATGTTTTTGCCTTTAGTATGGCTGAGTAAGCTCTTACTGGACCTATAGGACATCATCAAGTACACTAACATAATCATAATGGGAGTCTTGGAAGGAGAAAAGAGAGAGAAAGGTGAAGAAAGAATATTTAAGGAAATAATGGTCAAAACTTCCCTAATTTGATGAAATGCATGAATCACACATCCAAGAATTCAACAAACTTAAAGTAAAATAAAAGACCCCACTTTTCTTTTGATTTTCAGCTTTATTGATTTATAATTGACAAAACTGTAAGACAGTTAAAGTGTACAATGTGATGAATATATATATATTCCCCCCATTGAATGAACACATCCATCACCTCACATGTTTCCCATTTTTCTTTTTTTGGTGAGAACATTTAAGTTCTACTATCTTAACAAATTTAAATTATATAATCCAATGTATTTTTCAATGCTATTGTTGACACATATTCTTGAGCATGAACTCAATATATTAAAAGAGCAAATCAGAGCTGCTCTGCTTCAGTCCTTTATTTCCTGATGCCACCTGTTATTAACACTTGGCCTTGGTATATGCAGTGCTGCTATCCCAAAGTCTCTTCATGTTTAGTGTGCATAACTTTGCCTTAGGTGATCTGCAACCTGACACTCAAAGTGATATGCAATTTGGGGCATCAAGCTGGAAGTAAAGTACAATAGGTGTCTAGAGAAAGCGAAAAATTGACCCCCAACCCTCAACAAGAAGCCTTCAGTATGGCCTCATTAAAGTGGGTCTCAACTACTTTTTTTCTCTCTCATCCTTGAACTACTTGATCATAGACCATGATCCATCAACTGTAATTAAAATATTTAGTAGCCTTTAAAAACCAAAAGTTTTTATATGTTTGCCACCAAAATTCATTAGGCAGCAAGACTTGACCTGAACTGATGTGAGGCTATGTATAGTCTTTATTTAACTTATTTATGTGACTGTCCACTTTGCTATGAAATACCAATGTGTTTGTAACATCTACTAGGGCTGTTATTTACTATTCCATATATCTACCATATTACCTGTCTAAAATACCCCAAATTCTGAATTTCAGAAAACATCTGACCCTAAGAATTTTGTATAAGGAATTTTGGACTCATATATCCTTTTCTTCTTGCTGCTTCATTCTGATTTCACATTTTTCACTTTATCCCACATCTAGAAACATCTGCTAAAGCCAAGAAATGGGAACATTGAATTTTTTTGCAGTAAAGCTGCATATCATAAAATAATAAGTTAAATTAATATATCAGGGAAGGAAATGCTAAGCAAAATAAAATATTTTTTTCTTCCCTCCCAGATTTATATCCAAAAACAATTCTTCCAAGCCATATTAATAAATTCTCCAGGGTCCTCTACCTAAAGACTCACTTGTAATCCAGCTGGAAGTAGAGTATGGATGTATAGTGGGCATAAAGTCAAAACCTAATAACTACTACGACTATCCTTGCCACATTCTTGTTCTGAGACTTAGAATTCAAGTTCTTTAAATGTATTGGTTCATCCAACCTTCATAAAAGTCTTTAAAAAATGGGTATTGTTATTATCATCATCATCTCAATATTACAAATGAAAAAACTAAAGCAGGGAAATTAAGCAACTTATTCAAGTCCACACAGCTAAGAATTAGCCAGGCAAAGATTTTGATACACCTTGTGGCTCTTTGACGCTTCACTTTCTTTTGAAATTGGCTTATGGCATAACCTAATGGACAGAGTCATTGACAGTGTTGGGGGAGGGGCAGGAGATAGGATAGAATATGAGTCTGGGAAGCCAGCCACCTACCCTCCACTTCCATGATTCAGCAAGGCCAACATATTTTCATACTAATTTTTCCTGTAGAGACAGGAATGTGAAATTTATGATACAATTTCTTGATGTGATGATTTGGCCAGAAAGGCAGACTCTATGGAAATGTACCTCACTGATCCCTAAGGACAACTCTGATGTAAAATATTATGTGTTGATGGGTATGTTTTTATTTACTTGCATACATGAGTATGCATATAGATGCATGATTCTGTATCAGTTATCATGTATGTGTTCAGTATAGTATATTGGTTTTCAAACTTTAGTCTAATGTCAAATACCTGGATACAATCTCAAAATTCCTGGAGCCTGTCCTCAAAGATTCTGATTCAACTCAGCTGAGATGGTATGCAACTGCTTGATATATGCACCTGAATTGATTCTGCATGTGGGTTATGAGAAACAATAGGATAATCATTTAGAGTGAGTTCTGTAGCCAGGCTTCTATGAGTCAACTTGCTTCTCTTAACCTCAGTTTTCCCACCTATGAGAAATGAAGAATAGAACTTGCTTCACGAGGTTGCTGTGATGACTGAGTGACATATATTTATTTAAAGATGTCTAATTTGATGAGTCTGACCCATCATAAATGCTCAATAAATAGTAGCTCTTATTATTCCTATAACATTATTTATATTAATCACTGCACTAGGGGGAATCTAAGACATGGTCTCTGACCTCTAATATTTACAGTTAAGGAAAGAAGACTGAAGTGCATGAAAAAACTAGAAAATATTTACCATGTTAAATTGTTAGATGCTGTCTTTAAGGGTGAGTAGTAAATAGGAATCTTGAGACTGAAGTGACTGAGAGCCAGGAAAGGTTTAATACCTTATCTGAAGGGTTTCATTGTGACCAAGGACTGCTGAACGTAATTAGAGTACTACAATTATATAAACTGGGATAGCTCTTTCCACATGTCAGGTGTTCATAGAAGCAAAAGGCTATCTTAAACTAGAGAAATCACAGGAAGTTTCTTGGAGGAGTTAGAAGTTGAGCAGGACTTTAGTGAATGGGGAGGGTTTGAATGGGTGGAAAGGAGGGGAATAGGATATTCCAAGTGAAGGACTCTGTGTGTGTGTGTGTGTGTGTGTGTGTGTGTGTGTGTGTGTGTGTGTGTATAGAGACAGGAATAGAGAGTGCATGAAAGGATCACTAGGCAATTCAGTTCCTGGAATTGTACACCAAAGGACATTAGTCACACAGACCACAATGATAATGGCAATCATCATGTTGCAGACTGTCCCCCAACCCCGAATGTACAGTGCAGTTTTCTTAGTGCATGCTTGTAAATAGTGAAGAGGTAAGGGAGAGGGACAACACTACTCCAGCATGAGTAGTGTTCAGGATCTGAAGAAGGGGCCGACGCACAAATGAAAATACTAGACAAGAAATATGAATTTTAAAATCATGGGGGAGCCAGGTGGAAACTTTCCTCTAGAGGAGAAGCTCCCTGAAGCCCTGGACCTGTTAGCTTTTATTCAATTTTAGATACACATCTTGCCCTCAGTTAGGCATGGCAATCCAGTAGCAGACAGACTATCTCAAAGGTCAGTAAATTTTAGTAAACATTTACTTTGAGACTATTAGGTCAGGAAATTGCTTCGAGCCACCACTATCTGGACAGAACAATCTGTGCATAGCTTTAGCAAGGCTCAAGGTTTATCAGCTTCCTGAGTTCCTTGTTGCACTTTCATGATAGTGTTTGACAATGGACGGCTTCCCGCAGGCCAATTCCTAGGGGGCTACTATAACCAAGAATTTTGGTTGTCACCTAACCTCTAACCTCACTCCCTAAGAGGAATGTAAAGAACCTAGAAATCTGAAAGGATAGAAGGTGTTGTAGACAATGTGAGTGGCACTAAGAGTAGGTTTGGGACGATGGGTCTTATGTTCTAGAAAAACTGGAGTTACTTGCTGCTCTTCTATCCCTTTTCCAGCATAGGAGAGGGAGACACAATTACCCAAGACTCTGTACACCTTGCCTGTAACCTTGCCTTCTGAGGTACTGGCCACTTTATTGGTGGCCCTATGGCAGGATAAGTTTTCTATTCAATTATAGAGCATGTATTTGGTAGTTTATGCCTAGCTCAGATCTATTAAGTGCCTCAGTTTGGATGACACTTCATAGATTATAAGTTACATCTGTGTTCATTCTTCCACTTTATCTTCACCATGCTCTCTGAAGATGAGTCAGAGATAACCCCAAATTACACAAAAAAAGTAAGTCTAAGGAGCATGATGTCTCTACTCAGGTCATTCAGTTAGTAAGTGATGTCTGCTCATAACCCAAGTCTTCTGACTTTAAGACAAGTTCTATTTCTATAATATCATTCATCTTCCACCATATCAGATGCTATGTAGAGAGAAATACTAATCAAGTAGAAATTATGATCCCTGCTCTCAAGTAGCCTAGAGTCTTTAGAAGAAACAAACACACTAGCATGGTGACTTTAAGCAAACCCATTCCCCTCTCTGTTGAAACTTTTCCTATAAAATGATGGTTTGCACTATATGACCTCATTTACACTTCTCATCCTCCTAGTAATAAACAATTATTGAGTCACAGGAAACAGTGCTTGATGACAGAATGTGGTGGGGTTAGGAAATAATCCTTCAGGCCAGGGAAGCTGCAGAATCCAATGGCTAAAGCTACTGCAAGGAAGGAAGGGGGGATGGGACTGAGGAAAAGGCCTAGCTCTCTTGCTAGTGCTAAAAATTGCTCACTCTACCAGTGGGCTGGTTCCACCAATAGGCCATATATTGGCTCTTTGAGACACCTCTCTACTCATTTGTCACCAGTCCCTTTACTCCTCACTGATTTTAGCTAATGGTGGGGTTTAATCAACAAGGATATCTTTGAGGAGGATGTCACAGATCTTATGTGCCAGAAAGAATTCAGGGTAAGTAGGAACCTGGAGTCAATGAAGTGATGGAGAAATAAGAGTGGCTTAGTCTTCTAAAGCACCCTGTCTGAGGGCTTTGGTGTGACCAAGTACTAGTTATAATAAGATAATTATAGTACTACTAGAGGCCCGGTGCACAAAAATTTGTGCACTATGTGCCAGAAGGGTAAGTAGGAACCTGGAGTCAATGAAGTGATGGAGAAATAAGAGTGGCTTAGTCTTCTAAAGCACCCAAGCACCCTGAGGCCGATTGAGTTGGGGCGCTGCCCCCTGTCATGCACAGAGTAGGGCAGATTGGGAGGTTGCGATGCCACCCCTAGTGATACTCAGGGTGGTAGCGATTGGGGGGTTGGGGCACCGCCCTCTGTCACACTCAAGGCAGGGTTGATGGGGAGGTTGCGGCACCACCCCCTGTCACGCACAGAGCAGGGCCGATCAGGGGGTTGGGGAGCTCCCCCCTGTCACACACAGAGCA
>NW_005364953.1:8377580-8378029 GCF_000412655.1 Myotis brandtii
CATATCGCCCTGATTAGCCAATGGGAAGGGTAGCGGAGGTACGGCTAATTACCATGTTTCTCTATTATTAGATAGGATGATTATATCAATTAAATATAGCACTTCCTGCCCAGCCAGTGTAGCTCAGTTGGTTGGGCATCGTCCCATGCACCAGGAAGTCACCAGTTTGATTTACAGTCAGGACACATGCCCAGGGTGCTGGCTCAATCCTTTAAAATATATTTTAAAAAATCTCTTTGACTTTTTTAAAATATATTTTTATTGATTGATTTCAGAGAGGAAGGGAGAGGAAGAGAGGGGTAGAAACATCAATGATGAGAGAGAATCATTGATTGGCTGCCTCCTGCACACCCCCTACTGGGGATTGAGCCTACAATCCAGGCATGTGCCCTTGACTGGAATCGAACCTGGGACCCTTCAGTCCACAGGCTGACGCTCTATCCACTGAG
>NW_005364953.1:8378060-8382738 GCF_000412655.1 Myotis brandtii
GTGGCCATCTTGGTTGGCAGTTAATTTTCATATCGCCCTGATTAGCCAATGGGAAGGGTAGCGGAGGTACGGCTAATTACCATGTTTCTCTATTATTAGATAGGATGATTATATCAATTAAATATAGCACTTCCTGCCCAGCCAGTGTAGCTCAGTTGGTTGGGCATCGTCCCATGCACCAGGAAGTCACCAGTTTGATTTACAGTCAGGACACATGCCCAGGGTGCTGGCTCAATCCTTTAAAATATATTTTAAAAAATCTCTTTGACTTTTTTAAAATATATTTTTATTGATTGATTTCAGAGAGGAAGGGAGAGGAAGAGAGGGGTAGAAACATCAATGATGAGAGAGAATCATTGATTGGCTGCTTTCTGCACACCCCCTATTGGGGATCCAGCCTATAACCCGAGCATGTGCCCTTGACCAGAATCAAACTCAGGACCCTTCAGTCCACAGGCTGACACTCTATCCACTGAGCCAAACCAGCTAGGGCTCTTTGATGTTTCATTGCTCTGTCCCTCTCTGTTCCTCTCTCTGAAAGCAATCCTATATAATAAAAGGCTAATATGCAAATTGACCAAACGGTGGAACAACCGGTTGCTATGACACGCACTGATCACCCGGAGGCAGACACTCAATGCAGGAGCTGCCCCCGGGTGGTCAGTGCGCTCCCACAGGGAGAGCACCGCTCAGCCAAAAGCTGGGCTCATGGCTGGCGAGCGCAGAGGTGGTAGCAGGATCCTCTCCCGCCTCCACGGCAGTGCTAAGGATGTCTGACTGATGGCTTAGGCCCACTCCCCATGGGTTCCCCCGAGGGCTCCCAGATTGTGAGAGGGTGCAGGCTGGGCTGAGGAACCCCACCCCAAGTGCACAAATTTTGTGCACTGGGCCTCTAGTAAAAACATATTTTTTAAAAGATAGCACTTTCTACATGCCAGGTGCTGTTACAAATGCTTTACAAGGAGTAACTTTCTTCCCGTTATAATAACATCATAATAACTATTATTTTTCCAATTTTACAATTGTGGAAACTGAAGCATATTAAGCACTGTCCACCTCTTTTTCTCAGAGCTCTATTTTCTTCTTTGTTCTCTCCTTCCATACTGAACTTCACTAATGTTCTGCCTTATCTTTGGATAACATTTTTTCTCAATAATGTTCTAGTGTATAAAGGCCTTCTGGTCCAAAGTCTAGAATTTTGAGGATGCTAGATTCAAGATGCCTTGTAAATCTAGCCACTCATAGCTAACAAATCTTCTCTTCTGTCCCTCTCATCCTCATAGAAATATCCTGAATGGACACATTCCAGAAAGTATTAGCAAGTGAATTTGGGTAAACAGGGAGAGGTTAGAAGTGCAAGTGGAGTGGCTGCCTCTCAGCCAAAGTGATTAAAATGATTAAAACAAACTTTTGTTTTTATTTGTTTGTTTTTCTGGACAGGAAGCCAAGAAAAACACTGTAAATTAAAGTTTTAAATAGTTTTAAACTTATTCTCATAAATTTTGTGATTTCCATGTCCAAATCCTTTTACATAAGGAGGAGAAACAATGTCCATCTCCATCGATTTTACATAATCTGAATTGAAAGAAATCTCAACAGAGACCTTTCATTTCCTAGAAAGCCTCTTGTTTTCTGCTTTTCCCCTCTGATGATGTTAGATGATGTTAGACATTAGTTCATCCATAACTGCCCTCTGGAACAAGAAGTCCCACAATGGTTTTTGCTTGAATAACTTTGTGCAAACCCATCTACCACGAAGACTTTTGATGTTTCAGTGAGAGATGTCAAGTGTAAACACTTGTGAGTGGCAACTGATGATGAGGTCAAAGTTCAAGGTTGAACTCACAAGGAACAGTGAACAAATTACCAAGCCTCTCAGTTGAACAGGTAACTTGCGATTTCACCTTTTTAAAAATTCCAGCTATTTACCTTTGAAAAAAGAGAGTGATATATAGAAGTGTAACTTTGGACCAAGCCTTTGTCTTAGGCCCTATTTCTGCCCTGTTGGCTAGAGTAATTTATCTTAGAGCACTAAATGAGCAATCAGGAGACACTTTTTCTTAAAAGAAAGGCCTTCTGGTCCAAATACTGGAAAGGAGGGAAGATAGAAATACATGGATGAAAAGTATAGGTAGGGCTGTTACCTGACTTATGGGCTTAGATGGTCCATGCGTTGTGGTTTTGGGCAGGCTTTAAACAAACAAGACACAAAACTTCTCCTTTCACAAGAAAAACTTGTTTGGTTCTAGAGCAGCGGTTCTCAACCTGTGGGTCGCGACCCCTTTGGGGGTCGAACAACCCTTTCACAGGGGTCACCTAAGACCATCAGAAAACACATATATAATTACATATTGTTTTGTGATTAATCACTATGCTTCAATTATGTTCAATTTGTAACAATGAAGTTGGGCGTCATCACAACATGAGGAACTGTATTAACGGGTCGCGGCATTGGGAAGGTTGAGAACCACTGTTCTAGAAGAAGCCCCCTCAATTAAAAATCATCTGGGAAGTTTGCTCAGCTCAAGGGCTTCCCACATTCTCTGGTGCCACCTGGCGGAGAACAGTAGATAATGAACAGGATATAGGAAATTGGGCGGTTAAGTTTGGAGTGGAAGAAGGACCAATAATGCTGGGTGGGCAGGCACTTTGGGGGTCCAGGACACCCTAAGGATAATTGGGTGCCTTGTGAGGCTGGTGGGACATGAAAAGGGAGCTGAGGAGCGTAGAATGTTAAACATAATATGTGTAAAGCTCCTGGCATACAGACCTAACTGCATCAGAAGGCACTTACCACATGCTGGGACCAAGCTAAGAATTTTACATGTGTTTTAAAAATTTAATCCTTACAGCTACCTTTTGCAGTAGCCCCATTTTGAATACAAGTGAAGTGAGGATCAGAAAGGTTAAGTAACTCACAGAATTAGAGGCAGAGACAGTGTTCAAGTTTTCAATCATGATGTCATAAATTATAGCAACTTCCAATGGAAATTAAATGATGTGAAATTAGAAAGACCATGGAGGAGCTGAAATACTTTGAGTTTGGGTCAGGTAGACTCTGGTGCCAGATCTAGGAGAGTGAAGGAGTACTATCATACATACCACCTGCTCTATCATCTTTACCTTGAAATATGGGGAAACCAAACAGAGGTTGATCTGGAATTCCCCCACCCACCCTTTCAATCAATAAGTACATTTTAGGCACCTGCTGTACCCAGGGCTTTGTGGGATATAAGGGCATTTTTTCCTAGGAGTTTTGGTATGCTGGCATTACTTGTGTCTCTCCTCACACACACACTCTCTGCATCTTTTAAAGACCTCAGGTCAATGAGTATGTTGGTGTATCTTTCAGAAAACACTGTCTCATAGGGAACAAAAGACCAAAAGTAGATATCATCTATATTGATCAAGAAATTAGGGAGTATCTTGGTAAAAAGGAAAATAGGGAATCAGCAAGCACTGAGCACCTGCTATATGCTGAGTGCTTACCTGCAGAATCTTAGCTAGCCCTCCCAACTTCTGTGAGGCAGGTTCTATAACTCTCTCCTTTTAAAAATGAGGATAACTGAGGTTCAGAGAGGTTAGGAAACTTTTCCATAGTCACACACTAATCAGTAGGATAGCTCTGTATGACTACAAAAATCTATGCTTTTTTTTTTTAGAATAAAGGGTGCCTTTTTTATTATAGAAAAGTTCAACCAAACGAAAAGTGGAGATAATAGTGTAATGAAATCCCTTTTACCAATAATTGAGTTTCAGTAATTATTACCACATACTCAGCCTTATTTCATCTGTACTCCCACCTACTGCCACCCACCAAACTGGAATTTTTTAAATAAATTCCATATGTAATGTCATTTTATCCACAAAATTTTCAGGATGCATCTCTAAAAGGTATGGACTTTTAACAAAACATACTGTTCTCAAATCTGCAAAATTAATACTAATTTCTTCATAAGAGCAAATATGCATGTTGTTTGCAATTTTTCACTATTGTCGCATGTCTTTTTATCATTTTCTGTTTTTTTCTTTTTATTGAGATGTAGCTCAGAAATGGTAAAATGCACAAATTTAAGTGTATACCTTGACAATTTTTTACATGCATATACATCTGCATCACCAAAGCATATTCCAAAGTGATTGCATTAACTTGCCACTTCAACAGCAATGTATTAGAGTTCAAGTTGTTTCACATATTCACTAACAGTATTGCCGGTACTTTTAATTTTGAGACATTCTAATTGGGAAGGTGTTAGGATAAATGTCTCTCTTCTTATTGATTTGCTTTTGAGAGAGAAGAAAAAAGAGAGAGAGAGAGAGAGAGAGAGAGAGAGAGAGAGAGAGTTGTTCCGCTCATTTATGCATTCATTGGTTGACTCTTGTATGTGTCCTGATTGGGGCTGGAACCTGAAAACCTGAAACCTTGGCGCATTGGGACAATGTTCCAACCAACTGAAGGTACCCAGCCAGGGCCTAAATGTATTGTATCTCTCTTTATTACTTTATGTTTCTCTGATAAATAATGTTGAGAGCATCTTTTTCTTTTTTAAAAAAATATACTTTATTGATTTTTTACAGAGAGAAAGGGAGAGGGATAGAGAGTTAGAAACATCGATGAGAGAGAAACATCGATCAGCTGCCTCCTGCACACCCTCCACTGGGGATGTGCCCGCAACCA
>NW_005364953.1:8383279-8387841 GCF_000412655.1 Myotis brandtii
AGGCTGACGCTCTATCCACTGAGCCAAACCGGTTAGGGCGAGAGCATTTTTTCCATGTCCATTATTAAAAAGCTTTGGTTTGTCAATCTTTTTTTATTGATACTTAGAAGTTCTTTATATGTTCTGAATATTTCTCAGAATGTATACATATCTTGCCCCACCTGGCTGACCCTTCTACTGTCTTTATTTTTATCTTGTGTCTTGATTAAAAGGTATTATTAGCTTTAATGAAGTCTAATTTATCAATATGTCCTTTTGGGGGGGGAGGTTAATGTTTTTTGTTCCCTATTTAAGAAAAATTTTGTCTCCCTGAATGAAATAAAATTCTATATTTTTTCTAGAATTAATGTTTGTATATGATGTTAGGTAGAAATGAATGTTAATTTTTCCATATGGATATTCACTTGGTCCAGCATTATCTTTTCACCACTCTGTAGCAATAATGCCTCTGTCAACAAAGCAAGTTTCACTGAACTGTTTTCCTATGGTTTCACTAACACACTATTTAGTTACTATGACATTATATTAATTATTGCTATGTATTAGTATAAGTACTCTAGCTTGGTGGTGGATGGAGGTGGTGATTTTTTTCTCCTTCTTTCTGTTTCTCCTTTATTATCTTGGGTTTAAAATTAGATTGTCAATTTCCAAAAACCTGCTGAAATTTTAAATGCTATTACATTGAATGTGTGATCAAATTGGGAAGAATTGAGATCAATATTGCTTTCTCGTTCATAAACCTGGCCCATTATTACATGTATTTAGATATTCTAGACAGTATTTTATAGTTTTTATGATACAATCTTATAAAATATTTTGCAAAATTTATCCCTTAGTGTATTTTTTATGTTTAGATGCTATTATAAGTGAAATTGATTTTTAACATTGTTTTCTATCTTTTACATTGCTATTATACATAAATACAATTGATAATTATGATTATACAATTGATAATTGCACAGTCAAACTAAGAGTGAAGGAAGTTAATATGCTCAGGGGAAATTACAATCATTGAAAGAGAATGATGCCTTGGCTCATTAGGGGAAAAGCTTTGCTTTGATGGAAAGATTGGTAATTGAGAAACTGCCACTGTAGAAATTATAACTGTATATAAATTCAGAAGACTTTTTCCACCTAGCTATCAACAACAAAACAAAACAAAACAAAACAATTATTACAAGGAATTTAATGTTGTCCTGACACCACTTATTGTTTTACTGGGTTTCCATCTATTATCCCATTTCATTTTAATAACTACCAGTACAGGTATGTATATCAGGTATTATTTTCCCTGTATGAAAGATGAAAATGATCTGAGGGGTGAAATGACTTATCCCAGATCAATCAGATATCCAGTGAAAATACTTTACATTCCTGGCCTGATGTTCTTTCTATAACACCAGAAATAATATAGTAACAATGAAATAAGACCTACCCAAAACCTCTAGTGAAATTCCGAAGTGTAATCACTACATAAAATGCTGTGCTCGCTCTAAACTCAGGAGTCTACTAAATGATACTACAGATAGAGAAGAGAGGACTGATAATAATCCGGAAGACCAACAAGATAATTTAATTGCTGCATTAGTTAACTGCTGTTGCATAACAAATTACTTTAAACCTTAGTGACTTAAAACAATAAATATTTATTATTCCATATACTTTCTGAGGGACAGGAATGACTTTGCTCGATAGTTCTGGCTCAAGATCTTTTATAAGATTGCAGTAAATTTGTTAATGAGGGATTGGGAATCTGCTACCAAGCTCACTCATGTGTTTGTGAGAAGGCTTCAGCTCCTCTCTAGCTGTGGGCCAGAGGCCTCTATGTTTTGACATGCTACCTGGACGTCTCCACAGGCTATTTCACAGGCAATTAGTTTCCTTTTCTCAGAGTGAGTGATCCGATAAAGAGAGCAGAAGTGAGTGAGAGTCCCCAAGATGAAAGATGAAAATTTATATATCCTACTTTCAGAAGTGACATACCATCACTTCTGCCTTATCACACAGACCAACCCTGGCATGAATACCTGGATGTGGGGATCATTGAAAGGCCACTTTGGAGGCTGGCTACCACAATAGCAAATATTAAGAGATAGTTTTACAATGTGCCAGACACCATGCTGAACACTTTACCTGTAGTAATTTATTTAGTCCTTACAACACTGAGAGGCAGATACTATTATTACTCTTTTTCACAGATGAAAAAAAACTGAAGCTCAGAGTGTTTAAATAACTTGCCTAAAATCACAGAGCCAAGAAGTGGTACAGCCAGAATCCAAACCCAGGCTATTTGGCACTATAACACTAAGCTATATTGCTTCTATGTTCAGCTATTGGTGTTATGAAGGTAATAAAATAAGAAAATGTGATAAAGTGATTGGAATGGGAAGGATCAGGGAGTTTTTTGTGTGTTTTTAAAATTTTTATTGTTGAAAGTATTATATATGTCCCCTTTCCCCCCCCCCATTGTCCTCTCCCAGCCTGCCCCTGCCCCCTAGCCCTGCCTTCACCCCCACTGCTGGATTTTCTTTTATTTTTACTTTTAGATTGACTTGTCAGGTTAGGCCACTCTGTAGAAGTGATATTTATTTATTTATTTATAATTTTTCTTTATTGTTGAAAGTATTACAGATGTCCCCTTTGTGGTTTTTTTCCTCCTATTGACCTCCTCCACCCCGTATCTGCCCCTCCCAGGTCTTCACCACACTATTGTCTGTGTCCATGGGTTATGCATGTATGTATATAAGTTATCCAGTTAATCACTCCCTTCCCACCCCCACCTTCACCTTCCCTCTGAAATTCATCAGTCTATTCCATTCTTCTATATCTCTGCTTCTATTTTATTCATCAGTTTATTTTGTGTATTAGATTCCACATATGAGTGAGACCATGTGATACCTATCTTTCTTTACTGGCTTATTTTGCTTAACATGATACACTTCAGGTCCATCAATGCTGTTGCAAATGGTAAGAGTTCTTTCTTTTTACAGCTGTGTAGAATTCCATTATGTAAATGTACCACAGCTTTTTTATACACTCATCTACTGATGGGCACTTGGGTTGTTTCCAGATCTTAGCTATTGTAAATTGTGCTGGTATGAACATAGGGATACATATATACTTTCTGATTGGTGTTTCTGATTTCTTAGGATATATATTCCTAGAAATGGGATCACTGGGTCAACTGGGAGTTCCATTTTTAGTTTTTTGAGGAAACTCCATACTGTTTTCCACAGTGGCTGCACCAGTCTGCATTCCCACCAGCAGTGTACTAGGGTTCCCTTTCCTCCACATCCTTGCCAACACTTGCCATTTGTTGATGATAGCCATTCTGACAGGTGTGAGGTGATACATAATTGTCCTTTTGATTTAAATCTCACAGATGATTAGTGACTTTGAGCATTTTTCCATATGTTTCTTGGCCTGGAAGAAAATAAACTGATCCAGAGACATTGAAACATGCAACAGATTGACATATTTCAGAAGGAAGGGGAATGGGAAAAGATTAAACAAAGAATTTATATGCACATATGCATATCCCATGAACAAACAATAGTGCAAAGAAGGCCTAAGGAGGGTGTGGGAACTGGGTGGAGAGGGTCAATGGGAGAAAAAAGGGGGGACATTTGTAATAATTTCAACAATAAAGTGTTTCATTTTTTTAAAAAAAAATAAATATTGCAGTCTCACCAGGGGCCTAGGAAACTGAGCACTTACCTTCAGCTTTCATTGCTTTTCCAGGCATGGCAGAGCAGCAGTAGGTGGCAGCTGTATCCCAAAGATTCCCTATTATCTCTCCCTTCCTCTCTCTTTTCTACTCCCCCCGTGGTCCTGTCCAGGAGTGACAGGCATTATGGAAGCACTGTCTGCTGCTTGGAGTTCCCCAAAACCAACATTTTGAACATTGCTGTATACACTTCATACAGAGGGCACATTAGTTTTGCTTTGTGAGTATGTCTTAATTTGGTTCCCAGAGGAAAAATTTTAATACCAGTAGAGAGAATTAAGAACCAGCTAACATATGGGGCAAGAAGCATGATGGTAAAGGTGGCAGACAGGGCTACACATCTCCTGGAGTCTGCATTAACCATAAGATTCACAGGCTAGATCTGGGGGAAGCAGCCAAGCTCCCAGTAGAAAGACAGGATCAGTAATTCTTCACAATCTTTTCACAGTAAATATCTGTCCATTCAGGGATGTATTAGCAGACTATGAAAGCAGTCATATTGGACCTGCTGTTTTGTTTTGTTTTGTTGTTGTTGTTTAATGGGTTTTGGCGGGGAGGAGATAGTACTTTCCTTCTGGTGTCTCAGATGGCACATGAACTCAGGTCATGAGGCTCATGCCCCCACTTAAGATATCCTAGCCCAATAATCTTTAAAATGTGGGCTGCAGAGAGCCTCCCAGGCTCTTGTTTACACACTTCCTCTTAAATCTGTGAGTTTGATTGTTGATCCCAGTGCATGTGATTGCCCAGTTGGGGTCGCTAGCGGAGCTTGTAGGGGAAGATTGTTTTTGGGGAGCCTGGGAAACAGAGCTGGGAGTGGCGACTGGTGAACCAG
>NW_005364953.1:8393439-8402626 GCF_000412655.1 Myotis brandtii
AATGTGGGCTGCAGACTCCTTATTGAAAGTAGTCTGTGAATCTATACATTTGGATATTCTGTACTTTCATAGATGGGTAACCTAAACTTTTTTTAAAAATATATTTTTTTTATTGATTTCAGAGAGGAAGGGAGAGGGAGAGAGATAGAAACATCAATGATGAGAGAGCATCATTGACCAGCTGCCTCCTGAACGCCCCCTACTGGGGATCGAGCCCGCAACCTGGACATGTGCCCTTGATCGGAATTGAACCCAGGACCCTTCAGTCCACAGGCTGACGCTCTATCCACTGAGCCAAACTGACTAGGGGCAACCTAAATTTTTTGATATACCTTTTTGAGGCCCTTCTTTGAGAACCTTCATTGAAGTCTCAGTTATTAATTTTTTTCTTTATCTGCAATTATTCTCCTGATGATATTCAGCCCCTCCCTAGCTTTCCTATCACAATTCCTTTCCTTCACTCTACAGCTTTCTCCATCTTAAGACATTGAAATCATCCTTGACACTCCCCCTCCCCTCACATCCCACATGCATCTGTCAGCAATTTGTCTTAGTTCTACCTTCAAAATACTATATATCTGGAATCCAACTACTTCTCCCTACACACTGCTTCTACCCTTCTACTATAAGCCTAGTTGAAGCCACTGTCCATTTCTCTCCTGGATTTCTGCAAAAGTTTCCTAGCTGTTCTCTCTTCTGTCACTCTTGCCCTTTTTTTTCCTTTTATTGATTAAGGTATTATAAATGTGTCCTTATCCCTCTATTGTTCCCCCCCATCCCCCCACTCATGCCCTCACCCCCCTGGTGTCTGTATCCATTGGTTATGCTTATATGCATGCATACAAGTCCTTTGGTTGATCTCTCCCCCTTACCCCCACCCTCCCCTACCTTCACCTTTGCCCTTTAAAGTATGTTCTAAAAATCCAAGTGATGCTTTATTTCAATGGAAAAATTTATAGCTGTAAGTTTACCTGCAGTTGTAAGAAATAATTCAGAGACCCACTGACACTTAGCTCAATTTTTCAAGTGGTAACATTTGCAAAACTATAGTGTAATATTACAACAAAAATATTGGCATATAATTCACTGATTTTATTCCAGATTTCTCAGTTTACTTGTATTCATCTGTGTTTGTGTGTGTTAAGTACTATCCAAATTTATAATTTATGTGGGTTCATGTATCCACCACAGTCAAGATACAGAATATTTCCACAGTATCCTTTTTGTTTCCCCTTTATAGCCATCCCATATTCCTCCTGTCCCATCCTCACGCCCAGTCCCTAAAGCCTGGTAACTATTAACCTACTTTCCATTTCTAAAATGTTGCCATTTCAAAAGTGATATATAAATGGGATTATACAGTACTAGTATATAACCTTTTGGGGATTGTCTTTTTAAAATACTCAGCATAATTCTCTAAGTTGTGTTTATTAAGAGTTCATTCTTTTCATTGATGACTAATATTCCATGGTGTATTAATTTTCTAAGGCTGTCATAACAAAGTACCACAAACTGTGAGGCTTAAATAATAAGAATTTATTTTCTCACAGTTTCAGAGGCTAGAAGTCCAGTATTAAGGTATTGAGATTGGCAGGGCCATGCTCCTATGAGACTTTCTTGGTAGAAGCCTTCCTCAGTCGTTCAAGCTTCTGGTGGTGGCCAGCAATCCTTGGCTTGCATTGTATCCATCCCATATCTACCTCCACTATCACATGGATATCTTTACATAATCTTCCCTTTGTGTATGTCTTTCTCTGTATCCAAATTTCCCCCCTTTTATTTTATTGAGGGGAGGAGGGCAAGGAAACTTCAGGAGGAGGGGAGGGTCATAAAGGGAGCTTACAAGTCTAGATGATGTTACTTAGCAGTATGGTGTAGACTGCAGTGATTCTCAACCTTCCTAATGCTCCGACCCTTTAATACATTTCCTCATGTTGTAGTGACCCCCAACCATAAAATTATTTTCATTGCTACTTCATAACTGTAATTTTGCTACTGTTATGAATCGTAATGCAAATATCTGATATGTTATATGTGTTTTCCGATGGTCACGACCCACAGGTTGAGAACCGCTGGTGTAGAGTGTCTGGGTCAGAGAGCTCTGAAGGACAGCAGTGGCTTATGGGTTTTATAGTCCAGGAGTTTGTTTTTTTTAAAATATGTTTTATTGATTTTTTACAGAGAGGAAGGGAGAGAGATAGAGTGTTAGAAACATCAATGAGAGAGAAACATCGATCAGCTGCCTCCTGCACACCCCCCACTGGGGATGTGCCCGCAACCAAGGTACATGCCCTTGACCAGAATCGAACCTGGGACCCATCAGTCCGCAGGCTGACGCTCTATCCACTGAGCCAAACCGGCTAGGGCTATAGTCCAGGAGTTTTATCTTATCTACTAGTGGCCCATTGCACGAAGATTCGCGCAATAGGCCTTGCTTTCCCTGGCTGCCGGCACCGGTTTTCCTCCAGCACTCGGGACCCAGGCCTTTTATCTGGCCGCAGCAGCGAGGCTTGGCTTCTCTGCTCCGGCTGCTCCCAGCCCCTCCTTTTTTTTTTCCAGCTCCTCAAGTGGAGGCCAGGGCTGGCTGGAAACCTGGGTCGCCGGCCCCCAGCCCCTCCTTGAGCGGAGTCCAGGTCCAGCAGGAAGCTTGGCTTCCTCCGTTGCCGGGAGCAACCCAAGCCTCCTGCTCACTCCAGCTCCATGGCCGCCGCCATCTTCAGTATTCGCTCCTTGCCTACGTATGCAAATTAACCACCATCTTTGTTGGGTTAATTTGCATAGTCACTCTGGCTGGTGGGTATAGCGGAGTGACGGAGTGATGGTTAATTTGCATGTTTCTCTTTTATTAGTGTAGATTGTTAGCAGATGTTGGGTGCAGTTGTGTGGGGTGTGCAAAGTAAGCAGGCTCCAAAAGGCTAAAAAATGATGCTTGTTTGGGCCATATTTTAAACAATAAACTATATAAAAATTAGAGCTTGGTGCTGGTGGGCTTTTGAGCTAACTTCTGGCCTGCTTTGAAGAATAAACAACTTAGGGCCAATATACTGAAGCCATTTTTGGCTCATTTATATAACATGAGGTCATAAAGGAACTTTATATTTATCCTATTGAGGGACTACAGGGCTGTTTTCCAGAGTGTACCATTTTACATTCCTACCACCAATATATGAGAGGCACAGTATCTCTATGTCTTTGACAGCATTTGGTGTTATTGTGATTTTTTATTTTAGCCATTCTGCTAGGTGTGAAGTGATTTTTCATTGCGGTTTTATTTGCATTTCCCTAATGGCTAGTGGTATTGAATATCTTTTCATGTACTTATTTATCATTGATGTATCCTCCCCACTGATATCTCTGTTCACATATTTTGCCCAAATTTAAATGGATTTTTTAAATGGTTGAGTTTCTAGTTATTTATATACTCAAAATATTTGTCCTTTGTTTGCTATGTCTTGAAAATATTTTCTTCCACTTTGTAACTTATTGATTCATCCTCTTAACAGAGTCCTGTGCAGAGCAAAATTATTTTGATGAAGTTAAATTGATCAATTTTTTTTCCTTTTAAGGATTGTGGTTTTGTTGTCAAGTCTAATAAATCTTTGGCTAGCCTTAAACCCCAAAGATTTTCCCTTACATTTAAAAAAGTTTTATGCTTTACATTTAAGTCCATTGCTGGGAAAGCAATCATTGCACAACTTGTCACCCCTCCCAAAGATGACCTGGAACACTTCCTTACCAAGAGGTAAGAAACTCTCACAGGCTATGCCATGCTTATGGCCTGGTGTGGGAATATTTTTCCCTGTTTCAGACTCAATGTGACTGCTTTATTCTGCTTAAGCATGTACATCATATAATACTTGGTCAATCCTAGTATTTTATCTATGCCCTCTAGGAATATGAGAGGTGCATGTAGGCAAATTGCCCTGCTGTGGTTGCCAGGAGGGACCAATGCCCATTACTGGAGCTGATCTTGTTCTTTCTTGTCTATGTCAGTAAAGCGTTGTTCCATCCAGTGTTTGACTATATTATGTTTTCCTTGACAATGCCAATACCAAGATGCAGTGGGCATCATAGTGGTTGACATCTGGTGTTTCTGCTTGACATCCATGACCCATTTTGAGTATTTTTAAATAAGGTGTGAGATTTATTAAGATTCTCTCTGTCTTTTTCGCCTATAAATATTGCCTAAAGAGCCAAAACCGGTTTGGCTCAGTGGATAGAGCGTCGGCCTGCGGACTGAAAGGTCCCCGGTTCGATTCCGGTCAAGGGCATGTACCTGGGTTGCGGGCACATCCCCAGTAGGAGATGTGCAGGAGGCAGCTGATCGATGTTTCTCTCTCATCGATGTTTCTGACTCTCTATCTCTCTCCCTTCCTCTCTGTAAAAAATCAATAAAATATATTAAAAAAAAATATTGCCTAAAGAGCAACTCTTTAGAGTTCTTGTCTTGGAAGCCTGTTTGCAAGAACCAACAGGCTCCTTTATAAGATTCCATTTTCACAGCCTCCTACCACCAACTCAGTGAGTATGCATGCTGTGCACCTATCCTTTCTCAGCTCCCTCAAACAAACTAGAACCATGGCATAGGACTGGGGAATGTTTGCCAATTTCTGAGTTTGCAAAGTCTGATTTAGGCTTTGGGAAAAAGAAGGAAGTGGTTTGGTAGCTCTGAAGTGTCACTCAATTGTGAGAGGACATCTAATGTCCTTGGGAGATAACTGCCCTCCTAAGTCCATTTGTCAAGCAAGATGATAATGATTAAATATAACTTGCCAGATTACTAATGGCCCTCAGACAGCAGAAAGGATCCAGCGGAACATTGCATGTCATGAAGCAGCCCCCGTGCAGTGGGCATCAGCAGTCCTTGGAAACATAGTCAGAATTAATGGGGACTTGTTGATCAACACCTTTTGAAAGGTGAAATCCTTTTTTGTTGTTTCCATTAAGTATTGTTAAAGCCATTAGCAGAAATTGGAATGGAGAAATATGACCTTTCATGTAGTAGATTCAAAAGCTGAGAAGATGGACGACATGGCAATGTACTGGCAGCTTATAATAAGCACCTGGGTGGGGAATGATAACTAAAGATTGAAAATTGACAAATGGGCCAAACTGCCAGAGACCAAGACAGAGAGGGATAGAGTGCAGTTTGCATGTAGAGGTGAGGGAAAGGAATGAAAGCATCAATAATCAGACAGGGTCATCCACACTGACAGTCAGTTATGGATTATTCAGAAAGTGGCTAGAATTTGCTAGGTGAAGACGTGTGGAGGTTTTGTTAGGATATGAATCGATCACTTTCCAGCTGTTGGTAGGAGTAAATGATTTAGTCTTTCCTGAGGAGTTAGGCTACCAAAGAGAAATCCCCCAGACTGTAAGTCAAGAAGTCTTGAGATATCTGTTTATTCAAGTTTGAAAGTGGCTGAATGGCTATAATCTTCTTTATCCTGCAATTAGATGTATCCTTCCAAGTGACTAATCTGAAATTTCTTTGAAAGCTATCAAAGCAATACAAATGTAAGGAATTATTATCATGACCATCCAAGTAAATCCAGTGCAAAAGAGTATTGCTTTAAGGAGCTATGTGAAATTTTAATTATTTTCTCTGTTAGAGGTGAACATATTTACAGATAATGTTGAATAGCAAGTGCCCAAATGATTTATCTTGGGTTTACACACACACACACACACACACACACACACACACACAATGATATTTTGATGGAGGAAGGTTCAAGAATGTGGGGTGTGCGTCAAAATAGAGAATGTGACTTTCAATTTCCCCTGCCATTTTGACTTGGCTCAAATCATGATGCCCTGACAGTGGGAAGAAGTAGACCAGCAGTATGTAGTGATCAAATGGGCAGGGGACTGTCTGCTGCACAGACACATCAGAATCTCCAATCCAGCAGTGGCATTTCAAAGTTGGCAGTTTCCCACCCATTGATCTGAGTTGACATAATTAGATGAAGGCTTTCTCATAAGATCTGCCAGAGGCTGAGGCTTTGGGTCATAGTTATTATTTAAAATGTTGACTCTGTGTCAGGTACTGTGCTAAGCATTTACCTGTTCCATCTCACTTAATCCTTACAACCACTCTGTAGACTTAGTTACTGTAATTATCTTCATTTTACACATAAAGAAAGTTAGACTAAGGGAGATTAGTAACTTGTCCAAGGTCACATCTATAGTAAAAGACAAAGCCTGGTATTAACCACCATTACATCCATGACTTGTACAATACTGCCATATATACATATATGAATGAACCTGAGGCTTTGGGAAGGAAAGTAATGTAACCTGACCAAGGTCACCAAACTAGTTAGTGGGTCTACATCCATTTATTCTTGGAGTGAATCCAGTATTTTTACAGCAAGTGAGGATTACAAAGTCTCATGTTGTAAATTTAGCTCAGGTCTTGTAATAATGATGATGATAATGACAGTAAAGACAACAGCAGCAGCAGCTATAAATTATTGAGCATCTATTATGTGATAGGTACTGAAATAGCTACTTCATATGTACACTCATTTATTGATTTGTTGAACAAATGTTTGTTGGAAACCTACAATAAGCAAGGCAACATTATAGGAATTAGGGATACAGCAACAGACAAGACAAACTTGATGCCTACTCTTAGATGGAGTCATAGATGTTTTAAATAAAGGATACCAACTCTAAACATAAAAACAAATTATTTTGTTCAATTCAGTGACATACAGATGGTGCTGAATTTATGATGGTTGTATTTATGATATTTTGACTTGACGATAGATAGGGTGAAATGCATTCAGTAGAAACTGTACTTATAATTTTGAATTTTGATCTTTCCTAGTGATATGTGGTATGATACTCTTTCGTAATGCTGGGCAACGGCAACAAGATGATTTTTCCCAAATGTAAGCTAATATTAGTGTTCTGAGCATGTTTAAGGTAGGCTAGGCTGAGCCATAATTTTTGGTAGCTTAGGTATGTTAAACTCATTTTCAATTTACAATGGGTTTATTGGGATATAATCCTATCATAAGTCAAGGAGCATCTGTACTTCTACATTGTTTGAGTGCCTTGTGGGGATGAGGACATAAAGATATATGTGACAGTATTTCTGCAGGAATTCTCAGTCCTTTAGTGTAAAGGACCCCCTTGAAAACCTGATGGTTATGCACCCCCACATAGGCATGAATTAACATGTGTGCACTTGTGAGAGCACACACACATTTTTATTGATGATTTCAGCTTTGTATCAGTGGTTCAAAAGGTTCTCAACAGGACAATATCATACCCTAAATAGTATTTCAGAGTTAGTGAGGGCTATTATTGATACACTAGAGGCTCGGTGCATGGATTCGTGTACCAGTGGGGTCCCTCGCCCTGGCCTGTGCCTTCTCACAATCCTGGACCCCTCGGGGGATGTTGGAGAGCTGGTATTGGCACGATCCTGCAGGCCAGGCTGAGGGACCCCACCAGTGCACGGATGCACTGGGCCTCTAGTATGCATATAAGATCTTTGGTTAATCTCTTCCTGCCCTCTCCCCTCCCTCCTCTCCCCTCCTACTTCCCTCTGAGATTCATCAGTCTGTTCCATGTTTTCATGCCTGTGCATTGAGCGTGTGCCCCCTGGTGGTCATTGCACATCATAGCTACCAGACAGTCGGACAGTCGGACGTTTGTCAGGTCACTTAGGCTTTTATATATATAGATATATAGTAGGTAGAACCCAGTAATACAATTGTAGGACAATCCTCACAATGAAAATTCTCTTGTGTGTCATTAGACTTTTAGATGTCCTTCCGGACATTTGTGTAGGTGAAAATTTTGTTTATAAATGTTCAGAGCCTAGAATCAAAACCTGTTTTACATAACATAAATGGTTTTGATAGACAAAGAATTTTTCAGTAACTCAACTACAATGTAAATTGAGATAGAATCATAATTCTTTTCTTAGAAACTATACAAACTTTTTCCATTTTGGAAAATCATATACACAACATCAATAATATTCAGAATATTAGAATCACTGATACTGCATACCTATATCAGTCTGCATTTGTAATTGGTGTTTTATTGGTGATTTCATGCTGACCACTTCATCTTATGAGTGAGATTTACATATTGATTTACATGTTACATAAATATGTAAATAATTGTGAACACAAAATGCAATGTAAAAATGATGTGTTGTGGAATTGTACATCTGAAAACTGTATAATTTTGTTAACCAGTTTCACCACAATAAATTCAATTAAAATACATTATTTTTCTTTTTATCACATCATAGGTCAATATATTGGTATTTTTGAAATTATGTATGTATGTGGGTTTTATTATCTGTGAATTTCATTTCAGGATGACAATGGAGATGTCACAAAGTATATTAAAAAGAGAGAATGGGTCTTATAAAATTGAGAACCATTTACCTAGAATAAGAATTATAGTCTGAAGGGAATTCAATCTAGTAGGAGAAATGATAATTACTTCCATTTATTAAGTACCTACTGTGTGCCCTTTATAGGCTAAAGGTATTTTCCATTACCTCATCTATTTCTCACAAGTCACACCCCATTTCCTAAATTCTGAGGCAGAAAATAAGGAGCACCAGAAGATACACAAAGAATAAGTGATTGATCATGTAGAATCCCAGGCTAGCGATGTCTGTTCCAGCTCTAGGTCTGCCCTTCACTGCTTTCTAGAGTGATTGCACTGAGCTATGACTGAGCCCATAGAGGACTCTTACTCCCCAAAATAGGCTGTTCTTGAACCCTCTTGTGTATGTGCTCATGGAGACAGAGGTCAGAAAGCTGAGAGAATCTCTGTGAGTCAATGAGGCCTAATTACTGCATATATATTTTTCTTCTTCGAGGACCATGATGACTCTAGTATATTAAATATATTTTTTGCCTTAGCTGGTTTGGCTCAGTGGATAGAGCATCAACCTGCGGACTGAAGGGTCCCAGGTTTGATTCTGGTCAAGGACATGTACCTTGGTTGCAGGTTCCCTGCCCCTGGTTGGGGTGCGTGCAGGAGACAACCAATCAATGTGTCTCTCTCACATCGACATTTCTCTCTGTCTCTCTAAAAATAGCCAGGGGGAGGGTCAATCAGGGAAAAAGAAGACATATTTAATACTTTAAACAATAAAAAGATAAAATAAAATAAAAATCAATGGAAAAATATCCTCGGGTGAAGA
>NW_005364953.1:8402702-8413924 GCF_000412655.1 Myotis brandtii
GAATCAGTCACTCCTTCATAACTTTTGCCACTGGCACTGGGCAAAAATCTCTAAGCCATAGTTCCAGAGATGGACATAACAGCCATGGCTATGACCAGGCTGCTTGGCAGGGGCAGTAGCCTCCAGTGTTCTCTGTTTGCCTTTCCCAGTGTAAGACCGCTGCCATATGAGGGAGCTGAGACAAGAGCAGTTGGGATCCCAATATTCTTATCCATCCATACCTAGGGTAAAGTCTCTGCTCTATGAGTGGGGACTAGGTGGAGAAAAGGATCTTTCACCATTCCTCTTGGTCACACTTTAGGAATTTAGCTTCTGCAACTCATAGTTGGGGAGGGGAAATGATAAATTCTGGAGTCCTGTCCCTCCTGGTGAGTTACTGAGTCCTTTAACTGGGAGCTGAAGGGAGAAGGAGCCCTGTCAGGCTCAGCTGGGGAGGAGGAGGGCAGGAGTGGGTCATGGCTCAAGTGCTACAGACTCACTGTTCTTACCAAGATTTAATAGATTTTATTTCATATTTCTTCACTTGCTGTATTGCTTTAGGACATATTTGAGAGGCTTTAAATGTTTTCTTAAAGATAATGTTATCAATTATGCTTGTTTTACTGGGATGTGAAAGCCCTCACTATCATATACATTTTTATTACTATATATTTTTTATTGTTTATAGTATTACAGATGTCTCCAATTCATCCCCCATTTACCCCCTCCTCTTTACCCATACTCCCCCCAGGTCTTCACCATCCTATTGCCCATATTCATGGGCTATGCCTATAAGTATAAGTTCTTTGGTTTATCTCTTCTTGTCCCCCCAAACTAGGTATGCCAGTCTGTTCCATGCCTCCATTCTTGGGGTCTTATTTTGTTGTTCAATTCATTTTGTTCATTAGATTCCACAAATAAGTGAGATCATGTGATATTTGCCTGTCTCAGATCGGCTTATTTCACTTAGCATAATAGTCTCTAGGTCCATCCATGCTGTCCCAAAGGGTCATATACATTTTTGATGCTTGCTTTTTTTCTAAAACTTGAAAGGGATGCTGAATTCCAAGAAAACACTGTCATAGTTGTCAATGCTATATGTGCCTGTATGATATCATCACTGGACCATGTGCTCAAATATATATTAAGTTCTTAGTGAAGAATGACTGGATTTATTACAACCATGACACTATGCATATTATATGGGACTAAAGAAATCATTCAAAGAATGAATGCCCAAATAAATAGCTATATCTTCTATTTGAAAATGATCTCTAAAGTGGAGCAGAACTACCACTCCTTAAATCTGAGCTTTGCATGTGACTTCCTTCCAAAGAGTACATCATGGAAGGGGCGGGGGGGAAGAGTTACTTATTGTGGAGAAATTTGAGAAACAGTAGCTCACACCATCTGATCAAGGTTAACATGAATGATGATGTTATATTATTAGTGTATACTTGATATGATGTGATGAGAATGACACTTGACCTTTTACTTCTTCCTGCCAGAAACTCATTACCACAGTGTAATCATGAAAGAAACATTAAAAAAAATCCAGATTGAGGGGCCATCTACAAAATACCTAACTTCCAAGGTCATTGAAAACAAGGAAAGTTTGATAAACTGCCAAAACAACAACAACAAAAAAAAACCAAAGGAGATTTTATGAGGTAATGTAATGAGTATCCTTGATGGCATACAGAAACAGAAATAAGACATTAGGTAAAAAGTGCGGGCGGAGGGGAGGTAAGAGATCAACCGAAGGACTTGTATGCATGCATATAAGCATAACCAATGAACACAGGACACTGGGGGTGGTGGTGGTGAGGGCATGTGCTGGGGGTAGTGGAGGCCGGGGGAAGGTCAATGGGGGGAAAAAAAGAAGACATATGTACTACTATCTGTAATACTTTAAACAATAAAATAAAATTAAAAAAGGAAATCTGAATAAAGCATGGATTTTTTGTTAATTATAATGTATCAATATTGGTTCACTAATTGCAACAAATGTGCCATACAAATGTACTATGTTAATAATAGGGGAAAGTGGGTTTTGGGTACATGGGAATTTTCTGAACTACCTTATCAGTTTTTACCTAAAACCTAAAATTTTTCTATGATAAAAAACTTTATTAAAAAATACCTCCTCTACAAAGAGGCAGACCTTGATCTGGGCAGAAAGAAACTCAGTCAGATTGAGTGAGATTCTTTCTTTAGAGGTCCCTTGTGAGATGGGGTCCATGGAGACTCAGCAAAAACAATCTAGACAAGGGAGAATCATAACCCTATATTTGTTTGGCCCATTAGTTTCTTTCCAATGAATCTCTCCTAAAGAGAAAGTCAGATGAGTGCACAAAGATTTCTATGCAAATATGGTTGTGGCAATATAACTTGTGAAACACTGCAATATCCTAAATGTACACGCTGGGGCAGTATCTCACTACATTTGTTCAATAGAGCATCAGTCTGAGGAGATGGGCACTTAGAAAAGGGACCCATGAACAAGCAGGAAATGCTGCATAGCATGTTCCCTTGGATAATCCAATACACGTTGATGTAATAAGGCTCTGAGATCAGTCTTGCTGAAAAGAAACGTAAATTCCTGCTCGAATCAGGGTTTGAAAATTCATATGACCATGGATCGCTCTTTTTATAACATATTTAACCAAATGCTAATAGCATCTTCATACTACTGCTGCCCTGGGGGTTGAACTATATAAATTATGGCATATATTTTTATTGGAATATGATATAGACATTAGTTAAATCATGGTTTTGAGAATGTTTAATGAATTGGGGAAGTGTTCACAAATTTAGATAGAAAACAAAATACACATTTGTATGCACAATATAATCCTGTTTAATTTTTTCTATGCATAAGAAAGGACAGTAGAAAAATGACAAAATTAATAGTGGTTATCTCTGAGTTGTGGAGTTACAGGTGATTTTAAATTTCGTCTTTATACTCTTGTAATTTCTTAATGGTTTACAAAATAAAAATGTTATTTAAATAACCCAAAAAGAAACATGTCATAAACCAATGTTTTGTAAGCCAAATTGTTTGTCCCTCTCGTGCATTCTAAACTTATTTACCTTTTATTATCAATAAGTATTTATCGTACTTTTTGGAAAATGCCAGATTATTTAAGGGCTGGGAAGGGAATGAGAGGCTGTCCCAGATGTGTTTGATTGAATTAGTGGAGCATTATAAAAGTAGTTTTGTACTCCTGTGGTCAGCAAGGCTATGATTGTTTTGGCTAATGCTGGACTCTGCAATATGAGTTTACATTCCTTTACCAATAAATGCTTTTTCTTTAGTTGCCTTGAAAATTAATGAACATATAATCAATTCCTTATGTCAAACTGACCTCCGGAAGATGGATATTTCATCTGCCTGCTAGTGTGCAGGACCAGGTTCGAATTTCCTCCTACCAGACTCCTATATCCTACTGATTAATGTAAAAATACCTTCTCCTTCTCATGAGAGTGGAAGGATTGGGGCTTGGCTGGCAGTTTTCAGCGTCTCTTTGGTGCTAACCCATTGTCATTGTCTGGCATGGGGCTGAGCACTAGTATTTGCTCTGTAGACCTTGCTGAATAAATGACCTGAAACTAATTTTCATGTCACTAATTTCCTTAATGGAAACTGCATTCAATGAATCTGCAATGCTATGATATGATATAATTTTCACAGAATATGATATGGCTGAGAATCAAATGCATGATGCTGGGGAATCAGGGAATGTTGGTCTTCATCCAGGTTTGCTACTGATTCTTTGTGAAATATTAGATAGTAACTTCCCCTCACTGGGCTTTTGTTTCCCCAAGTGAAAAACAAGTAGTAGTAGTTGGACTATGAAATTGGTTCCATACTGAATTTATAATACCACTTAAGCTCTTTACATGGACACCAAGGCCCTATATGATCAGGTCTCTGTCTTCCTTTTTGCACCCATCTCCTACTACTTTCTCTTTCTTTTATTCTATTCCAGTTATACCTCAGGACCTTTGCACGATCACTTCCCTCTGCCTGGGAGGCTGTCTACCAAGATCTGGCCCTGGTTTTGTACTCAGATCCAGCTTAAATGTCACCTTCTCATAAAGGCCTTACCTGACAACCCATAGGAAGGTGCCCCTCGCCTTCTCCCCATCACATTACCTTGTTTCATTTTCTTCCTGGAAATAATTATCTGATATTTGCTCTGTTTATTTTATCATTGGCTAACTTATTGTTTGCCTTACCTTACTGTTAAGACTGAGCTCCATAAAAAAGTAAGGAATCTTGTTTATTACCTAGCACATAATAGGCAATTGATATATATTTATGGAATTATTGGAGAATAATCTGACATTGACTTATTTAACAAACACCTAATTAGATAGCACTTACTATGTACTGCTGTAAGTGATTTATAAATTTTAACTCATTTAATTCTCATAACATCCCTATGATGTAGATACTATTATTCTCCCCATTTTTAAAGACAAAGAAACTGAAAAGCTAAGTAACTTGCCAAAGATTATGCTATAATTGACATGGGTTATCTCTTTTAATCATACAACAACCCTGCAATGTAGATCTTATTCTTACCTCATTTCGTACACAAGGAAACAAAGACTTTGAGAAGTTAAGCAACTTGCAAAGGTTACACAGCTGGGTAAATGGCAGAGAAAGATCTCAAATCCAGAGGTTCTGATTTTAGAAACCTGTTTTCTTGTGACTGAATGGCTGTGGCTATTTCAGAACTTCTCTCCCTGCCTTTTCTGTGCAAAGGGAAGAATGTCAGATGTGCAGGTCTCGGGTCCACATAAGTCATGTAGCAAGCAAGGTTGTATTGTTGTATTGGAGTGAAAGGCTGGTTTGGGGAGAAGTTTGGTTGAGCCACCTGGAAAAAAAGCTGGAGTGGGTCAGTCTCCCTCTGACACTGGCTTATATCTCTGTCTCCCATTGGAGGCAGTTAGTTCCTTTAAGGAGTTAGGCCAAAGGAATGTCCCTAGGACCAAAGAATTCTGAATCTCAAAAGGAACTGTTGAGCCACCTCAAATATTTTCTTGCTCCAGGCTCAATCATGGTCATTCTTTTTATTTATTTATTTATTTATTTATTTATTTAAAATAAGTATTTATTGTTGAAAGTATTATATATGTCCCTTTCCCTCCATTGCCCTCTCCCACCCTCTCCCCCCCACCATGGCCACTCTTGGTTGTTCGTCCAGCTGGAGAAACATCATAAAGGCCTAGGAAAGGTAGAGGAGAAATTCAGAGGTATGACCAATAATTTGGATTACTGACAGAACACTCTGGACACACTGACAAATTATAAAATTGACAACTCTGGAGGGATGATAAGTTTAGGTGTATCGAGCAGATAACTCTACCCACCAGGCAGAACCATAGACTGGCCTGGATAGTCAGGCTAGATTCCAGCCAACCTAGGAAAGCCACACACTCTAGATAACGTATTGTTGTTCTGCACATTGCACAACTCCAGAGGGAGTCATTCATCTCATGGTATATATAAATGGTGCCCCTGGAGTTTTTACTAATGTATATGGTGGCTCTGGTATTACAGTTTCACTTGTGTGTCTTGCTGTGGGTTCATTCAACTTAGGAGTTCCCTGCCTACTCCCTCTTCAAAGCCTATAGACCCAACTGTGATCACTGGGAGTCTCCAGAGTGTCATTTACTATTTTCTTTTTTCAAAATAAAATACTCAGCTGTGTTCTGTAATGTTCAGCTAAGTGAGAATTGCACAGACATCTTTAGCCAATACGTATGCTAAGCATCCAGTGGTCATAAGAAAATCAAGTCACTCAATTTATGAATGTCCATACTGACAGATTTCAGAAATGAGACTATAGGTCTTTCTGACCATTCATTGTCTTACTTAAAAAAATAAACCACAGACTTTCCTTATAATATGTAATGTTGAAAATTAATAAGTGCATAAAAGCAATTATTAGAGTTGTATGTGCTTCTGAATCTAGGTGAAGACCTTTGACAGAAAGTGCTTACACCTTTCCAATCCATCTTTTGTCACAGATAGTCTAACTGCTCTCTCAGGAGTTTGATCGCTCGGAAGTTTGGTCATTGGGTTCAGTAGGGATTGTATTGGATAAAATAAGATTGTTAATTTTGCTTACAATAAAGTGTATGAATAAATAAATAAATGTAGTCCTTTAACATTTTGTTAATAACTATTAAGATCTGCTAAAACAGGTGTGGCTGGTAATTAATAATAGCATTGCATGTGCCTGTACTGTGCTAGAGTGTTTTATATACATTCTCTCTTAATTTTCTCTGTGCCCTTGAAAGGAAGGAACATTTATTTGCATTTATAGATGAGGAACCAGAGAATCAGTAACAGGAAGTGACTTCCCTAAGATCTCATAGTTGGTAAGTGGTAAAGCCAGGAATTAAATATTTCAGGTGCATGTCTATTTCATAACCGTAAAGACCATATAAACCCAGATTAGAGTGTTGTGCTACATCAGACACTCAATTATTATTAATTGAATCAAAATTCCTATGATTTGTAGGTGTCCTTCCTAAAGTTTCTTACTCTCCTGCCTTCGAGATAGCAGGGCAGAAAGAGGTACAAGAGGGCAATCTTTAACATTTTGAGACATTAGGGCATCAAGAACTTGCTGCAAATGAGAGTCAGAGTGAGGGAATTGGCACAGGAACAGGGTATTGGGCTAGTGTGGCAGGCCCCAGAAACATGGTAGGTCATTTTGACATTATTGCCTGCTGTTCATTAGTAGCTTGCAAGGGAACCTGGAAACATTAGAGCACAGAGGCTCGGTGCTTTTCTTGAGCAGAACTGGCCTGAGTTTTAACTTCGATTCTTCTTCCATATTTCCTTCCTATATTCCTCATGGTATCAGCATACAGCATTATGGCATAGTGGAGAGAATGTGTACTCTGGAGAGACAGATGCAGATCCAAGTCCTAGTTCTGTTACCCCCTGGCTGTGTGATTTCAAGAAAGTCACTTAACCACTCTGGTCTTTGGTTCTTGATCTGGGTTGGTGAGGATTAAACTAGCATCTAGTACATGAAGGTCTCAATAATCAATACCATTCTTATTCCTTCTCTGCTCCTGCATTTCCACCCCAGACTCTCCAACATTTTGTTTACCAGTCATTTTTCACTTGAAATGAGCCTGGAGCCTTAAGTAATTGCTGTGTGTCCACCAGGTGGTGCTAACTCCCCATCCCAACCACCCTCAGGGAGCCTCTGTTTAGATCTGTATTTTGCTTCATTTTACCAGTCTAGGCCTGCCTGTCCCTTTATATTGATCCCTCCACACACACACGCACATACTTATACCATGTCCAGGTCAAGGTGGCATGGACATGGAAAAGGATGAAGACCCCATCTCAACAAGATTAGAATCTTGATGCAGACTCATACTGACACAACCCCTAACCAAGACAGGGAAAGAGTTCAACTTAAAGTTAAGACTCCAAGCAACTTTAGACAAAAGGCTACTTAAGAGCCCTTCTGCCCTACCTCATTTCTATACCACTTTCCATTTTGTTGGTGTAGCATTCTTATCATTGCTAGCACTGTTGTTAAGAGCACCTCAGGAATCAGAGAAATCTCAGTTCAAATCTTGGTTTGGTTGTGTACTAGCTGTGTAACTCTGGGCAAGTTAATTAACTTCTCTGAGTCTCAACATCTACCTCATTTATTTATTCAACAATATTTATTAAGTACCTAACTACATGACAGGGGAGATAAGCATGGATAATCATACACATAAGTGTAAAATTGTAGCTTTTCAAAGCAGGAACAGAGGAACATGGTATTATGAGGCAGTATCTGACCTAGATAGGGAGGTAAAATTGACAGGTTTTATTTATTGATGGACTAAATGTGGAAGATAAAGTAGAGGAATGAGTCAGGAATGATTCCTTGCTCTCCGGCTGGCAGCAGTGGAAGAGGGTCAGGTTTGGGGACTAATTATGGCTGGGGGAGCTACACGTGCACATGCATGAATACACACAGATTGATTGAAAACCTCTGCTAGGTGTTGGGGACATTTACATATGTTGTTTCGTTTAAGCAAATCGTGATGACAGCTTTATTAGGGGAATTACTATTTCTATTCTCCAGGAGTGGGAACAGACTGAGAGGATTGAAGTGACTTGCCCTGGATCTCACAGCTAGTTAGTGGTAGATCCTGGATTAACTTTTATTCTGTAGCCCAAACACGTGCTTTTCCCACTACTTCACCCTGTGAGGCCCAGCAAAGCCTTCATGGGAAGGGAAGGCTGGCTGGCCAAGGGCAAGGGCTACAGGAAGGCATAAAAAATGGTGGGCAGAAGGGGGACAAGGGGAACAGAGAGAAATAATTGTGGGAAGGAGAGATTCTCTCTAGTGACTTGATTAAGATTTATTTTTTGGAGACAGGTTAAGCAGGCCAAACTGAGACTCATATTTCATAGCTCCCCCCTTCTACCAAATTCTGGCCCTGGACTCTGAGGAGGTGTGGGGAGGGGAACAAATGAGAAGGCAGTTTCTGAAGTGGCCCAAGGCCCAGGGCTAAATTTGAAATTAGCATGGGGATTTCAGTCAGAGGAGTCAAGTTTCTAGAACCATAGCTAAGTCCAGCAGCTGGGGCCCCATAGAAGGATAGAAAGCTGACTCTTTCTGGCTAACACTTTGGCCCATCCTTCCTGTCACCTGCTCCATGTCCCTGGCGTTCTAGGAAACAGTGAGTGTCACTCTCCTGGTTTATGGTTTCTCAAAATGTTCGGAGCAGTATTCTGTGCTGCTTTATGGGGTGAGGACAAAGGGAGCTGGGTCTGACAAAGACTTGGGAGTAGGTGTAGGTAGGATGCGGCTGCTCTCTGCCCTCTTTCTCCACTCTAATGTCTTCCTCACTCAGGCTTCCCACATAGCCCTCTTCTATCCCAAGATACAAGATCAAGGCTAGGTGATGCCCAATGTATGTACCTCATCGCCTGAGTGTTATGTTCCTAGATCCTTTCTGGGTGACAGCTACTAAGCCAGAGTGTTTACTGAGCTCTGAAAAATCTCTTGGGGGTATGAACAATTTTTAGTTGTTAGAGAGTTTTCTGTGATAGTTTTTAAATTGTATTTTTATTACAATGAAAATATTAACTGAATGATATAAGCCTATTCTGTGTCATCCATCTGGGTAGCCACCTTATAAAATTAAGGGCAGCCATAAGATTTCTGGACCCTAATTTACATCTGCCTTGTTGTATTAAGATCAGATTAGGCTGCATATAACACAAAAAAGTCCAAAATGACAGTGATTTAAATAAGATAGAAGGTTAATTATCATGTCAAAGAATTTTGGAGATAGGATGTGAAGGTTTGTTGTGGTAGCTTCATGAAGTTTTTAGGGACTGCAACTCCTCCAAATTCTTTGTCCTAGCATCCTTAGGATATTCAAAGGAACTTCTGTAGCTCCAGCTAATACTTGCTCATTCCAGGCAGTAATATGGAGGAGAGGGCAAAGAAGGACCAGTCCCTTTCCCCTTTAGGAGAGGTCCAAAAATTCTCATTGGCCAGAGCTTTGTAGTATGGCCACACAAGGGAGGCTGTGGAATATAGCATTTTAGTTGGACACATGAGGGAAGGAAGGGGTGTTTTGTGGATTAGATAACTAGCAATCTCTTCTACATTTTGTGTAAAAGATCTCATTAGCTTTACATTGTCCTACTTGCATTGTCAAGGACTAATGAGAAAAGAACATAGGAAGACTTAATACATAAAAGATGGCTTAGTCCCAGCGAAGGCCAAATGATGTCCCTGAGGGCTGTGGGAATGACAGTTTAGCAGTAGATTTGATTGGAAAAAAAGTGATGCTAGAGCTGAGTCATCGCCTGGCATGCAGTAATATAGCACGATGAACTCAAAAGAACCTGTATCCCAGTAGGCACCACAGTCACGATCTGAACGGCAATTTAATTTTAGAAAGCAACATCATCCACCTTGATAAAATCATTGTTTGTTCATTTAATTTTTATTGGTTTTGCAGTTTTGTTTACACTTCATTTTGAAGTTTGTTTCAGCTTTATAACTGTGCATCAGCCATAAGCATCAGGAGCTTGCAGCTTGTTATCTCTTTGTACATAGTTTAACACTGTAATGAAAAAGGAGTCAATCATTGGGAGATAGAGATATTCTTTTAAAGGGATTACTGAACTGGTAAATGCTTCCTCAAACCACTGGGGACCACTGTAGCAAACAGGAGGACTGTGGGAGGTGGAACCCCAAACTAAAGCTCCTGGCTGCAATTTCAGGGTTCTTTTCACACCACCACCCCAGTGCCGGTGAGGAGGAGGCAGAACTGTGCTATAAAACAGGTGTTGAACCTAAACATAGCATGTGATTAGAGGAGTCTAACATTGGATGAGCTCATAAAGGTCACATGGCATGCCTCCTGCCTAAAGCTTGAGCCTCTCTATAAGCCAAGTGCCTGGGTCAGGGAGTGAAGATGAGGTTGGCAGTATAGAGTGACATAAAGAAGTATTTGGGGGCAAGGTTGATTCAAACATTATGTCCCTGACAAGAGTTCTTTGGATATTTTCTGAACATTTATGTGAACATTTGACAAGTGGAAAAGGTCCTAGGGCCAAATGTATAAAAATGTGTCCCCTCCCTTGTCAGTAGTAACCCCTCCAACCATCTGCTACAGTCCCCCCTTAGCCTATAATGACATGTACCCTCTAGGCTCTTTCACTGTATTGCAACCTGGAGGACAGCCTGTTTATCTTGGTGCAGAGGGGCTGGGACAGACAGTAAGGCCTCTTTTGTAGCTGCATAGTTGAGGGGAAGAGGGTTGTTCCAAAGGTCTTTTTCGGGCAATTTATACATAGGGGGAAGAAGAGCTCCTCTCTCTCTTCTTCTCTGGCTGTAATAAATCTTCCCCAGCCCCAGCCATTGTCACCTGCTTTAAGCACTTTCTTAGATTCTCCATCTGTTACGAGGGAATTCCACAAGGTTAAAGAAACCCTGAGAAAGACTCTTCTATCCGGGTGGGAAAAGAACAATTAGGGAAGAGAGAGAGACTGATAGAGCAAGACCAATTAAGAGATAGACCAAGATTAGATAGATAGATAGATAGATAGATAGATAGATAGATAGGCAGAGAGATAGAGGGATATATATACATATATATATATATATATACACACACACTAATAAAAGAGAAACATGGTAATTAGCGTACGACCGCTACCCTTCCCATTGGCTAATCAGCAT
>NW_005364953.1:8415317-8438530 GCF_000412655.1 Myotis brandtii
CGGGGGGGCCACAGGCCCGGGGGGGGGCCCCCCCCCCCCCGAGTGCACAAATTTTTGTGCACCGGGCCTGTAATATATATATATATATATACTCATTTATAGAGGATGAGTGAGATGGAGAAACACAAAAAACAACAGAATCAAAGAGAAAAAAGAGGATAAAGTGGAGGGAGAGAAAAGAGGAGAGAGTAGAAAGGGAAATAGAAAAAATTAAGACCAATTTCAACATATAGAAAAGGCAAGTACAAGCCAAGGAGAGGCTTCTGAGTTTCTATGTTGCTTCCAAGTGGTATAAATGGGGATGACAGGAGACGATGCTGTCAGTTACTGTGCTTATGCTTTCTTCATGGAGAGAAGTCCACCATTCTGATCCTGTTGCCAGGAAGCTTCCAGTCCAAACTGCTGATGGATCACTGCATTCATAGACATAAGGACAGTGGAAGAGAAAAATTCATGACAAACCACAGCATATAATATGTCTGAAAGAGCTCAGGGTGGGGCCAAAGTTACCTTGGGGTCAAGATGATTGCAAAGAGTAGCAGGTACATGCACAGACAATGTTTCTCATTGAGAATTCAAACTGTGCCTAATCCAAGCAGGTTTTCAGGTGGGCAGTGAGGTCACTGGAGTGGGCCAACAGCTACACACAATAAAAATATGAAAATTAGCACTAAAAACCAATTCCAATGTTCCTCCAGGCTCCAGTCCACCCAGTCAGTCTGAGTGACTGAGTGACTGACTCTCTTACACTCAGTCACTGGCCTTTCTTTTCTCGTAGAGAACATTGAAGCTATCAGGTGGAACACTATCTCTATCACCCCCTATTCACATCTACATCTTTCTTTCCTTTGAAGTATTTTATTTTTTTTAATTTATTTTTTATTGTTGACCGTATTATAGATGTCCCCAATTTCTACCTTTACCCCTTCCATCTAGCCCCCACCCCACCCGAAGGCTTCACCACATTATTGTCTGTGTCCATGTGTTATGTATATATGCATATAAGTTCTTTGGTTTATCTCTTCCCGCTTCTCCCTCCGTGAGATCTGTCAGTTGGTTCCATGCATCCATGTCTCTGGACCTACTTTGTTTATCAGTTTATTTTATTCATTAGATTCCACATATAAGTGAGATTATGTGATATTTGCTGTTCTCTGACTAACTTATTTTGCTTAGCATAACAATCTCCAGATTCATTCATGCTGTAGCAAAGGGTAGGCAATTCTTCATTTTTAGAGTTGCATAGTATTTCATTGTGTAAACGTACCACAGCTTTTTTATCCACTCATCTGTTGATGGGTACTTGGGCTGTTTCCAGATATTAGTTATTATAAATTGTGCTGCTATGAGCATAGGGGTGCACATATTCTTTCTGATTGGTGTTTCTGGTTTCTTAGGATATATTCCTAGAAGTGAGAACCCTGGGTCAAAGGAAAGTTCCATTTTTAATTTTTGAGGAAACTCCATACTGTTTTCCATAATGGCTGTATCAGTTTGCATTCCCACCAGCAGTGCACAAAGGTTCCTTTTTCTCCGAATCCTCACCAGCACTTGTCATTTGTTGATATGTTGATGATAGCCATTCTGACAGGTGTGAGATGGTATCTCATTGTCGTTTTGATTTGCATCTCTCAGATGATTAGTGACTTTGAGCATGTTTTCATGTCTCTTGGCATTCCTTATGTCCTCTTTCGAAAAGTATCTATTTAGGTCTGTTGCCCATTTTTTTTTATTGGGTTATTTATATTCCTTTTGTTAAGTTGTTTGAGTATCCTGTAAATGTTAGAGATTAAACCCTTATTGGTGATAACATTGGCAAATCCGTTCTCCCATGCAGTGTTGTTTTGTTGATGGTTTCTTTTGCTGTGCAGAAGCTTTTTATTTTGATGTAGTCCCATTTGTTTATTTTCTCCTTAGTTTCCATTGACCTAGGAGCTGTATCGGTAAAGCTATTGCTACGGCATATGTACTAGGGTTCCCTTTTCTCCATATTCCCACCAACCCTTGTTTGTTGATTTATTAATAGTAGCCATTCTGGCAGGTGTGAGGTGATACTTTATTGTCATTTTAATATGCATCTCTCTGATAATGAGTGACATTGAGTATTTTTTTCACTTCTATTGGCTATCTGTATGTCCTCTTTGGAGAAGGGTCTTGTCAGGTACTTTATTCATTTTTAATTGAATTATTATTCTTCATAGTGTTGAAATGTATGAGTTCTTTATATATTTTAGAAGTTAACCCCTTATCAGATGTATCATTGGCAAATATGTTCTCCCAGGCAGTGGCTTCCCTTTTCATTTTGATAATGGTTTATTTTGCTGTGCAGAAGCTTTTTATTTTGATGTAGTCCCATTTGTTTATTTTTCTTGCCTTAGGAGATATATCTGTGAAAATTTTGTCATGTGAGATGTCTGCGATTTTATTGCCTATGTTTTCTTCTAGGATTTTTATGGTTTCACAACTTGCATTTAAATCTTTCATCCATTTTGAGTTTATTTTCATGTATGGTGTAAGTTGGTGGTCTTATTGCAATTTTTTTAATGCACCTGTCCAAGTCCCCTAACACTATTTATTTCAGAGACTGTCTTTACTCCATTGCATGATCCTGCCTCTTTTATCAAATATTAATTGATTGTAAGGGAGTGGGTCGATTTCTGGGGTTTCTGTTCTGTTCCATTGATCTATATGCCTATTCTTATGCCAGTACCAGGCTATTTTGATTACAAAGGCTTTGTAGTACAGTTTGATATCCAATATTGTGATTCCTCCAACTTTGTTCTTCTTCAAGATCGCTGTGTTTATTTGGGTCTTTTTTGGCTCCATAAAGATTTTTGGAATATTTGTACTAGATCTGTGAAATAAAGTGACAGAGAATTAGGGAGGTTGAATGACTACCTCCAAGTTACATGGCTTCTAAGTGGTCAAGCTGGTATTTGGCCCTTGGCCTGTGTGACTTTGTGACTCCAGATTTTGAGTTGTGATCTATTCCTGAGCATAGAGATTCTAGAGCGGATGAGAGAAGGGTTTAATAGAGAGAGTTGTCATCAATTGTCTCATTGAAAAGATGGGGGAATTGTTGCTGAGCAATCTTTAATGATTAACTTAAATCACAGACTGGAGGGGAGTGGAACAGTGACTTGAAGCCTCCACAGTGTTTGTCTAGTTAATAGATACTGTGAGGTCTTTGAGAGCAAGATTGGATATGATCCAATGATCTCCCCATTGTCTAACACGTAGTAGGGATTCAGTTATTAAAATTTAGTGATTGAATGAATGTTTCTAATCATTTTCATCTGGCTGGCTTTGATCTCCTCTAAATGCCAGGTATCTCCATATACCAGGTTGGCACTAACCTCCCTCTAACATAGCAGTTCTCAACCTGTGGGTTGTGACCCCTTTGGGGGTCGAACAACCTTTTCACAGGGGTCGCCTAAGACCATTGGAAAACACATATATAATTACATATTGTTTTTGTGATTAATCACTATGCTTTAATTATGTTCAATTTGTAACAATGAAAATACATCCTGCATATCAGATATTTACATTATGATTCATAACAGTAGCAAAATTACAGTTATGAAGTAGCAACAAAAATAATTTTATGGTTGGGGGGTCACCACAACATGAGGAACTGTAATAAAGGGTCGCGGCATTAGGAAGGTTGAGAACCACTGCTCTAACAAATATGGAATATAGATGAGGGCCTGACCAATCTGTATTGTTCTGTTTGATTTAAGGTCATCTGTGACTTTAACATCCAGATTTTACCACTAGCATTTCATACACTCATTTTCTGCAGTTCTGCTTCTGACAGAAAAAGTAAATGCATAGAAGAATGATCATAATAATAAGAAGTCAAGACTACACTAAAATCAACAACAAAAAAGCTACATTAATAAAAATAGCACCCAACAATTATTTATCTACATTAGGCATTGTTAGGCATTTATATGCACTAATTCATTTAATCCTCATAACAATCCAGGGAAATATATACCATTATTTTTTCCATTGTGCAAAGAGGGCTGGCTACACAGCTAATACGTGATAGAACTAGGATTTTAACCATGTTCGATTCCAAAGTCTCTGTTATTAACTGTGATGATAAACTCCTTATAATCATTACTATGGGACTTGTTGATGGATTAGCTATAGGGACTGAATGAGAGGAAGGGGCAATAACAACTCCTAGGATAGGACTTGTGTAACTATGTGGTTGATGGTGTTATTCACAAAACAACAGCACAGAAGAGGAATAGTTTGGGATGTGTGAAGGGGTTATGAGTTTGACTTTTGGATAAATCAAGTTTGAGGTATATTTGAGATATCCAATTGTATATGCCAAGAAAACAGGTGGATGTGTGGTTTGGAAATCTGAGAAGAGGTTTGGGACTCTTCACCATATAGATAAAAATAGCTAACATTTATTAGACATTCACTATGTGTCAGTGCTATCCTAAGAGATTTACATGGATTAACAACTGTACTTTAATTCTCATGGCAGCCCTGTGAAGGTGGTGCTTTGTTATCTTCATATTAAAGATGAGAAAACTGAGGTATACAGGTTAAATGACTTACCCAGGATCATACAGCTGATAAATTGCAGAGACAAAATTCAAGCAGAGGCAGATCTGAATTCAGGCAAGGCTGCTCTGCTCTGAATACAATAGATGGGCGGAATTACTGAGGGAGGGGAGAGAGAGAGAGGAGAGAGAGAGAGAGAGAGAGAGAGAGAGAGAGAGAGAGAGATTATGAATACAGGGGATAGAAAAAACATCACCTAGGAATTTCTTGACAATTACATAAGAACATTAAATAGGTACATTTAATGGCTAGATAGAAGAGAAAAGCAGCAAAGTTATGGATTTCATTGTTTATTGTTTATCTCTCCTACTAGGTGGTCAGTCCCAAGAGCATTGCTATTTGTCTATTTTGGTCACTGTTATGCATGGCAGCTATAAAGGCGTTCCTTGTAGATGCCATGCCTTTATTTTAATGAACAAATACATATTTAGTATATACCAAGAACTTTAAAAATACTAGCTCATTTAATACTTACCAACAACTGAATATGGTAGATACTATTAATATTTTCATTTTTATAGATGAGGAAATTAAAGCACAAAGAGAATAAGTAACTTGCTCAGAGTTATATAGCTAGTCAATGGCAGAGCTGAGACTCAAGTTCAGGCCATCTGCTTCAGAGTCTGTGCACTTAACCACTATGCAATGTTCAAGAAATATTTGTTGAATGAATGATGGGGAAGTCAACTGGGCCAAGGCTACTGAGAGATCCAATGATTTGGAGATTACAATATCTGCTGGCTATGGTGACCTGTAGATCATTGGGGGCCTTAGCAAATCTTCCTAGTCCAGCTTTAACCTAGAAGAAAGGTTGTCAGGGAAGTTATGAAAAACCTGCAGGCTAGGATTCAGCCTGTGCACATTTACTGAATACCTACCATGTTCCATGAACCAATCTATGGGCTAGGAATAGAGCAAGAAAACCAAATTCCCTGTCTTCAAGGAGCACACTGTCTGGTGGGAGAGACAGGCAATGAAAAAAAAAGAAATAATAATATCAACAGGAAATATAGAAAGAAGGGTTAGGAGAGGGCACTAATTTAGATATCTCAAATCTCACATTGATTCTGACATTACAGAATGAACAGTGCTTTGAAACCTTTTGGGGGTCTGCTTTGTCTCTGGAAAGGTAGTGTACAAGAGTGGTAAGAACATAGTTCCTCAAGTCAGACAGGCATGAGTTAAAATATTGATTTTGCTACTTGCTAGCTGTGTAAATTTTGGCAAGTTACATACTTTCTCAGGGCTTCAGTTTCCTAATCTTTAAAAAGGGGATAAAAATAGTGCCTGCCTCATAGGGTTGTTGTGAAAATTAAATGAGTTAGATTAGTGCCAGGCAGACAAAAGACATGTAATAGATGCCATTTGAAACTAAAGACAGTGACAGAATTTGCAGACGCTAATGACAATTTAAAGGGAAATATCCAATGGAAAAAACATGTGTTGTGGAGTCCGACAGATTTGGGTCTAGAGGCTCTGTCATTTTATAGCCATGTGGCCCTGGTCAAGTCACTTATCCTCTGAAGTTCAGCTTTCTTAGTTGTAAAATGTAAATAATAATTTGCACTGTGCAGGATTTTTACAAAGATTATGCAGTATATGTAAAAACTTGGTATATAGTAGGAATTGCATAAATTGGAGCTATTACCATTAGTAATATTTAATATTATTAAACTAGAGGCCCGATACACAAATTCATGCACAGGTGGGGTCCCTCGGCCTGGCCGGCGATCGGGTCTGATTGGGGCCGTCTTGCCCAGTCTCAATTGGGGCCGATTGGGGGCCGACCAACTGGCCAGCCGGGGGAAGGGACCACGGGAGGTTGGCCAGCTGTGGAAGGTTGGCTGTGGTAACGCACTGACCACCAGGGTCAGCTCCTGCATTGAGCATCTGCCCCTTGGTGGTCAGTGCACGTCATAGCTACTGGCTGGTCATCTGGTAAAAATACAATTATTATTGTAACAGGTGGGACCTAGGGGTTTCCTGGCCAGGTTTTTCTTCATTTTTTTTCTTATTTTTCTGAGACACTGAGCCTGATCTCTTTGTTTCTTCTCTCAACTCCCTTTTAGCATCCTTGGTTTTGAAGCACATTAGATGCCCCAGACCCTTTCTTCAGCTTGGCTCATTTTAGGGCCTTTCATGACAACTCAGTGCTTTTCATGAGCCGGTCCTGCTGAGACTACAAGTACCCCAGGCCACACCAAGTATCTTTTGCCCAACCAAGCAACTAGAATAAATGAAGAAAAACGAAATCTTCAAAAATCCCTCATTTACTTGCTACCACCTCTCTACCCACAAGGTGGCGCTCTCTCACATGTAATCCTTGCATTTTTGCTGCAGTGATTAATAAAAAACTGAGACAGTGGCAGAATACTAACCACAATTAAGCACACCCTCAAATTTGTCTGAAGATTAAACCCTCAACATTGGCCACAGCCCCTGCCTTGTACACTGGCCTCAGGGTGGGCTCTATTCTGAGGACAATACAGTGTAATGGTTAAGAGCATGGGTTTTGAAGTCAACCTACTTAGGTTTTGATTCTGGCTTTAGCACTTCCTAGCTGTGTACCTTCTAACCCTCAGCGTTTTTACTAGAAAAGGGTATACCATTGGTAACTATCTCAGGAAAACTCCAAAGAACAATGTTCAATGTTTATAAAGAAAAACCTGCAGGCTAGGATTCAGGTTTACTGTCCACATTCACTGAATACCTACCAAGTTCCATGAACCAGTGCCTGGCATTTGTACATACTCAATAAACGTTAGCTATTTCAGCCTTTATCCTGGCCACCAACTAAATTCCCAATCAGGTCACACGCTGACCTCCAAATACCAGCTACTAACTATCTCTCAACTGCCCATCTTACACTGCAAGGTCCTGGGAAGGATGGTGGGTGATGACTTTGTGAAGCTAAATTGCAACTAAGGGAGACCCAATTTCAGGTTCCCTGATGTCGTTCCCCCATGCCCACGCCATCCAGCCCTCTGTCATGTGCACACTTATGGATTCAGGTCAGTGTGCTAATTTTGGATCTCAGCTCCCCTGCTAGCCTTGGCCTTGGAGACTGGCTTAGATTACACATTCCTGAACTGGAGAGCAACCCTTCCCCAAAACAAACAGGTACATGAACACTTCACACTGCCACACACACACACACACACACACACACACACACACACACACACATACACACATAGAGGTATCTTTCCCCAAAACCTCAGAAGCAAATTCCTGCCCACGGGGAGAGAGTAAAAGATAATTGAGCCCTGCAGGACAGCTGGGCAGCTGGCTTAGTCCCTGCCAGGCACTTTCCCTAGTAAGGGCATCCTTTGGGAGACAATATCCAATTGAAGACTCAGCCCATAGGGAGCTCCATGACTGTTTCTCTTAGCCCCGCTAGCAATGTCCCCAGAACCTTTTTGGGGGATTGTATTTAGAGACCTGTTGGCACTCAATGACCTTGTCAGCCAGCAGCTGGTGCCTATCTGCTTGCCTCCCCCCAACTCTCCTTCCACCCCAATAGCTGTAGCTGTACTAACAGAGATAAGTGATTCAAATATTCCCAATCTGTGGTCTCCCCTAGTGCTGTGTGTAGCCTAGGAGTGCCCTTCAACAATGTTCATAAGCCTACATCCCCAACCTCTGCCATGCCATTTCAGTTGTTTTCCCAAAGGATTGGATGATTTTTAGTTTCCCAAGCTAGATGATTGTATGGGTGAGTCCTCCAGGGTCCCATCAGTTTGTGGAGATTGACGTCCCTTGGGTATGATTCCAAAAACAACCATGTATTCATTTAATAAATATTTAATGAGCCCATATTATGTGATAGACACTGTTCTCAGTCTAAGAGATAGGAAGTTTTAAGGAAAAAAGAAAGGAGAAGAAAGAAAAGAAAGCACTGACTGAATTATCTAAGAACTTTAGGATTCAATGGGGCTAGAATGCCAGTATTGTGCTTACTAGATGCCAGGCACTGTTCTGAGTGTTTCACTATCTATTAACTTATTTAATCTTCAAAATCTGAAATACAGAATATGAGTCATATTATTAGTCCCATTTTATAGAGGAGGAAGCTGAGGCTCAGAGAAGTTTTATGATTGTAGGGAGTTAATAACATCTGTCAAAATTCATGTCCATCTGGAGCTTTAGAATGTAAACTTATTTGGAAATAGGATCTTTGCAGATGTAATCATGTAAGGATCTTGAGATTAAATCAGCCTGGATTTAGGGTGGGTCCTAAATCCAATGACTGATGTCCTTATAGAAAAAGAGAAGACACACAGAAACATAGAGGAGAAAGCCATATGAAGATAGATGCAGATATTGGAGTTAGTGTCTATAAGCTAAGGTACACTAAGAATTATAAGGGGTATAGAATGGTTTCTTTCTCATTGCCTTTGAAAGAAAGCAACCCTGCCAATGCCAGTATTTTAGACTTTTTGCCTCTCGAACTGTGAGATAATAAATGTCTGTTGTTTTAAGCCATCCAGTTTGTGGTAGTTTGTTACACCAGCCCCAGAAAACAAATGCAGTGACTTACAGAGCTAAGATTTGAACCCAAACAGCAGGCTCCTGACTATCCTCTTAACCTCAGGGCAGGGATTTGATCCTGAAGTATGGGTGGAAGATGCCAGCGTGTGTGTGTGTGTGTGTGTGTGTGTGTGTGTGTGTGTGTGTGTGTTCTATGTTGTCAAAAGCGGACAGGACAGCTTGTCTACCACCTCTATACCCATTTGAGGAAGGTGGGTGGGGGGCCTCCACTGGTGACCCCAGCTGAGTAAGAGCCTGGCCTCCTCTGAGCCCCAATTTTCTCACCTGAACAATTAGGAATTTGTGCTAAATGGTCTTTAAGGCCCCTTTTACTTGTCACATTTTATGAGCTTGTGATTTATTCATGGTATGGAGAGAGAGGTGGCAAAGTGACAGTAGAGAGAGAAAATTGTGGATGAGGGAATAAAGGATTTGCATGATATGCAATTGATTTTCAAAAGGCCTGTGGATAAAAACTGTGTTATGGAAAATTTTTCATTATCTTTCCCTGTGGTTCTCTTTTATGTCTATTTCTCTCAGGCTTCCCCTGCTCCCTCCGTCTTTTGCACATACATATGCATCCCCACACCCACGCACATGCCCAGAGATTCCTCTCCAACCTTGGAGAGTGAATTTATATTTATGAATTTCAAACTGATGCAGTGCAGAAAGAAGAGGCCAGGGTATGAGTGTCCAGCATTTCCTGGCAAGGAGAAAAGCATTGTGGGGGGTTGGGGGAGAGCTCCAGAGACTTGGGACCATTATTAAGTATGCTCATTAATGATCCCAAGAAGGAAATGACTAATAAATTGATGGAAGGAGGCTGATGGCACCAAACCATTTGGTTAATTAAAACCACAGAGGTCTTGGAGTGACTCTGAAAAGCCCCTGAGGATGGAAGTAGTCGATAGGAGGCAAGTTAAGAATAAAGCCAAGAAAGACCATTCAGGAGTAATCATTGAAGGGGTGTCTCTTGCATGGAGACATGTCTAACAGTTGGAAAAAGGCAAGCAGACAAAATACCGCATTTCCAAAAAGTCTTCCCTGATATATCTCCCCTGGGTACTAAAAGCTTCCCGATACTTGCATGTTTCTTTATAAATGGTATGATGCCTGTGTATGTTTCAGTCACCATAGTTGCTTTCTTAGCAGCCACTGGGCAGTGTCTGGGCCTAAATCCAGAGCAAATGAGAGGAGCTATGGTGCCCCATGAAAGCCCCTGGATATTGGTCAGGTAAAAGGGCATCTGAGGTCTCAGTTGTCAACAGCCAAGTGGCATAGAGCCTCCCAGGCTGGAGTGTAACTTTCCCCAGATTAGTCCACAGAAGTTGTTTCAAGCGGAATGACAGGAAATGACTTTGGAAATTGGCACAGCACCAATTTAGGTTCTGGATGGCCATTTGAAGAACAATGATAGGTACTTCATAGCTTGTATGCAGGGACCTGTCCTTAAGGCTTTGTCTGTCTCTCTTGGCAGAGTGGTAAAGTGCAAATACTAGAAGTCTGGAGTCAGACTAGACTTGGCATGTCACTCAACCTCTCTGGGCCTTAGTTTCTTCATTCATTAAATGGGAGTAATTATGGTGTCTACCTCATAGGGTTGTTTCTAATGTATAACATGGTCTATAATTAACAGACCTGTATTATATACTTAAAAGTTGTTATTAAAGTAGATCTTGAATGTTATCCCCACAATAATATGGTAATTATATGTGAGAATGGAGGTGTTAACTAATCTTATTGTGGTATATTTGGCAGTATATATGTGTATTAAATCATCACATGACACATATTTTATGTCAATAATATCATAATAAAGCTGGAAAAATAGATAAAACTATAGTATCCAAGAAAAAACATGGATACTATACCATGCTTTGCATGTTGAATATAAATATCTGCCTTTGTAATTTTCACCTAGGTATCTTTCATATACTTCAAACTTGGTATAACACATTATTCCCCCAACCATATGTTCCTTATCTTGGTTAATGGCATCACTATTAACTCAATTTCTTAAAATTTAAACTTCAGAATCATCTTTACCCATCCTTTCCTTCAGCCTTCACATTCAACTGATAACGAAGGTTTGGTTTCTCTTCTCTATTCCTGTTGCCACATGTTGTCTCTACCCAAGTACATAACTTCATTTTCGGTCACCTGGACTATTGCAACAGCCTCCTAACTGGTTCCCATGCCTGTCTCTCTTTCCTGCAGCTCATTCTCCACAGTGTAGTCAGATTATCTTTCCAAAACACAAATCTCATCATCACTGTGTCCCAGCTTTATACTCCCCATTTCTTTAAAGATCAAATCCACACTTCTTATTTTGTCCTATGAAGACATTCACAATTTTTTCCTCTCCAGCTTTCTGTTCACTCTTCACACACTCTGCACTTGAACTTCATTGAATCCCTTTCACAAACATGCCATTCTATTTCACTTCTCCTTCCCTTACATATGCTGTTTCTTTCCCCTGCTCTTACTTGTTGAATGCCTAACTCATCCTCAAAGCCAGGGTCAATTGTGTCCTCCTTTGGGAAGTCCTTTCCAAGCATACATTTTGGTGCCCTCCTTATATTCTCAAAGTAATTATTCAGGCCCAATTTTCAGCACTTCCCTAGCTGTCTAAAGGCTGCCTATTTATTTCACTTGTCTGAGTGCTCCTCACCCTCCTGCAATAGTCAAACTAAGCTGCCATAGTTGAAGGAATATAATCAAAGCATCAGGCTGTGGCTGGTCTGTGTCCTGGACTCAGCTCTTCCTGTTTCTCTAAAACAAACCCTGTCACAGTCCCCCAAGGAACTTGAGAAACATAAAATCCAGGTGACAGGAACTGATGTTGAACAAGCTGGTGCTACTGGAAAATCTTCTCATAACAAGCCCTAATCAGCTTCCTGTCTTTAAGATAAATGACCCCCACTGATGGCTCTGCAATTACCAGCTCTTTTAATTGAATGTTGAGACCCCTGTTTTTGGAAAACTAGTAGCTAAAGCCCTCCCTACACAATCTCTCTCTCTCTCTCTCTCTCTCTCTCTCTTCTCTCTCTCTCTCTCTCCCACTCTCCTCTATATTCTCTCTGGTCTCTATTCAAATTCAATGGACAAGTGGTAAGTGTCTTCTATGTTGCCATGTTCTATATTCTCTCTGGTCTCTATTCAAATTCAATGGACAAGTGGTAAGTGTCTGCCATGTGCCAGATATCTTGCAAGGCATTTTAGAAACACGACTTCATTTAAGCGTCATAACATATCTGGTGGATATTATTACCTCCATTTGGAATATGATATGGAACATGATATGGACTTGCTCAAGATTATCCAGCTAATAAATATAACATATCATTTAGTGAGTTCTTACTATGTGCCTTTCACTGTGTTAAGTACTCTGTGGACATTGTTTTATCTATACAACTCTGGAAAGTAGACATTATGACCTTCATTTTAGAGCTGGGGAATAAGCACTCAGAGAGATGACACTATTTGACCAGTATTTTATGATTAATAAGTGATAGGGCTGGGACTATTAATCCATGTCTCCCTGTCTTTAGGTCCAGTAATCTTTCTACAATACCACAAGATCTCTTTTTCCATCATCAGATCAGAGTTCTCCAAGTAGAAGGACTGTGTCTCTCATGACAAGGAGAGCCATTGTTCATAGTGCTGCTCAGTATGAGGAACAGACAAACTAGAGAATGAGAGCCAGGCTGCTCCAATCCAAACTTTAGGGCCAGGTATTGGTGGGAATATGGTCTTTGAAAGAATCAGGCTACTTTGTTGCACATGGTCCTGCCTCTTCACATCCCTGAGGTAAGCATCTTCAACTCTCAAGGTTCTGCAGAGAAGCTAATTCTCTGGGAACAAAGTGAGTTTTCAATAAGGAAACATATTCTGATCTCAAGCCCATTACTCTGAGAGACCACCTGTGCTAAGGAAAAGTGAACAGAGAACGGAGCTAAAACAGCATTCACTTGCATTTCCAGATGGCCCTCTTTTGGGAAACACATGGATGACGTAGCTGGAACATTTACTAAACATCCTTCCTAGGAGCCACTAGTTTGCTGTGTGTTCTTAGATTTTAATTTTTCATGAACCCAATGAGAGGATAGACCAGAAACCTAAGCTAAGGTACTTCTAGTTCGAACCTTCTACAGTTCACAGTCCCCAAGAAGCCAGTATTGATTGGCTGCTAATCTGCTGAATGCTGTGAATTTCCTGGACCAGCTCCCAGGTCAGTGTCAGCAGGGGTCTGTACCCCAGCAGTCAGCTTTGAACACAGCACCTCAGTTAGTACTTCATCTTCTTCCTGGCAAGTACTTCAAGTAAGTGGACTGATGGACTGGACAGGAAAATGATGATTCTGGAAGACTCAGCGAGATCCCTTACTTCCCCCACCACCATTCAGAGCTACAGCCAAATGAAATGGCTATTGGAACAAAACTGGCTCATTCCATTAAGGATATGAGAGTTATATTAATTGGGAAGAAACTTTCAAAGGCAGAGTGGTCAGCAGTCAGGGCCCATGGCTAAACACTACTCTGTGGGTAGAACAAATAGGATTCTGCAGGCTTGATGATAATGGTTCAAGAGCAAAGAGGTAGCTGAGCTCAAATGGAGAATACCAGCCTGGCAAATGCAGTTAACAAGTTGGAGCTATCCTCTTCTGCTCCTCATCCCTGCCACTTCTAATCCCTTCAGCCACTCCGTGTCCTATTTCCAAACCCCAGCTCACTTATGTTCCTATCTGATTTTTTTCTTTCTGTTTATATAATAGCACCTTTCGTTTTGAATGCTGTGGAATATTTCAAGCACCGTAAAAAGCTCTCTCATTCTCCTTTCCAGTCAATATCCCCTAAGAGGTAATCACTACTCCAGAATAATCTGGAAGTCTTGTTAAAGCACAGATGACAAGAGGTTCTGATTCAGTACATCTAGGTGGGGCCCAAGAATATGCATTTAAAAAAATTCTCAGTATTTCTTGTGCTTTGAGAACACTGCACTAGTCTGGCATTTAACAGCATTGATAAGTTTTGTCTGTTCTCCAATGTACTCTTTTGTGTCTGCTTTCTTTTATTTATCCTTATGTCTATAAAATTCACCCATGTTGTTGAGTGTACCAGTTCTTTTCTCTTTCCAGCTTTTTGATGTATTTGTAGCATTTAATTTGTGAATATAGCACATTTTACTTATTTACTATTTCTGATGGATATTTGAACTATTTCCAGTTAGAAGCTATTGTGAATAATATTACTGCTATAAAATTTTTGTGCATGTTTTTAGTGGACATATGCACTCATTACTCCATATACCTATGTATAGAATAGCTGGATCATAGGGTAGGTAACTTTTTTAAAGCTAAACTAGATACTGCCAACCATTTTTCTAAAGTGATTGTACATACCCCCACCAGAAGAGCATGAGAGTTCCAGTTGCTTCTTATTTTTGCCAACATTTTGTACTGATGTCCTTGTTTTAAATTTTTGTGTGTGTGTGTGTGTGTGTGTGTGTGTGTGTGTGTGTGTGTAGTGCTGTCTCACTGTGGTTTTAATTTGTATTTTGGATGGCCATTTTAGCTAGATTGCATGTGTAAAACTGGTAAGAGAGATGGAATGCCAAGAGATGGAATGACCAGCACAGGGCTTTCAAACCAGTGACAGGTGAACACTGTACAAACCAGATCAAACGGTATGATGGAATGCACAATTGAGAAAGGATAAGAAAAAGTTCAAGGGAAAAATCTAAGCTTCTTCACAATTTTTTTGACCTCACTTTCCTCCATTATACAGACAAAATAGTTCTCTCCCTGGAATGAGAGAGGGAACTTAAAGTTGACATTTGAGCTTGGGAATACTGAGACAGTACCAGTCCTTCAGATGGGGCTGAACTTGGTGTATTGGAAGTACACCAAGAAAGAAAGCCAATATGATTAAAGTGTAGGAAAAAAGAGGAGGGTAGATATGATATTAGAGAGATTAACAGAGACCATCTTTTGAGGGTCTTGTAGGCTATAGAAAAAAGCTTGATGTTTATTCTAAGCACAATGGTAATCCAGAAAAGGGTTTTCAGCAGGTGAGTGACAGGGTAGGATTTATGTCTGAAAATATCACTCTGGATAATGTGTAAAGCAGTGGTTCTCACCCTTGGCTATACATTTGACTCACCTGGGGAGCTTTAAAATATACTGATTCCTGAGTTTTACCTCCTGAGATTCTGATTCAATTGGCCTAGACGCAGTGGTCGGCAAACTGCGGCTTGGCAAACCGCGGCTCACGAGCCACATGTGGCTCTTTGGCCCCTTGAGTGTGGCTCTTCCACAAAATACCGACTTCTGTGCATGGGCCACGAAGTTTCAATCGCACTGTAAGTGCACGCCTGCACGTGGTATTTTGTGGAAGAGCCACACTCAAGGGGCCAAAGAGCCGCATGTGGCTTGCGAGCCGCGGTTTGCCGACCACGGGCCTAGAGTACAGTCTGGGTGTTGAGATCTATGGCAGAAAGAAGTTGACAGATTTGATACATATTTTTCATGTGGAATATAATGGGTTTGGAGATTGACTATGGACTATAAGGAAAGGATAAAATGAAAGACGTGGTACAGTATCTTACATGGGACTTGCAGTAGATGGTAGTGCTATTCATTAAAATGGAGAGCACTGAGAAAGGAGGAACAGATGTGGTGGTGGGACTATGAGTTTATTTTTACACATGTTGAGATGAAGATAAATAGCTCTTCAAGGAGGTAGATAGAACTTCATAATGGGTTGGATACAATGCGGGGAAAAGGAAAGGAAGAGACATGGAAGATTTCCCCCTTCAATGTCCTATGTTTCAGCATCTTCATAACTCTTGTCTTGGTCATTTACTCTTCTGTGGTTTGGATTCCATCACTGTGCTCTGGGCACTGATAAATTTATTTCTGAATATGTGTTAGCTTACTCCATTCCATCTTCTTATCTGGTACTTTTACCCAGCTAAAATACACATGTACCATAGGCCCTCAAAGAATGCCTCTTTTGGTGGGCATTTCAAGCTTCTGTGGCTGACCGATGGAGGTTGAGAGAAATTTAGCTAAAATTTTACCCCTTCAATTTCAGTAAGAAGAAGATGGATTAATTAAGATAAAATGGGGCAAGTTCTGCCTCCCTTTGGGAGAATGTAGCTCTGAGCTAGGAGTTTTATATTTATTGTCTCATTTAATATTCCAAACCACTCTGGTTATAATTATTTATATTTTAAAGTTGAAAAATCCACTAAGGATCAGAAAGGTTAAGAAACTCATCCAGAGTCATAAAACTAGTCACATGCAAAATCTGGAAGCATGTTTTTGCCATAAGTGCTTAGATAATTTATTTATTGGTTTGTTTGTTTATTTGTTTGTAGCTCTCTTCCAAAACCTGTCCTGCTACATGCTCGTCTTCCCCAAACCACTCACTACTTTCCATAGTATTCCTGGCCATCAACTCTTTGGATTCCCTTCCTTACATCATGTGGTGTGTCTCTGGGCGCACAGATGATCCTTCATAGAGACCTTCTGAGGAGCATCAAGGGAGTAAAGAGTCCCTTGAAATAGAACTAGATAGGCTGATGGACTGGAGTGTAGTCACCATTTGTGAGCTCCATCTCTTGAGTCCTATTTTATAGTAACTTTCCACCACCCTTGCCTATAAAACAGAGATCCCAAGAGCTGGAAATGCCCTTCAAGAGCAGAGTCTCATTCCAAATATAGGAAAACAGGGCAGAGAAAGGCACGTTAGTTTTCCCAAAGTCACAGAGCCAATCAGGGTAAGCCTCAGGTGTCCTGAGCCTCTATTACCTTTATCCTGTGATCCTGGTGGTTTTTCTAACAGCCCTTCAGATTCACATTTATCCTTACATCCTGGTGATATATAGAGGAGGCAAAAGGGGGTATGTTGGTGGAGGTTTCCCAAGAGCATATAGCTCTGGGAAGATGTTTTCTGAAGGAAGGGGAAAGGGTTGGGGAGTGGGAAGAACAGACATAATTCTTCAGGCTGTAGCAGAGAACTCTGTCCAGAACCTCTGTAGTCACGTCCCACCCTGCCAGCCAGTCCTACAGCCCTTAGCTTGGGGCTGGATAAAGACATAGGACAAGGCTCTTTAATGAGAACATTTGGGAACCCAGGAAAGGTTAATGATCTGCAGCCTCAACCATTCGTCAGCTGCCCAGCCAGAGACAGTAAACACCGTTACTCATCTAATTAGGCAGGAAAGGTTGGGCAGGGGCTTAAGACAGGTCCTTGGGGATTACAATCTAAGTGTCCACCTGCTTCAGACTGTTGAAAGAGGCTACCAGAGTGCACAGCTCCCATTCACAGAAGCAGTTGGGAGGGGTGCTCATGTGGCTCTAGGAAAAGGCTGTGGCAAAGACATGGAAGGGTATGGACATTTATTGAGGGCCTCCTCAGTGCCAGGCATTGTGCCAGTCAGTCCTATAAATATCATCTTATTTTGTCCTCCCCAAAACACTGCAAGGTACTTACATTTACTGAACACCTATTGTATGTTAGTCACATTACATACATTTTTCATCTTTCAATCTTCTAAAATTCTTAGGAATTATTTGGTATTTTGCCCATAACACAGGAGAGAAATAGATATTTACAAAGCATAATTGGTTTATTTGCTGATTTATTCAACAAATGTGTAGAGTATGTCCAATCTGTGCCAGGCACTGTGCTAGGAGCTGAAAATACAATGGTGAAAAGATAGGCACAACCCTAGCCAGTTTGGCTCAGTGGATAGAGCATCAGCCTGAGGACTGAAGGGTCCAGGTTTGATTCTGGCCAAAGGCACATGCCCAGGTTGTGGGTTTGATCCCCTGTGGGAGTCATGCAGGAGGCAGTCAATCAATGATTCTCTTTCATCATTGATGTTTCTATTTCTCCCTCTCCCTTCCTCTCAGAAATCAATAAAAATATATTTAAAAAAAAGACAGGCACAGACTTTGTCCTCATGGAGCACACTGTCTAATGGGCAAAACAAACATTAAACTAGTAAGCATCAAGACTAATATTGGGTCCTAACCGGTTTGGCTCAGTGGATAGAGCATCAGCAGGCAGAATGAAGGGTTCCAGGTTCGATTCCAGTCAAGGGCACATACCTCAGTTGCAGGCTCCTTCCTGGCCCTGGCCTTGGTCTTGCCTGGTCAGGGCACATGCAGAAGGCAATCAATCGATGTGTTTCTCTCACATTGATGTTTTTCTCTGTCTTTCCCTCTCTCTTCCACTCTCTCTATGAATCAATGGAAAAATATCCTCAGGTGAGGATTAAAATAAATAAATAATTATTTTTAAAAGACTAATATTGGGATCTGATGGTAGTGGAAAGCTGTAGGCAGGATGGTGAGGGGACTGAGGTGACAGGTACTTGTGAAAATCAGACCAGAATACCCTTGCTCATGGCTGGCCTACTGTAGCTTCAGAGGCCAGGTGCTGGGACAAATGATGTTCTGCTGTGGGATGTTCTGCTGTGGGTGTTGAAGACATCATGATTTATTTCAGCTCCAAAGAGGAGGTATTGAGGTTAAGATTAGCTTTGTGATTGCTGAACAGTAAATAGGGTGAGCTAAGGCAGGGGAATAAGTATTCTCTGAGCATCTGGTGTGCTCCCACCCTTATGCCAAGTCCTGTGAGGGGGTGCCAAAGAGCAAAGAACCAGCTTTTTTCCCCCCAAAGAAGCGTTTAATCTAGGTTAAAAATTGTGACTTAATTTTAGGAAAGATTAAGGATGACAGCCAGTTGAGAGCTGAACAAGGCAGTTCTGGCTGGTCAGCTCAGAAGCCCGAGTTTCTTTGAGGACTTTTTGGAAGAGAGAGAGGAAGGGAGAGAAGAAAAACAGAGAGAGTGTGCAAGTAAGAGAAAGAGGAAAAAATAACATGTGATGGAGAGAGAAAAAAGAGAAACAAAGACATACAGAGATGGCAAAGAGAGAAAGATGGAGATATAGAGGAAAGAGGACAGGGCAAGAGAGAAAGAGGAATGAAATAGAGACAAACTGTAGAGGGTGCGAGAAGACAAAAGTGAGAAGCCTGGGGCATGAAGTTGAATGGAGAAGGCTCAAATAGTGAGGTTGCCTCTCACCCACTTTAAGGCCCTAAAGACTATGGAATTAGGCTTCAAATGGTTACTGCATCCTAAAAAAGATATTTTTGCACTAATGCTGGGCCCTTGATGATTAGTTTTCTCCACAGCTGAAGAGTGAGAATGTCCACATGTATGTGTATGTGCATATGTGTGTGGACTGGATAGAAATCACCACATAGGCATGTATATACAACTTTTCCATACTGTCACACTTAGAAGCCTAGCTTCTTGCAAAGTTGAACTTATAAAGGGAATCATGTTTTTCCACTAAATTACATTCTCAGTCCATTTAGGAAGATCTCCACTCAGAAGTGAGTTCCTGTCATTTGAAGCATAAGCAAATGTTGCCCCAAACTGGAAATATCAGAAGACCTAGATTCATAGCAAGGCAAAATCAGGACTTAGCAATTTATTGGCTGTGTGACCTTGAACTGTTTCATCAACTTCTCTGGGTCTCAATTTTCTCCCTAATGATGAAGTGGTTGTATTTAGTCCTTGGCCATTTTCCCATTTGAGCACGTGCAAGAAACAGGTGTAGCCTGGGCCTCCAAGGAAATCTATCCTGATGACATTTAATTTGAAATTGTAAGGGGAGGGGAAGGGATCAGCAGATCAGATCAGAAGGCAGTGTGGAATGAAGCAGGGGTATAAATAAAGTAATGCCTAAAACAGTCGTCTGAGATGGAATGGGCCCCTGGAAACTCAAATCTAGTTCATGTTCTTTTGTCCCAGTTGGCTGGCTCAAGGGAGGGGCCTTCCTCCTTTCACACTCCTCTTGCCTCCTGTCTGCCTCCCATCTGTCTTCCACCTCCCTTCCACTTACATGCTTAGTAGGGCTAATATAGCCTGCCTTGCAGTAAGGAAACACCTCCATACACCATTTTTTTTCTAATGGAAAATTTAATTTTTGTGTAATGGATTATAACAATGTTGAGGACCCCATGAAATGCCAGGAAGGATTAATGGGGACTCCCAATTGAGAAACCAACATGCGTGGATGGTAGGAGGGGGAGACAGAATACAAAGACCCAATATGGGGTTGGTTCTTTAGGCCATGTGAAGGGTGCCTTGGGGAAAGTGGCCATGTCTTACTTGACTGGTCATGGACAAGAGCAATCCCCTCCTCTCTACCTACACACCCTCTCCTCAAACCAGCTCTTGTTCCTTGTGACTGAATTATTGAAAAAGCCTCTTCACAGGATTCTTTGCCTTCAGTTGCCTGCCTCTTTTCTATTTACCACCTTTCACCTTTATCTTTCTACTAGAGTCCCGGTGCACAAATTCATGCACCGGTGGGGTCCCTCAGCCTGGCCTGCTCTCACAATTCGGGACCCCTCGGAGGATGTCGGACTGCGACAATCAGGTCGAAACCGGCAGTTCGACATCCCCCAAGGGATATAGTAATGGGGCCGAGCACTGCACTACTCCTGCTCATCCTGGCCCTGCTGCGCCTGGCACTGTCGCTCAGTAGTGAGCTGCCCCGAAGGCAGGAGAGGCTCGTGCCACCGCAGCTGCGCTTGCCAGCTGTGAGTCCGGCATCTGGCACCTGTCAGTCAGCTGAGTGGTGCTCCCTGCTGTGGGATTGCACTGACCACCAGGGGGCAGCTCCTATATTGACCAGTCGAGCAGTCATTCTGTTGTTCAGTCGTTTGGTCGCTTAGGCTTATATATATATAGACTAGGGGCCTGGTGCACGAAGATTCGTGCACGGGGGATTGCGGGGTCCCTCAGCCCGACCTGCACCCTCTCCAATCTGGGAGCCCTCTCCAATCTGGGAGTTTCTGTCTATCTTTGCAATCATATGAGCGAATTGTCTGAGACCCCAACTCAGTTTGGTTTGTTGTTCACAGAATAATAGAGGCATTTTTTTCTTTGCTTCATTGGTGGAGATTTCCTGGAAGTTTTAGGATATCTTCCCTTTAATTTTTCCTAGACACTCTGATTTTACTGCAACAGTAACTTGCTCCAGGCTCACTTTGCTCTAGTGCAGTGATGGCAAACCTATGACATGCGTGTCAGAGGTGACACACGAACTCATTTTTTTGGTTGATTTTTCTTTGTTAAATGGCATTTAAATATGTAAAATAAATATCAAAAATATAAATCTTTGTTTTACTATGGTTGCAAATATCAAAAAATTTCTATATGTGACATGGCACCAGAGTTAAGTTAGGGTTTTTCAAAATGCTGACATGCCGAGCTCAAAAGGTTCGCAGGTTCGCCATCACTGCTCTAGTGTCTAGGAGATCCATCTGCCACCAGAACTACGATTCCCAGCATTCCTTGTGCTCCCTGTGCTCTGGGCTTCCACTTCTGATCCTGGGGTTGCCATCAAAACTACTATTCCCAGAATTCCTGGTACTCCCCACACTGGAAGTGACCGAGGGAGCCACGGCCCCCCAAGACTCTGGCTCTCCTGCTCTGCTCTCCGCCCAGCGACCGAGGGAGCCACATACCCCCAAGGGAGCGACTGAGGGAGCAACCAAGGGAGCCATGTCCCCCAAAACTGCCAGCTCTCCCGCTTCTGCTCTCCGCCTGGTGCCTGTGTATACAAATTAACCCATCATCTTTGTCAGGTTAATTTGCATATTCACCCTGATTGGCTGATGAGCATAGCGAAGGGACAGTCAATTTACATGTTTCTCTTTTATTATATAAGATATCCCAACATTGATCATTTTTCTCCTTTACTTGACTGTGAGCTATGGGAGAGAAGAAACTGAATTATCTTTTGTTTGTTTGTTTGTTTAGTTTATCTTTATTATTGAAAGTATTACAGATGAGTCATCTTATTAATTGATTAATTCCCTTTGCCAAGCACCATGTTTTTCATAGAAGAGGAGCTCAACAAATGTTTGGTAGATGAATAAGTGGATGAATAAATACCATGAGCCAGTCACTGTGCTTGGCATTTTAGCATGGTCTTCCCATGTCCTCCTACAGCCCATAGTGTTCATCCCTATCAAAGAATTTATCCCACAGTTTGTAATTGCCTGTTCACTAGACTGGGGATTCTGTAAGGATGGGGACCACATCTGTCAGGTTCATCCTCTCTTACATACCTTATACCAGGGGTGGGCAACCTTTTTGTGAGTGTGTGCCAAAACCAGCAAAATCTCTGACTCAAAATTCTTCTGCATGCCAACCCTAATTTTTTGAGAACATGTTACGCCTACTTGATATCTCTTAAGGTGTACATATGTGAAGAACCTTGAAAAAATAATAAAATTCATTCGAGCGACAAAAACACAGTATATCATGATGAAAAATACATTTATTTTTTAAAATATATTTTATTTATTTTTTACAGAGAGGAAGGGAGAGGGATAGAGAGTTAGAAACATCCATGAGAGAGAAACACTGATCAGCTGCCTCCTGCACACCCCCTACTGGGGATGTGCCTGCAACCAAGGTACATGCCCTTGACTGGAATCGAACCTGGGACCCTTCGGTCCGCAGGCCGACGCTCCATCCACTGAGCCAAACCGGTCAGGGCAATACATTTATTTTTTAATGTATACATGTACACTGATAGTCCGACAGAAAACTTTATGACTCTGTTTGATATTATCAGTGGGACATTTGCTGCTGCATCACTGATGACAGATTTTAAACCAAGTTTATATTTCATGACCTTCAGAGATATGCACGAGCTACTACTTTCATCCGTCAGGCTACTCCTATTACGAGACTTAACAAAATTCATCACCGAGAACAAAGATTCACAAGCGTATGTGGATGAAACCAAAACACTGGTTGGGTCTAGGAAGGCAGGGAGAGTTAAGGCAGAGGCATAGAAATTGCTCTTCCCCTCTCTCATCAATCCATGTCTATGGTCTTTAAGATAACTTGTTATGTAAAATTATTTATTTATCTAAGATGCACCTACGCTGAATTTATCTGAAAAATAAAAAAAGTTGATATTAAGAAAAAAATGTAAATGGAAGATTATAAGAGAGGGTTTCGCATGCCAGCAAAAGTTACTGGCGTGCC
>NW_005364953.1:8438828-8450642 GCF_000412655.1 Myotis brandtii
TCTTGCCAGTTCCTTGTAATTTAACATTTAATTCATTCAAATGTTCAAAAAAATTGTAAATGGAAGATTATAAGAGAGGGTTTCGCGTGCCAGCAAAAGTTACTGGCCTGCCATGTTTGGCACGCGTGCCAGGGGTTGCCCACCTCTGCCTTATACCTAGTACCTTGCACTGTTTTGAATGAATACATGATGAATTTTCCACTGGCAATGTATTTTTCCTCTATCTCTGACAATACATTTATTGGACACCTATTCATGTGCAAGGTGGTGTTATGGGCATTGGAAATTTAACAGTGAAAAAAACAGACAAAACTTCTGCTTTGATAGAGCTTATATTCTAGTGGAGAAAATAGCCGATAAATCAATGGATATATTTATATAAGCAAATGTCACGTAGTTACAAATGCTATGAAGAAAAATTAAGCAGGGCAAAAAAGGTATAGAATGATGGAGGGGGTTCCTATTTTAGCTAGGGATTTTGAGGAGGATCTCTGAGGATGTAACATATGAACAGAGACCTGAATAAGGTGACGGATGAGGCATTCCAAGCAAAGGGAACTAAGAGTGCAAAGGCCGTGATATAGAAACATCCTTGGTAAGTTTCAGGAAATGTAAGGAGACCAGTGTCTAAAGCATAGTAAACAAGGAGTTGAGAAGGAGATAGGGCTAGAGAGCTAGGCAGAGGCCAGATCATGTAGGGGTATAGAGACCATAGTAAAGAGTTAAGAGATAAATAAAATCAAGTCAACAAAATATTTTTAAGTAGACAAATGACAAGAATTGATTGATGTTTTTAATAGATCTGTTTACTCTGGAGAAGAAAATCCATGGGGAAAGTGGGGAAGGAGAAAACACATAAGCCAGGTGACAAATGACTCCGGTTTGATCCAGAGTGTTAGTAGTAGAAGTGAGGAAAGAGTGAGAGTGGTTGGAAAATATATATTTTTAATGCAGAGCCAACAGTCCTGTGGATAGTTTAGATGTAGGGTATGAGAGAAAGAGAAAGCAAGGAATCAAGGATGTGCCTGAAGATTTTATCCAGTTCAAGTCCTATTCTTTCTTTAAATTTATAATTCATTTTAATTCAATTACAGTTGACATTCAATATTATATTAGTTTCAGGTGTACAGCTTAGTGCTTAGACATTTATATAACTTACTAAGTGATCCCTCCAATAGGTCTAATATCCCCCTGACACCATACATAGTTATTAAAATATTATTATTTAAATGTTTTTAATGTTTTTATTGATTCTTAGAGAGAATAGAAAAAGAGAGAGATAGAAACATTGGTGATGAGAGAAACATGATCAACTGCCTCCTGCACGCCCCCTACTGGGGGGTTGAGCCTGCAACCCAGGCATGTGCCCTGACTGGGAATCAAACCAGCAACCTCTTGGTGCATGGGTCAGTGATCAACCACTGAGCAACACCGGCTGGGCTATTACAATATTATTGACTACACTAGAGGCCCAGTGCACGACATTCGTGCACTGGGGGGGTCCCTCAGCCCGGCTTGCACCCTCTTGCAGTCCTGGACCCCTTGGGGGATGTCCACCTGCCAACTTAGGCCCACTCTCCATGGGGCTGGCAGGCGGACATCCCCTGAGGAGTCTTTAGCACTGTCGCAGAGGTGGGAGAGGCTCCCGCCACTGCCGCTGCGCTTGCCAGTGGCTTCTGGCTGAGCGGCACTCCCCCTGTGGGAGTGAGCTGACTACTAGGGGGCAGCTCCTGCATTGAGAGTCTGCCCTCTGGTGATCAGTGCGCATCATAGTGACCAGTCATTCCACCATTCGGTCAATTAGCCTTTTATTATATAGGATTTCCTATGCTGTACTTACCTAGAGGTATTATGCTAAATGAAATAAGTCAACAGAGAATGACAAATACCATATGGTTTCACTTGTATGAGGAATATACAAACAAACAAAACAAAAACAAACTCATAGATACAGAGAACAAACTGATGGTTGCTAGATGGGAGAAGAGTTGGGGGGCTGGAAAAACGTGAAGGGATTAAGAAGTACAAATAGGTAGCTACAAAATAATCAAGTCCTATACTTCATGGCTCATTTAAAAGCCACCTCCTCTAGGAAGCCTTCCTGGACACAACACCTTACCTATTAAAAGAAACATCTTCCTAATATACTGTGTTCATGGATTGGTAGAATCAACATCATTAAAATGTCCATACTACGCAAAGCAATCTATAGATTCAATGTACTCCCCATTAAAATACCAAAGGCATATTTCACAGACCTAGAACAAACTCCAAAAATGGAATAAAAAAGACTCTGACTAGCAGCAGCAATCCTGAGAAAGAAGAACAAAGTTGGAGAGATGACAATAACAGATATCAAGCGATATTACAAAACCACTGTTCTCAAAACTGCGTGGTACTGGCACAAAAACAGATATATAGACCAATGGAACCGAACAGAGAACCCAGAAATCAACCCAAGCCATTATGCTCAATTAATATTTGACAAAGGAGGCAAGAGAATACAATGGAGTCAAGACAGTCTCTTCAATAAATGGTGTTGGGAAAATTGGACAGATGCATGGAAAAAAAATGAAACTAGACCACCAACTTACACCACACACAAAAATAAACTCAAAATGGATAAAGGACTTAAACATAAGATGGGAAACCATAAAAATCTTAGAAGAATCCATAGGAACCAAAATATCAGACATATGTTGTAGCAATATCTTTACCGATACAGCTCATAGGACAATGAAAACTAAGAAGAAAATAAACAAATGGGACTACATCAAAATAAAAAGATTCTCAGAAAGGATATATGCACCCCTATGTTCATAGAGGCACAATTTACCATAGCTAAGATTTGGAAACAGCCTAAGTGCCCATCAGCAGATGAGTGGATTAAAAAACTGTGGTACATATACACAATGGAATACTACACTGCGGGAAAAAAGAAGGAATTCTTACCATTTGCAACAGCATGGATGGAACTGGAGAGCATTATGCTAAGCGAAATAAGCCAGTCAGAGAAAGATAAATATCACATGATCTCACTCATTTGTGGAATACAATGAACAACATAAACTGATGAACAAAAAAAGATCCAGAGACAGATAAGCATCGATCAGACCATCAAACCTCAGAGGGAAGGTAGGGGAAGGGTGGGGTAAGGGGGAGAGATCAACCAAAGGACTTGTATGCAAGCATATAAGCCTAACCAATGGACACAAACACCAGGTGGGTAAGGGCATGAGTGGAGGGGTCGAGGGGCTCTGGGGGCATAAGGTCACATAGGTAATACCTTAATCAATAAAGAAAAAGAAAAGAAAATACTGTTTTCCATCTGCAGTTGGTTGAATCTGCTGATGCACAACCTGGGAATATGGACAGTCAACTGTATATATATTTTTTAAATCCTTAAGTAAGTAGATCCATGAAGTTCAAATTCATGTTGTTCAAGGGTCAACTGCACAAATAAATGAAAAGGACTTACCAGATTTGGGATAGGTGGCGATCAAAAGGTCATCTGGTCGGCTTTCAAATGATTCCACCTGGGACCACTCCTCAGCAATGCTCCAGAAGAGAGGAACACCCTGAACATCCACTAACTCCCTTCTGTAGATATCCAGCTTGTTGTCCATGTTTGAGAGACTATATTTTATGCAAAGAGGCACAAGTTAAAAAGCCTTTGTTTTACATAACATCAATATGATTAAAATTAATTACATGTTATTCACTAAGGACATATTTCATTTCTCTAGGTCTAGCAGCATCAGATCACAGTACTGTGCATTACAAATCAGCAGAAGAAAAAAAGTATTGTAAAAACCAATGAGGTCTTGCACAATTTACTTTATATGTACTGGTTATATGATAATATCATCAATATTTTTAATGGGTATACAAAGACTTCTGGGATATGTAATAAAATTACTGGACTTTAGAGTTAGTTCTTCTTAGCAGCACAATTTACAATATCTAAGATATGGAAACAGCCTAAGTGTCCATTAGCAGATGAGTGGATTAAAAAATGGTGGTACATCTACACAATGGAATACTATGCTGTGGTAAAAAAGAAAGAACTCTTACTATTTGCAACAGCCTGGATGGACCAGGAGAGCATTATGCTACTAGAAATAAGCCAGTTGGAGAAAGGTAAATATCACATGATCTCACTCATTTGTGTAATATAATGAGCAACATAAAGTGATGAACAAAAATAGATCCAGAGACATTGAAGCATCAAACAGACCATCTAATGTCAGAGGGAAGACAAGGAAGGGGGGGTAAGAGATCAACCAAAGGACTTGTATGCATGCATATAAGTACTATAACCCATGGACACAGACAACAGGGTGGGTGAAGGCATGTGCTGAGTTGGGATGGGAATGGCCAGGGAGACGTCAATGGGGAAGGGAAGGAGACATATGTAATACTTTAAACAATAAAGAATTTAAATTAAAAAAACACTATACAGGTTTCAAGTATAGAACTCAAAAAAAAAAAAAAGAAAGAAGCATCTTCCTCTCAACTCCCATGGAAGCTGTGTAATACTGAAATGAGCATTCTACCTCTGGCAGAGCAGAGCTCCCTGTGTATATCCTTCTTCTCCCCTTGACTTAGAGTTCCACAAGGCCTCTGTCATTGTCATCTTGTAGTCTTCACTGAACCCAACAAAATGGCTTGTGGAGAATATGTTACCAGTAAAAATATAGGTAAATTGACTAGATTAACTATATTAAAGGTGTTTATTATTGCTTCCACTGTATGGTTGCAAACTTTCCAGGCATTATAAGGTAAGCAGAAGAATTATTTCAACATCACCAGCTTTTAATTACTATAGTTCATTTGCTGAATGCCTCTGTTTGAATTATTGACATCATGAGATTTAAAATGTGGTTCCTTGATTAAAAGGAAGCTATTTTGTTGAGTTAGGGGTATGGAGGGCACTGAAGGGTGGGGTATTAAATGGATCCTGTTCTTACAGTTAAAAATCAGCTAGGGAAATTGTGAAGAGAAGTAAAAACTATCTAGAGAAGAATCAAGCTGACACTTATACAAATGAAAGAAGTGAGAGGAGTCAGGGAGTTTGGAGCCATGAGAGTTGAAGCATATGAACCTGGGTTCAAATTTCAGCTGCTTTCCCATTTACTAATCATGGTACTCTAAGGAATTAACTTTTTAAAGTTACTGCTTATTCTTAATTGAGGTACAATTTATGCACAAAAATGTGCGTCAATATTAAAGTGTACAACCTGATGAATTTTTACAGATGCACACACATGTGCAAGCATTCTTCAGATCAATATGTTCTAGGAGGCTCCCTCATGCCCCTTCACAATCAGTACCTTCTGGAGAAATAGCTACTATTATAATCACTATCAATATAGAGTGGTTTTGCTTATTTTTAATATTCATGTAAATGGAATTATACATAATGCATTCTTTTGTATCTGGCTTCTTTCTGAGCAAGTTATTTAAACTCTTTAAGCCTCGGTTTCCTCATCTATATAACAGGAACACTAATGCCACTTACATCATAGGGGTGTAAAGATTTAATGACGTAAAGCATTATAAAATGCTCAAGATAGTGGCTGGGACATATTGTGTACTGAATAAATATCAGTCCTTTCCTTCAAACCTAGAACTGTACTAGGCACTATCCTATCTAATAAAGAGGGAATATGCTAATTGAACCTCACATTGTCGCAAAGATGGTGGCACCACAGCCAATAAGGAGGGAATATGCTAATTGACTGCCACACCCTCAAAGATGGCTGCGCCCACAGCCACAAGATGGTGGTGCCCAGTCCCCTCAGCCCCGCCGGGGGGGTGGCAGCACAACAAGGCTGGGCCTGCCCCCAGGCGGGCCTGGCCACTCCACGTGCTTGCCTCCAGAGACCCCCAGTCCTCTCAGCCCCCCAGCCACCCAGGGCTGGCTGCTGGAGGCTCAGGTAACTAGGGCCAGCCAAGGCTTGCGCTGCCGGCAGTGGCAGCAACAGAGGTGTGATGGGGTGTCACCTTCCCCTGATCGCTGGGCCATCTCCCACCCCTGAGGGCTCCCAGACTGTGAGAGGAGGCAGGCCAGGCTGAGGGACCCCCCCTCCAGTGCATGAATTTTCATGCACTGGGCCTCTAGTTGGTATATAAGAGAAGTAAAAAAAGGGGGCAGTTCATATCCTTAAGGAGCTTATAATCTAGTTAGGAGACAAGGATGTAAAGTGCTTGGTACGTAGTAAGGGACAATACAGTGGGGCCTTGACTTATGAGTTTAATTCATTCCGTGACGGAGCTCATAACTCAAATTACTCGTATGTCAAATCAAAAGTGAACGAGTGAGACACGTGATGCTGGGCTGATGTTGTGGCGTTCACTGTGACGTTCGCTGCGCCAACTAGCAGTGGGGTATCTGAAGCTGGCTAGTAACCCGAATTTTAGCTCGCAACTCAAAGCAAAAAATCGGCTGAGAGACGGCTCGTATCTTGAAATACTCGTTATTCGGGACACTCGTAAGTCAAGACCCCACTGTATTAATATCAGATACTATTAATATAATGAATGTAATAATATTAATTACTAACCTCACTGCTAGTTGGAGAAGAGTCAGGGAATATAGTGAAATGGTTAAAAGTATAGGTTTTGGAGTTTTAGGACTTCAGTTCACTTTCCAGTTTCTTTACTTACCAGCTCTGTGGCCTTGAGGATGTCACATAATGTCTCTAAACCTCGGTTTCTTCATCTATAGAATGGGAATAATACTATTACTTACCTCATGGGATTGCTGAGAATATTAAACACAATATATGTCAAGTGCCTGCCAGAGGGCTGGGAATATAGTATAAATTTACACTATCATATTTGCTAAGGTTTTTTCCTGTTTTGCAATACTAGGATTCATAAAGATCCAGAAGTATCAGTTGACCAGGCTTAACGGAGTGGTTTGTAAATCCTCACCTTCTCCAGATGATCAGGTAGTAGAGCCCCCAATGTGACTGACTGTTGAAGCTGAAAGGGCCACTTCTTTGTTTACTCCTCTACTTTTCTCTAGTAGACACATAACACACTACCAGTGACCATTGGTCTATATATTATTTCTGTGAAACCCTAGCATGCTCTTTTTTGTTCATAAGGCTTAACTCTTAGAGACCCAGGTCCCCAACTGAGTTGCACTTGTGGAAGGCTGTCTGGGCAGTATTCCTTCAGAGCCATGGTATGCTGGCCTCAGTCTAGCAGCGGAAGACGTAATTGTCACTGAGGAGTACAATTTTCATGGGCATTTAAAATCAACATTTGGAAATCAAACTTCTTTAAACACTGTTTAGCATCACAGTGTTTAGAGAAAACATTTTCAAAATGGTTTATGCATTCTGCATCCCACTGTTCAAACGTTTTTTAAAAATATATTTAAAAATCAATATGCCTTGAAAATATTTTTCATACCTAGGCAAGTGTCTCAAAAGCATTTTGCAGATATGATGATTAGTGAGATGATTCAGTCCCTGAGAATATTTTTTTCTAATGTTGCTCTGATGATTGTATTTTGCAGACTTGATTTAGTCAGATTACTGTCTCAAAACCACATTTATTTTTTATCTTCAGACTCTTCCAAGAGACCAAGGAAATTTTAAAACTTAAAGCTTCAACATAAAACATTTGTCGAATAAATGAATCATCTTTTTCTTTTTTTCTTGGCTGCCAGGATACTCAGAGTTATGTTAGGTAGAGGTAACTATTTCACTCTTGGTCCTGTTTTTCTCTACCTTTTCTACAAAGCAGCATTATTGAGGTATAATTTATATAAAAATGGCACATATTTAATGTATACAATTCAATGAGTTTGGACACATGCATACACCTGTGAAGTCATCACCACAATCAAGGTAATAAATATATTCACTGCATTTAAACGTTTTCTTGAGCCATGTCTGGTTTGGCTCAGTGGATAGAGTGTTGGGCTGTGGACTAAAGGGTCCCAGGTTTGATTCCAGTCAAAGGCACATGCCTGGGTTGCAGGCTTGATCCCCAGTAGAGGGCATGCAGGAGGCAGTTGGTCAGTGATTCTCATCATTGATTTTTCTATCTCTCTTTCCTCCCTTCCTCTCTGAAATCAATAAAAATATATTTAAAAAGTAAAATAAATAAAAGGTTCCTTGTGTTCCCCCTTTTTATGACAAGAACACTTAATATAAGTTCTAACTTCTTAATAAATATTTCAATGCCTATTTGTGAAACTCTTAGAAGAAAACATAGGGGGAAAGTTTCTTGACATTGGTCCTAATAATGATTTCTCGGATATGACACCAAAACCACAGGTAACAAAAGCACAAGTAGATAAGTGAGGACTACATCAACTAAAAAGCTTAGAAACAAAGGAAACAATCAATAGAATGAAAAGAAAACCCATAGACTGGGAGAAAATATTTGCCAACCATATATATATGATAAGGAATTAGTATCCAAAATAGGTAAGGAACTCCTACTATTTCTCTGACTTTTTATATTAATCTGCCTCATATCCATTTTTAAAGTATTTAGAATTATTAATGACATATAAATCTTTCAAAATATATAAACAAGAAAAAATCTACTCAGTAGAAAATGAACAGCATGTTTGAATTGGCACTTCACAGAATAGGAAATCTGATATTTGAAAAATGTACAATTGCAGTAGTACTCCGATAAATGTGAATTTGAAAACTATGAGATATTGTTTGACACATAGTTGAATTGGCAAGATTAGAAAGTCAGATAATACTATGAGCCGGTGATGATATAGGAAATCATATATTTTCATGTACTTCGGGTAGAAATGTGAACTGATATAGCTACGCTGGAGAGTAACCTAGAGGTGCATAATGAAATTAAATATAAATAAACCCTATAACCAAGTTTATACTTCTGGAATACATCCATTAAGGGATGTATGTAAGGATATTTATGGAATCATTTTTTATGATAGTAATGAAGACAACCAAAAACTAGGGGGTAGGGTTACAGTTAGGGTAAGAGTATGCACATGATAAGAATAGCATGTACCATCAGAACTAATAATCTAGATACATGCCTTACTCAGCTCAGGCTGCTATATACCATCGACTGGGTGGCTTAAACAACAGACATTTTCTCACAGTTCTGGAGGCTGGAAGTTCAAGATCAGAGTGACAGCATGGTGAGTTTCTGGTGAGGTAAGGGCTAAATTCCTGAGTTACAGATGGCTATTTTCTCACTGTGTCTTCATGTGGCAGAGAGAGAGGAAACAAGTTATCTGGTGTTTCTTTTTATAAGAGTACTAATCTCATCATGAGGTTACTACTGTCCTGATCTCATATAATTCTAATTACTTTCCAAAGGTCCCCATGCCCACCTGCAAAATCTTTAGGATTTAGGGCTTCAACAAATGAATTTTGGAGGGACACAGACATTTAAACCATAACAATAAACCTAAATTTATGCAAAAACACTATAAAATTTCAAGATCACACATGTATCAGTGGTGGATTAAAAGGATGTCTATTAAGTATATTAGAGTGTATGCCTATGGGGCAAAAGGGAGATGGGATTGGAGATTGGAAATAGAGAGAAAAAATAATGAAAACAAAATAGAGTACTTGTAATGAAAACTGTGTGGCATTAACCACACCAGTGAGTCAAGATTGTGAATCTTGAGGTCAAAGTTACCAGAAAAAATATTTATAAATTTAAGGGGCCTATTACTGTGTTTCAATGCTAGTTTTTATAAATATACAAGAAAATGTCCCTGGCCTTTAAAATATGGACTTTTAAATTCTATAGATGAAGTAGACCTCCATGCATACCTCAGGAATATATGAATGGTGTGCAAGGAGTCAAGATGTTTTCTATGGAAATAAGGGATTGGATTCTAAAATCAAGCCTTACCTTATTTTTAGAATGAGAAGGTCTGAAGTGGGGGCATAATTTTTTCCCAAAGACACTGCAATGGTGGAAGGTTGTGCCTAGTCAAAAAAGTGATCTCTAAAGAGGATCATCTCAAAATTTAATTCAAGGGCATCCAGCCCACAAAAGGTAGATGAATGATGTACAGTGTGGATGCTATTGACTGGTTTGGGGAGTAGGAGTGGAAGTGGAAGGAAGGAGGCATCCGTGAAAAAGAGAAGCTATTTGGGGAAGGCAGAAAGCTCTTCCTAAATGGAGGAGCAGGATGGAAAAAAATAGTTGTGGATGGGAAGAGTGGGAGTAGAGGTTTTGTTGACCAGAGAGACTTGAAGATTAGAGATTGTGCTAGATTGGGGGGTTAAGGGAAGAGAAAGCTTTTCTCATGTGAACTAAGAGTCTAACATTTAAGTGACTCTCAGTCTCCCATGCCTAGGTGCCCATTAACCTGAGAGGAGTCACTCTTATGACTTCACCACCCCCCCTACACAAACTCCACTGTGCAGTGTTACTGTTCTCCATTGCATGTGAAAATAGGATGTGGTTTGAACGTTGATGGGGATAGGGAATGCAGTCACTGTCAAGAATGGCTTGCCTAGCTTACTGATTCCATTCTGGTGAGGGACAAATAACAGGAGACTGATGACAAAATGCCCTGGGTATACCATGAAAGTTCCAGACTCATAATTGTAAGTGGGTATACCGGTTAATTGGCTTTAAGTATAAAACACTTATTTTCCCCGTCATTGGGTTTTACTAAGAAATAAGATATGTGTTTGTTCTGAGGTACAACATGGAGCCAGGATTTATTTCATTTTAGGGAACATTATTGAGTATCCTCTGTAAGCCTAGAACTGGGTTTAAAAGATGAAAAAAAAAACATGATCCCCAATTTGCAAAGAACTCAGAGTCAATCAATTTTCTAGATTCTCAAAATTGAACCTACCATTGACAATATGAAGTCAACCAATCAACATATAGTCACATCTGTGCCATCTTTTTAGGGGTTGGGCCATGAATGGTTCAATGCAGCAGGGAGGAGAAAGAAGTTGTGCCGAGAACTTACCATGCCTGAGCTTGTGATGCATTCTTTCACTAAGATTCTAGAAAGTAGGTCCTTGGAGAAACAGATTAAATTGGGAATATTTTTCCTAGAGATAAATGATGTCTTGACTGACTCTAGATGTCTGAGGATTTGTCTTTTGTGGATACAGAACTGTTCCTTGTCTCCAGAGGGAAAACCCTATTCCAAGAAGTAACCTTCAAAGGGATAACATTATTTAATGGATAAAATAAATAAAAAAGTATAATAATATTAATAGTTACATATTCCATTTATTGGTCACTTACTAGGTGATAGGTCCTGTGCTGAGCATTTTAAATCTGTTATCTTAATTTCAGAGATGCAATGAACTAAGTGTTTAAACCCAAAACTGGCATAAATCAATATTGGTTGCATGAAAAAACTTTGCCACTACAATTTAATCAAATTAAGATGAATCTTTTCAATAGTATTATTACTTTTCCACTAGATAAGAGGGCATGATGCTCCTTTAAGGCATAGGGCATATTGCTACACCATCTACTTTCTTTTGTGATTATAATTTTATGAACTCTTGGTCAACCTTCCCAATTTTCCAAGGAATGGCTTTCAGGATTCCTTGACAGCCCAGGTCCTGCCATCATCCTAAGTGACCTCAACAATATCCATGTAAAAGACCCATCCAACACATCCTGGCCTCATACATCCCTGATCTTTAACCTTTTACTTACTCAACCATCACCAGCCATTTGATATCTTTTGACTTCACCCCTAGGAGACTCAACTCCAATATCTCATTGTGACCAAAATCACCTAGAAATGGCTGAGTTCCCTGTTATTGGCTCTTTGATTTCTTATTTTTTAAACATTTTTAT